>NC_064634.1:320070404-320387123 GCF_023864275.1 Schistocerca cancellata | reverse complement strand
TGCGCATTTGTGTATGAATTAGGGCTAAACACCACTACATGTTAAGTTCGACACTAAATTTTAGAATTATGTGCGATAGACCAATTACTTTAAACATATAGTGTTAATTATGAGATTTATGAGATTTAATGAAATTTTAAGAGGTTTACCGTGAAGCTGCAACGAGAGACTCCCAGCTGAAACAGATTCGCCTTTAGCTTTCTCCATGTTGCTTCTTAAAAATCCATTGACAGACATAACGGAGTGAATAATGAAGTACACCTCAAAATTACTAAAATACTTATCTCAGTAATAGATTTTTGCCTTGATAATTTATGTAAATTATTTTCAGGTGATAGATACGTTATGTTAATGATGTAATGCCTCGCAATGTTGCTTCCGTCGGCATCACACTCGATACGTCGCAGTCGGTGTCTATGTTCACAGAACACCGACTTCTGGCAATTTGATGTGTTCACTGATGAAGCTACTCAGATCACAAGGAAACAGACAAACGAAATAAAAGGCAATGATGAAAGGATACATTGTACCAGATTTGCTGATGGCATCGGAATACCTGCAGACTCCGAAAAAGAAATGAATAGGACGCTGCAAGTCCTATCAGACATTCTTAAAATATGGAAGTTCAAAGCGAAGAAATGGGAAACGAAAGTAATGGTAACACGGAGAAATATGGTAGAAATTAAAACCAATATAAAAAAATTATGTTACAGTTGATGGGGTAAAACAATTTTGTTATTTCCGTAAAATAATCACAGAGGGCAAAAGATTCTTAATGGGAATTGCGAGTTACTACGGAAGCGAGATTCGCTGGGTCGATAAAACCACTTGCGACCTGCAATGGTTTCTCTCTATGCACGATATCGGGAGAAACACATTGGTTGCACTGGGTGATCACAATAAATATTAGTTCAAAGTCAGTTTTGTAGTAAACCTAGATGGCTCGAGCGCCCACGTGCTTCTACACGGAAAAAAAAAACATTTATCACGCAAGCAACTACATAGCATGCGTCCCCTTGGGGTTCCGTAAAATGTGGTTGGTCTTATTAACTGAATTGGCTACGTTAGATCTGAGGGGTGTCAACCACACCCGCTGCACTATCCCCAGTAATTTTAAATTAATGTCAAGTTTATAAAAACAAATGTTAGCAGGCAGGAATAATTTTTTTAGAGAACATAACACAGTTTTAACTAATTGGAGTTTATTTTAACTTGTTCAGGACATATTTGACTGAAATACTGTGAAGTGTTCTTGATTTGACCTCAGATATTTACCGAGTTAGTTTAACAGCGCCACTCAAATATTAATCACAATCATTCAGCAATTATTCACTTAATGTTTCCTTTAAAATAGCTGAAATCCCAAGATGAACAAAGTTCCGAGCGGAGAATACTTCTGGAAAAATAAAAATAAACCAAAGACAATCTGAAGTCCAACCGCAAACTGAAATCACTGTGTCCTACAGAGGGTGTTCAGAGTTAAAGTTCGACACGACTTTGTGGTACGAAAATATTCTTAGTTCAACTCGTGCGCGAAATTTTCACAAGTCTCACAAACACACCACAGAGAATTCTTCAAAGTCCAGCAGCACCCAACTGCCGAAAATTGCAAGTTCCACTCGACTTCGCGGTCCGAAAATATTCTAAGTCCAATTCGTGCTCGGACTTTTGCCAGTCACACGTGCTACCCCTTTCAACTCAACTGAATGACTGCCCCCTACCACAGAAAATAGCCGCCTTTAAAAGCCCTCGGTTTGAACATTCGCTTTGAAATCAAATCAAGTTTGTTTGTACATAAAATTTACTTTTGAACTTACATACAATAAACATACATACATAAATAAACTTACATACAATAACTTACATACAATAAAATGCATGTAACACTTCTATTCAGACGGAAATTTTCCACTGAATTGAGATTCATCATCTGAATTCCTTGCGAGATCTTATTCTCATATTATTAAAATTTTTGTGTTCTTCATATAGAACTTTTCATTATTTAGAATACTTTCAATGCATAAATTACTGATATTATTATTGTATTACCTATTTCCTTATGTGTACTTTTCCATACTGCCGCTATCTTTATAGTTCCTTTTTTATTTATCAAAATTCTGCATTTTTAATCACAAAAACAACATTCCAGATCCTCATTTGAATGTTTGAAACATGTAAAAAAAGTTACATAGATATGTTAATACTACTCATTCAGACCTTTAATTTGACACCTCGTTCGTACAATTATGTCAAAGTGTCTCCAAAATGTCCAATTTACAATCTTACTTAGTTATTAAAATATTCAATTTATTGTAATTCGAAAACTACCAGGGCGACTGGAGGCACGTTTATATGAACACAACCGGCTAATTTTCTGCTTTAAAATGAGCCTAAAAGCTCCTTTGTGCAACATTGGGATCAGTTATCACTTATTTCTACATCAGACATTCACTTTAGCTCTATGCTACACTACTGACCATTAAAGTTGCTATACCAAGAAGAAACGCAGGTGATAAACGGGTATTCATTGGACAAATATATTATACTAGAACTGACATGTGATCACAATTTCATGCAATTAGGGTGTATAGATCCTGAGAAATTAGTAGCAAGAACAACCACCTCTGGCTATAATAACAGCCTTGTTGGATCTGCGCATTGAGTCAAACAGAGCTTGGATGGCGTGTACAGGTACAGCTGCCCATGCAGCTTCAACACGATACAACAATACATCTAGAGTAGTGACTGGCGTATTGCGACGAGCCAGTTGCTCGGCCACCATTGACCAGACGTTTTCAGTTGGTGAGAGATCTGGAGAATGTGCTGGACAGGGCAGCAGTCGGATAGTTTCTGTATCCAGAAAGGCCCGTACAGGACCTGCAACATGCCGTCGTGCATTATCCTGCTGAAATATAGAGTTTCGCAGGGATCGTTCAAAATATTCAAATGTGTGTGAAATCTCATGGGACATAGCTGCTAAGGTCATCAGTCCCTAAGCTTACACACTATTTAACGTAAATTATCCTATGGAGAAACGTACACACACCCATGCCCGAGGGAGGACTCGAACCTCCGCCGGGACCAGCCGCACAGTCCATGACCGGAGGGATCGAATGAAGGGTAGAGCCACGGGTCGTAACCCATCTGAAATGTAACGTCCACTGTTCAAAGTGCGTCAATGCGAACAAGAGGTGACCGAGACGTGTAACCAATGGCACGCCGGGTGATACGCCAGTATGGGATGACGGATACACGCTTCCAATGTGCGTTCACCGCGATGTCGACAAACATGATGCTGTAAACAGAACCTGGATTCATCCGAAAACATGACGTTTTGCCATCCGTGCCCCCAGGTTCGTCGATGAGTACACTATCGCAGGCGCTCGTGTCGCAGCGTCAAGGGTAACCGCAGCCATGGTCTCCGACCTGATAGTCCATGCTGCTGCAAACGTCGTCGAACTGTTCGTGCAGATGGTTGTTGTCTTGCAAACGTCCCCATCTTTTGACTCAGGGATCGAGACGTGGCTGCACGATCCGTTACAGGCATGCGGATAAGATGCCTGTCATCTCGACTGCTAGTGATACGAGGCCGTTGGGATCCAGCACGGCGTTACGTATTACCCTCCTGAACCCACCGATTCCATATTCTGCTAACAGTCATTGGATCTCGACCAACGCGAGCAGCAAAGTCGCCATACGATAAACCGCAATCGCGATAGGCTACAATCCGACCTTTATCAAAGTGGGAAACGTGATGGTACGCATTTCTCCTCCTTACACGAGGCACCACAACAACGTTTCACCAGGCGACGCCGGTCAACTGCTGTTTGTGTATGAGAAATCGGTTGGAAACTTTCCTCGTGTCAACACGTTGTAGGTGTCGCCACCGGTGCAAACCTCGTGCGAATGCTCTGAAAAGCTAATAATTTGCATATGACAGCACCTTCTTCCTGTCGGTTAAATTTCGCGTCTGTAGCACGTCGTCTTCGTGGTGTAGCAATTTTAATGGCCAGTAGCGTAAAAGCGGCCTGGAGATAGCCCGCTATGAGCCAGCGTGCCCCGTCTCGTGGCTGGACGCCAAACTGACCGTACTCATTTTAAATTACCGCCATCTGTCGGTCAGTGCCGAAACTAGGACGATTCTGCTCCTGTCAAGACGGCGGACACACTCCCATCTTAGAGGTAAACACGCCAGATTCTCGATTGCCACTTTGCCGCGATTTTTACTACAGAAACTGCAGTCTTCACATCCGCCTCCGAAAGCCTGTCACCTGACAGAATGTAGAGAAAGATTACATCGCCGAAGCAGGCATCTATGACTCGAGACAAACATTTTAACCAATCACAATCAGACACCTTTCTGATCAGTTAGACGTCGCTATTGGTAATGCTGACACACTCGTCCACCAGTTAGGCTAATAGATGGTGTGTGCTCGCTGGGCTCTGTTTAACGGAAGACCATAAAGAGCAACGAAGGACTGTCTGTGCGGATCTGCTGATCGAGACAGTTTTTTTTTTCGAACATCGTCACGTGTTCATCATTTCGAACCGGACACAAAACGGTAATCCATGGATTGGCACCACACCATTTCTCCTCTGAAGAAAAACTTCAAAGCCGCATCCTCAGCCGATAAAGTCAAGATGATGATGACGATGATGTTTGGTTTGTGGGGCGCTTAACTGCGCGGTTATCAGCGCACGTACAAAATTCCCAACCTTTGCTCAGTCCAAGCTTGTCACTTTCATGAATGATGATGAAATGATGAGTACAACACAATCACCCAGTCATCTCGAGGCTGGTGAAAATCCCTGACCCCGCTGGGAATCGAACCGGGATAAAGTCATGGCGACCGCGTTTCTGAACGGATTATTCTGTTTGGCGTCCTCCCCCACGATGCGACGATCAACAGTGAAGTGTATTGTGCCACCTTCGGGAAACTGAAGAAACGACTTCATCGTGCTCGTCACCACAAAAGATGCGAACGAACTACTTCTCCATGAAAACACAAGACTTTATCCAAGTCTGCGCAACCGAGAAGAGCTCACAAAACCTCATTGGATTCTTCTTCCTGATGCACCCTACAGCCCAGATCTCGCACTTCCCGACTTCCATCTGTTTCGGCCAATCAAGGATGCGCTCGTAGGAAGCAACACGTGAATGACGGAGAGTTTTATTGACGCAACAAAACGGTGACCCGTAGAGTGGTACCATGCGGGAATATATGCCCTACCAGTAAGGTGGCGTCAGGCTGCCGAGTGATCGGAGGTAATGTTGGAAAATAGGGTTTTGTAGCCAAAAGAGCGGGGAATAATATGGTGTAGCGGGATCCTTAATAAAACCAACTTGCGTTCAGAAAAAAAAAGCGTTGCCTTATTTGATGATCGCCGCTCGCAGATGTTAGAAAATGTTTTGCAAATTATTGACATAGAACTGAAAGTTGGACTCTTGATAAATTGGAAAGGCATCGAGTTGGAGGTGGTGATATCTGAGATCCCCTGCTACACCCACAGGACAAGACAGTGAAACGTCCCCTTAGAACAATTGTACACGACTGTGCTTAAACTGACACACAATATTTTTTAGCGCAACGCAATCTGACTATCAAAGATCCCTGCAAAAGAATGGCCCTGAGTAACATTAAATTATACCTTTCACAAATCACTTACCTCACAAAAATCTTCGTTACTGGAACTACTGCAATACAGCGAGCGCCATTACTGCCAGCTAAATAAAAGATTCAAACTACGGAAAGCACTAACTACTGATAGGGATAGTTAGCAAATGAAAGATATTAATAGAGAACAAACAATGTATTTACCTTAATAGTCATAATATATATAGCAGTTCATGACAAATTACAAAACTCCGCCATCTCTCTCCCCACATCCACCACTGCTGGCGGCTCACCTCCAACTGTGCAACGCTACGCACTGTTCACATCCAGCTGCCGCTGCCCAACACTACAATGGCAGACAACAATGCAAACTAGCCACAGACTGCACACAGCACAGCCAGTGATTTTCATATAGAGCGCTACGTAACGTTGCCAATAAGAAAACATAAACAGCCTAGTTACATAGAGAAAACATAAACAGCCTACTTACATAAAGAAAACATAAACAGCCTACTTACATAAAGAAAACATAAACAGCCTACTTACATAAAGAAAACATAAACAGCCTACTTACAACAGATAGTTTAATTTGTGGAAAGTGGCCAAAATGAGTGGCTGTCAGATACACTCGAACATACTACTTTATTCGTTTGACAATCATTACAGGAGTAAAGAAAACATTAAAAACAGAGCAGGCCAAGCATTAATTTTATAACTTAATTCCCGGCTAAATACGCTATTCAATCTCACGCGCAAAAAAACTTTGATGTAAAACCGGCTGAAAGCCTATCACTTAAGACTCAAAAACAAGAATTTGAATTTTAAGAGGCAGAAGGCCTTATCCTAAAATTTATTTAAATCAGGCCCAACCAAGCTCACCCCTTAAGGGCAAAACAACTTATTTAAAATCGGCTAGAAGCCATACATAAACAACAAGGACAAATAAGAAATTGCAGCACATCAAATGGCGCTCAGAAGTTTCCAAGTGTCGGCCTGGAATTCAAACACTAACGCTCGCTCAGGTGAGACAGTCAGTCGGCCCAACAATTCTCAATCTGACGGTAACCCAAACGACAGTCAGCGGACCAAGCGACACGATAACTTCCGCTCCACCCGACCTGCGCACCACAGGGAGTTCCATGGAACAACGCAGAAGGTATCGGCGCCCACAACGAATTACACATTCAGCCGTGCTGGACAGTCACAACACGACGAGGAAAATACACTGCCTGAATTTACGTCAACGGCCAGGGCAGGTAACGGGAACGTTAATGGCCACAAGGCAGAAGATTCCTGGTGCACTTCAATTCAAAATAAGTTAAATTCCACAGCAGGGTGGCTAGAATTTCGCCCACAACGAAATTCAAACGACGCAATGTGAACAGTTGGGGCTGGCTGGTAGATTAAGTAAAGACTCAAATTTCGTGTCCGGGATCGGTGAGCCACACACCTGGTAGCAATGGGAACAGCACCACACGCCGACCGCGCGTGGACGCCGGCAGCGGCCCCCAGCCAGACACGCGCCACGGAGACTTCCTCGCTGCTCCACGCCAACCGACCAACACGGTACAGCCCGAAACTATAAGCCAGAGATAGTACAAGGGTGCGAATATCGATACACGCTGCTGCTGACACTCGCGGAGAGAGAGAATAACAGCATAGTCGCGATAACCACTGGAGGCTAATCACAGAATAGCAAAGCATTACACGAGCCAACCATGGCTCAATATCTGGATATGGCAAGAAATGAAAAGAATGAGCTGGATGGAAAAAAAAGGACCATGCTAGAAATCTTGGAGTAAGTTAACGAAGAGATGGGATTATTTAAGTAAATGAAAAAGTGAAAAAGAAAAAAAAACAAAAACAAAAAATGGCTCTGAGCAGTACGGGACTTAACTTCTGAGGTCATCAGTCGCCTATAACTTAGAACTACTTAAACCTAACTAACCTAAGGACATCACACACATCCATGCCCGAGGCAGGATCGAACCTGCGACCTTAGCGGTCGCGCGGTTCCAAACTGTAACGCCTAGAACCTCTCGGCTACATCGGCCGGCTAGTGAAAAACAAAAGTTATTGATCGTGCCATCATAAACAACAAGGCCAACATTAACGTGCTCGGAGGGACAGTGTTAGAAAAGCAAGGGAGAGGACGGCGTCGGATGAAGTATTTGAAAGACACCGAGAAGAGGATAGTGTGTGGCAAATGGAACTGAAGCCGGCTGGAGTGGCCGAGCGGATCTACGCGCTACAGTCTGGAACCGCGCGACCGCTACGGTCGCAGGTTCGAATCCTGCCTCGGGCATGGACGTGTGTGATGTCCTTGGGTTAGTTAGGTTTAAGTAGTTCTAAAACTACAACAATGGTGCCGCAACACCAAAATGACGATCTCACCAACTAAGTCGACTTACCTGCTACTTAAAGGACAACTAACGAGAAACCCGACTGTGAGAATCGACGGAACGCCCGTTCTACGGAGACGAGAAACGCGCTACCTAGGAATCATCATCGATGAAAGGTGGAACTTTGCAAGGCACATAGAAACCGTAACCCAGAAAGCCCTACAATTATTAAATAACCTGATTTCTATAGGACACAAGAGATTCCACCTCCCGCCTCATTTAATCAAGCTCTACCATAATAGTATTCTGACATCAATAGTGGGTTACGGCTCAGGAGTCTGGGCTCACAGGCTCACGAGGGTGGTGCCTGCCGTGACGGTGAGAAGAGTACAAAGGAACATGATATTAAGGTCCGTGGGAGCATATAGAACTTCTCCGGGTGGAGCACTGCTGATCATTATGGGGCTCTGCCCTTTAGATATTAAGATTAGGGAACAGGCCGCTTGGTACTGGGCCAAAAAGGGTATTAACACCAAGGTAGAGGAAATTATGGGGGTAATAGTCAGGGAAAAAGGGGAGATAAGGGAAAGAGGGATAGATCTATGGCAGGAGATATGGGAGTCGGATGAAACTGGTAGAAGAACTTTTCAGCTCCTACCAGACGTCAGGGAAAGACTAAAAATGAAGTATTTTGAGCCAACTAGGGGTTTGTTCCATTTTCTCACCGGTCATGGCCCATATCCGACTTATCTAAGTCGGTTTGGGAAAAGGGCGACGCCTGCGTGCGACTGTGGTGCACCGGAGGGTACTCCTGACCATGTGGTTTACGAGTGCCCCCTTTTCGATGATGTAGCTGGGACACTGAGACGACAACTACCAAATATAAATACCTATGACCTTCTGAGACAAGAGGACACTTTTCAAAGACTAAATATACTGGCCAATGAGGTATCACAAAAAGTACTAAAAGCTTTCTTGAGAGACCTACAAGCCTAGACAAATAGAAAACACCGATTGCGACCGACAGCTCTGGTCCCATACCGCCCGTTCGTGGATAGGTCGACTTTGCAGTTGGAATCCGCCACGACCGGGACTAGGGGGACTGGGGCAATCCCGAATAGGACAACGCACCAACCATGACGTAGAATAAGACGTAGATTTAGGTAATTAGAATAGGATAGTAAATTAGGAACCTGCAGCGACAAACCATCCTTGCCTGCCCTGTGTCAGGGGCACGCCCATAGGGATTAGCTCTATGGGCAAGGCTTCCAAGTAGGTTTGTATACTTACACTGGCACGATTGTAACGCTGCAGGCAGTTAGTATTAACTCTTTTGTAGTAACTAGAGGTTAAGCTAATTTAAAATAAGTAGTCTGCCTAGTACTAACAGCATAACTGTCTGTAATTGAGTATAATGTAGAAGCTGCCATTGTAAACGGTAGGAACATAGGACCCACTAATCAATAAGGTGGTGGGTCAATCTTGTATAATTATTATTGTTGTGTTATGAATAAAGATTATTTTTTTAAAAAAAAGTTCTAGAGCACTGATGACCTCGGAAGGTAAGTCCCATAGTGCTCAGAGCCGTGGAACTGAAACGAACTGACAATGGCAGAAGGGAGTGCTGCATCGACGTACATTATCCTTTAAAATATGTGTGAATGTGCATCTACATACGTAGATGTAGAATGTACTTAAAACTTTATGACTACCCTTCGTAGTCGAACAGGTACGATACAAAGGCAGTCTTGTCGTGAACACAGGTTCGTTGTTGGAGGACTTTGCGTTGCAGTCGGTGACGTGTCAGCTAGCTCGCGATCGGGGCGCCACACCCGGGGAAACTATTAACTGGCGCCATTCTGCGCTGGCGGGCCATATTGTCAAGTGGCGCGGGCCCATCTGTCACGGCCGGGCGCTGGTGCACGACCAGATGTTGCACAATCGCGGGCCAACCTGTACGGGCTCCTCCCCAGCGGGCCGGCGCTCCGCGCTGCCTTTTGTACCGCAGCCCCCGCCACCGGCTATTTATAAATACTGGGGGCCCCGGCGCCGCGGGAAGCCGGCGACAGATGCGACACGTCCGCCAAAATAGCCCGCGGCCTCTTTAAATGTTTTGTTAATGGGACCATGATTTCCGAGGAGCCGGGCCAGGCATTGTGCGGGACGCGCCGCTGACTCACCGCCCTGTGATGGGCAGGTGAATAATTTACTCCCCAGTCAATGGCCGCGTTGTGCTAAGGATCTGCCCGACAGCTCTGTCCCTCTCCAGTCCGGCGAATAACTATGAAGTCAGAGATCCTACACTCCGTTCCCTTGTAGGTATCTTCTGGCAAGTCCCTACCTTCGAGAATCTTAAGCCATCACCACACGAGCCGAGTTAGTTAACGTTGACATGGCGCTCCATGAGTTTTGTGAAGTCACTGTTACTATTTCTGAGGCCGACGAGGAAGACAGAACGCGGCGCGTACGTCACAGCACTTGATACTGCATGTCTTCAGAGGGTCCGGCGGGGAGCCAGTAAGTACACGAACGGAAAATAAATCGCAACACCAAAAAATTATTAATGTAGAGTAATGAAATTTTGGGAATATATTTGCCTAGGTAACACATTTAAGTGATTAATATTGCAAGATCACAGGCTGATATAAGCGCGAGAGAAGCCATTGTAAATATGAAATGCTGGTAAAATTATAGGATGTGAGGTCCGCCAGTTACGCAAAACACCGTTTTTTCAAGTATCCAAACATGTTTCAGCACCTCTGCACCATCATCAGTGGGTTTCCGTTTTATTTAATATGTAATGTGAACCTTTTTACTAAATTATTACAAAATTATGTGGATATTTACTTCGTTTCTTTTCGTTAGTACCTTTATACTTGGTGTGCATCATTTTTAGGACCCCTTGTGTGTTATTTATTACAGGTAGCTTGTCATCTGCAACCAAACGATGTTGATGAGAAAGTTTGTTGGGAGTTAACCTATCATCCAAACGTAATTTAGATTGTCGCGATATTACGCGCCTATATTCGTTTTTACTGACTGAGAATAAAAGGGCTTGTCACACGAAAACGTAAGTAAAAACTAATGTGCATTCCTCAACGAATCGATATAAATGTGACTAGTTCCCCAGATTCACTTGATGATAGAATCAATTTACTGTAACATTTATCGTCAAGTGTATGCGGAAGACTCAAAGTGAAAGAATGTTATTCCACAGATGATGTAGGAATGACTGTCGATGTGTCTCTATACAACCCACGGCTTCCCTGTGTTTTTTTTTCCTTTCTATGTACATATTGCAGAAGTAATATTTTCTTGACAACTCGCAGAACCTCCGCTATTTGATTTTTTCTTAATAAGACGTGCTGCCTGATAAACAATGCTTATCTTTCTACTTAAAAAAAGTGACGATTCACATTCACGTTTCGCTGCAAGTGTATGGAAAACATGACTGCAGAAACATTCTGTTCAATGGGTGATACTTATCAAACACAAATCACTTGTCAGTTTAGTTTTCACACTGTAGTGGACTGACCCGGGGCACGCGTTTAAGCTCACGCAGACTGGCGTGAGGTCTGGAACAATTAAAGGAGTTGAGTCTAATAAATAAAGTACGGAGTTGATGTAATACTTAACTTTAATCCATAATTGGAGAACATCGCTCTTGTTGATACATTATATAATCTCAATATAAACTGGTCATGGCGCCTTGCTAGGTCGTAGCAAATGACGTAGCTGAAGGCTATGCTAACTATCGTCTCGGCAAATGAGAGCGTATTTGTCAGTGTAGCTTCGCTAGCAGAGTCGTCCGTACAACTCGGGCGAGTGCTAGGACGTCTCACTAGACCTGCCGTGTGGTGGCGCTCGGTCTGCAAACACTGACAGTGGCGACACGCGGGTCCGACGTATACTAGCGGACCGCGGCCGACTTTAAGGCTACCACCTAGCAAGTGTGGTGTCTGGCGGTGACACCACACACACAGTGACATTCAATTGTGAAGGAGATATTAACGTTAACTACAAATCTCATGAAAGGGCGTATGTGTAGGGGCAAAATTATTGACGAACCTACATTGTGGTTCTTTGTGATCGTTCAGATAACACTCCTCTGTGAAGAGACGTACACTCAAGTTAACTGATTTAGAGGCACCCACCTTGTGGGCATCGTCTTTCTCAGTGATGACGACGGCCATGTCATTCATGGCATGAAATCCACGAGACATCGACAGTTGTCAGGCTAGCGCTGTGTAGTAGGTAATGAAAAGAACGCGTGACAGTAAGTATATTTGTATATACCTGAATGGTGTCTGTTCTATGGGACATGTCCGACAGAACAGGCAAGACTCAAATACGGTAGTGGAAATCAGTATAAGGGCATGAAATTTACTTTGTCGGTTGGAACACCTATGCAAAGTGTATACGCTATGGTATGAGGTCCAGTATACAGAAAAAATGCAGTCAAATGATATCGCATTTGATGCAGGTAGTACAGTACCTAATAAGACATTAACGATTCAGGTGGTAGAGGGTGGAACTCGGTATAAAGGCGGTCAGCTTTGTGCGGTGTTAGTGTGTGCCTTTACTGCAGATAGGAAACAGGCACCATTAGTGACACTGCGTGCTGTGTTCCTAAAGCACGGCTGTGACAATGTCACACGGGAAACAGTTACGTGTGCGTGTGAATTGCTAAGGGACCAAACTGCTGAAGTCATCGGTTCCTAGAGTTACACACTACTTAATCTAACTCAAACTAAATTATGCTAAGAACAACACAGACACCCATGCCCGAGGGAGGACTCGAACCTCCGGCGAGAGGGGCCGCGCAATCTGTGACATGGTCAGGTTTCTGCAGTCGTTTCTTGAATGCAAAGTGTCTGTCACTGGACAAAATTTATTGTAAACGTCTGGCAGTTACTAACAACTGTAAATAGTCAACAATTGAGAAGAATAACGGTTTGTGGCCCTTGCTTTGCTCAATTTTCTATTTTGTACGTATTTTCCGTTGTGTCCACACAGCGCAGCCACTCCGAGCGGAACCAGTTATGTGATGAAAACGCATAAATCGATGAGCACTAGGAACTGGGACTCTCTAATCGTGAAATCGCCAAGAAGCTGAACCGTTCAAGTACAGTGACTGGTAATTTCACTAGACTGGACGCACGGTGTGGACAGAACGGATAATACGTACAAAATAGAAAATTGAGCAAAGCAAGGGCCACAAACCGTTATTCTTCTCAATTGTTGGCTATTTACAGTTGTTAGTAACTGCCAGACGTGTACAACAAATTTTGTCCAGTGAGAGACACCTTGCATTCAAGAAACGACTGCGGAAACCTGAATGACCACCCGAGGAAAAACAGGTCGAATTGAAGTTTGCTGAAAGACATATGTCATGGACTTCGGAATGGATTAAATTGATCTTCAGTGATGAGAAAAGGTTTAATTTAGATGGGCTGGATGGTCTTCTGTATTATTGGCATGGTCTGAGAACAGAGCAGCTGGTCAGAATGAGGAGAAATTTTGGTGGGGGAAGCGTTAAGAGATGGACAGTCTTCCCCGCTAAAGGTAAATGAAGCATGGTTTAGCTGAAGACTTGAATTAACTGTAACATAAACACTGGGATACTAGAGACAGAAGTGATCAGAATATGAGGATTTAGAGGACGAAAGTCTAACGTTTCAACAAGATAATTCATCTGTGCATGTTTCTGCTAGAACCAAAAAGTGGTATGAAGCTATAGATATCGATATCGTGACCTGAACTGCACGTAGCTCGGATTCGGAGAATACTTAAAAAGGATGTTTATTGCAATGGAAGGCAATATGAGGCCGTACATGAAATAAGAAGAGCGACGCGAGAAGAGCGGGCGACAATTACAACAATTACAAACGCTAACAAAATCGAAGTCGAAGAAAATTTTTGATGTAATTAGGAAGGACAAAGGTTGGACAAAGTGCTATCAATGCAATAACACACACGGACAGTGAGTGCCTTCATACCAATTGCCTTCCAGGAAATGCAAACGCCTCATTTTGTTAGTCGTGTCATGAAAGGAAGTCTTTGTATATATAGCGATATATAGAAGTATGTATATGCAACGTGCGGTAATTTGAGAATCTGAGTCTGACGGAAAGCATTTCCGGAGGTTGAGGCGGTTAAGACAACCGTTCTAGAGAAGCGGAGCATCCAGATTTAAGTCCCCATCCGGCACAAATTTTCAACTTTTGCCATCGAATTGCCACAGTGCTCTGTGCAGCTGGAAGTCACGAGTTCCCGCCTATCCTTTCTGTTTCTTTTCCAGTTCTCTATTTTACATAAAAGGAAGATATCAGTCTAACCCGCTGGCGAGTTACGATGTCAGACGAGTCAGGAGCCGCAGTCCACACCTTGTGAGCCTCCACGACAGGTGAGCGCTTCCAGCACGTATCTGAACGGGCAACAGTTTGCAGTCGCCATTGTCATTTTATGTGGTTTTGATGCCTTTGGCGTGTACCAATACGTACTCATCAGTCCAAGTAGCCATTGTCCGTGCTTCTGGCATCTAATGGCGGCTTTTCTGCACCCATGTCAATCTCTGTGGCCTGTGATGTTCGGCGAACACTAGTACATGTTTGGGACGATGGCTTCTGTATGCCATGGCGAAGAGGTGTATGTGGATGGTATGGCTGGCAGTGCATAGGCCCGTAAAAAGAAAGACAGTAGTAGCCTTAGTGCACTTGAAGAAGGCATACTACCCCAGCGACGGACATAATCTTGGAAGGACCCAGAAGGACACAGGATTAGGCAGCACTACATGAGGACTGATAACGACATTCAGAGGAGCACTATCGCAAGGGCGTTAGACAAAGGCCGATGTGAATCAAAAATGGTTCAAATGGCTCTGAACACTATGGGACTTAATATCAGTCCCCTAGACTTAGAACTACTTAAACCTGACTAACCTAAGGACATCACACACATCCATGCCCGAGGCAGGATTCGAACCTGCGACCGTAGCAGCAGCTCGGTCCCAGACTGAAGTGCCTAGAACCGCTCGGTCACAAAGACCGGAGCCGATGTGAATCAGGAAGATGGATTGTCACCAGTCTTGTTCAACATTGCATTGGACGAAGTGGTCAGGTAGTGGGGAGCAATAAACGAGGAAAGTGGGAGTATCAGACATATCAGACACGCACGGAGAGAGACCGGGGGGGGGGGGGGGGGCAGGAGGGACAAAGAGGACAATGGCGCCCAAGTGGACTGGCTTACCTTTGCGGACGATGTATCAATAACGAGACGGATGAAGACGCAAATACACAGCTCCACAGCCGAAGCAAGATAGCCAGAATAGTGGGGCTGAGGATCGCCGCCGACAAGATATTTAGTACCACTGGGGATTGGAAAACGCCAGAAGGCATCATGCAGAAGGAGGGCAAAATTAAGTATCTGGGAGTATGTAGGAAGAAACGGGAACAGTGAGGAAATAATAACGACGATAACGAAGAAGAGATCAGCGTTCTGCATGCCCAGAGATATATGTAATACACTAATATACACTAATGGAAACAATCACAGCACCAAGAGAAGGAGTTGTGCGACATAAACGGAAGTTGGTAGACGTGCTTCTGTATCTGAAACGTGATGTCTATTCAAATTTCGCGTCTGTCGCATAAGCGTGGCGCTAGTAGCACAATGCGGAGGCAAATCAGGTTTCTCTAAATACGCGCTGTAACAGTCGTGTGTTACTTACCTTTGAGATTGGACATGGTGAGTTGATGTTAGTCAAGAATGTCTTTAAGGCGACAAAGACGCCATTATCGGTACCTCATTGAATTTGAACGAGATCGTGTAATAGGACTCCGTGAAGCTGGATGTTCCCTCTGCGATATTGCAGGAAGGCTTGGCTGTGCATGATTGCTGACAGTGGTGGTCACGGGAATGTACGGCTGCAAGAAGACCGGCTCACGGACGGCCACGTGGCACTACCGAGAGGAAAGGTCATCGTGTTCGACATGTTGCTCTGGCGCTTCGTACTGCATCTGCAGCAGCAATTCGAGCAGCAGTTGGCACCACAGCGACACAACGAACTGCTACAAATCGGTTACTTCAAAGACAGCTCCGAGCCAGGCTCCCTGTAGCGTGCAGTCCACTGACACCAAATCACCGCCATTTGTGACTTTAATGTTGGACAGGATGGAGGTCTATTGTGTCTTCTGATGAAAGCTGGTTCTGCCTCTGCGCTAATGAAGGCCGTGTGTTGGTTAGAAGAAGGGTAGTTCAGGCTCTGCAACCACCTTGTCTGCCTGCTAGACACACTTGACTTACACCTGGGGGTGCGATTTCGTATAACAGCAGGGACACTATCGCGGTTATCCCACGCATCTTGACTGCAAATTTCTGCTTCAGTCTGGTGATTCGATTTTGTGCCGCTCTTCGTGAATAGTATTCCAGGATCTATTTTCCAACAGGATAATGAGTTCTTCTCGATCAGGAGATTTGTCACCAATCAAGCAAGTATGGGGCATCATCAGACAACAACTCCAGCGTCATTTCTCCCGCGTCTCTCCTAGCATGCGCAATCTAATAGGGGTTCCCCGCCTGGTGACTCGATTCTGTTCCTTCTGGAACCTTATAGAAGGCCAACGATATAGTAGTCACCACGTATGTCGCTGTGGTCGATTACTAGTAAGAGTCTCGATAACTGTACCATTACACTCTCCACATTCGAATGAAACTGGAAGAAACCATGGTACATCGTACTGTAGGCTCGTGCCTGCGCTTCAGAATCGTTCGCATAGTATAGATGTAGACCTAGATTACTCATTTCCCTACGCTGTATACCGGGTGCCCCAGAAGTCATTCTCTAATAACAAAGCCCATAAGGCGAAAATATGACACGCAGACAAATAATTTCTTTTTGCGTACATGCATGCTTACTGTTACTTTGGTGGTTACAGAGCCCAGTGACATAATAACAGCGGAATCGGACACCTCTTGCAAACAACATGAACTCAAACCAGTATAAAGCCCGAGACCGAGCGAGGTGGCGCAGTGGTTAGACACTGGTCTCGCATTCGGGAGGACGACGGTTCAATCCCGCGTCCGGCCATCCTGATTTAGGTTTTCCGTGATTTCCCTAAATCACTCCAGGCAAATGCCGGGATGGTTCCTCTGAAAGGGCACGGCCGACTTCCTTCCCCATCCTTCGCTAATCCGATGAGACCGATGACCTCGCTGTCTGGTCTCCTTCCCCAAACAACCCAACCCAACATAGGGGACAAGTAGAAAGCCCGATGTTTCCTCTGGTATCAGGAGACACAGTCACCAAAAACAGTCGAAAGATTCTTCCAGACGGCTTACCGTGGACAGCTACCAAATGTTAAAAGCATCAAGATGCGGTATGCGAAGTGTAAGGGAACAGGAAGCGTCTGTGATCTCCCTAGAACATGCACCTCTGGACCTAGTCTGCAGACAATTTAGACATTGACGGACGCCTTTGTGAGATCAAAGGAGTCAGTCCACAGACTGCATCGGGTGAGTCGGAGATTCCGCAGACATCGGTGCACCGCATCTTACGTGAGCAGCTTCTTTTCCGTGTGTACGTAAGTCCAGATAATGCAGTTCCTCCAGCTAACGGATTACAGTGCTCCTTATGAATTTACTGTTGTCTTGTCGGCTGAGACTGAGTAGGATGATGACTATCTGAAACGCATCCTTTTCTCAGATGAGGCCACAATTCATTTTAAGGGTGCTGTCAACCGTCACACTGCTAGGATCTGGTGGTCCGAAAATCACCACGCTGCGTTTGAGACCGTCAGAGACAGCCCTAAGCTGAAAGTGTGGTGCGGACCTATTCTCTTCGAAGAAACGACAATCACAGCCAATACATTTGTTGCAGTTATGTGTTGTGCCACCGATTGAGGATATTCCGTACTTAATTTTCCTGCAAGTTGGCGCGTCACCTCATTATACTCTGAAGAGCCAAAGAAAATGGTACACCTGCCTAATATCATGTCGGGCCACCGCGAGCACGTACAAGTGCCACAACATGACGTGGCATGTGACTCGAATAACATCTCAAGTAGTGCTGGAGGGAATCGACACCATGAATCCTGCAGGGCTGTCCATGAATCCATAAGAGTACGGGAGGATGGAGATCTCTTCTAAACACCACGTTGTAAGGCATCCCATAACTGCTCAATAATGTTAATGTCTGGAGAGTTTGGTGGCCAACGGAAGTGTTTAAACTCAGAAGAGTTTTCCTGGAGCCACTGTGTAGCAATTCTGTACGTATGGGATGTCGCATTGTCCTGCTGGAATTGCCTAAGTGCGTCGGAATGCACGACGGCCATGATCAGACAGGATGGTTACCTACGTGTCACGTGTCAGAGTCGTATCTAGACTTACCAGATGTCACATATTACGCCAACAGCATACGCCCCACACCATTACAGTGCCTGCACTAGCTTTAACAGTCCCTTTCTGCTGACTTGCAAGGTCCATGGATTCATGAGGTTGTCTCCATATCCTTACACGTCCGTCCGCTCGGTACAATTTGAAACGAGACTCGTCCAACCAGGCAACATGTTTCCAGTCATCAACAGTCCAATGTCGGTGTTGAAGGGGCCAGGCGAGGCGTAAAGCTTTATGTGGTGCAGTCATCAAGAGTGCACGAGTGGGCCTTCGGCTTCGAAAGTTCACATCGATGATTTTTCGTTGAATGGTTCGCACGATGACACTTGTTGATTGCTCAGCATAAAGAACGATTCTGGTCTGCATGACAGTCGCATCGTGTGGGAACAGTATTGGCCTACCAAATACAGCTGCTTTGCAGGGCAGCCCACATGTCAGGGATGAGGAATGGTCTTTCCAAACCCCAACATGTATGCTGCCTTGCAAGACAGGTGTATTGTGTTGGAGTATATCAGCATGCTTTACCAACCTGCTTTGCACAGCGTCCTGTACATCAGAGGCAAATAAATGTGTTTTGAGCCTCTGATGCATGGCCTGCCCTGTGTGGTAGGCATGTTGTGGCTGTAGTACCAGTCTGCTTTATTGAACTGTATTGCAAGAGCCATGCATGCTGGAGCATGGCAGGGGACAGGCTTAGATAGATAGAGTAGGGGATGGACAGTGTGAGAGGGAAGAGGGAATAGACAGATAGAGGCAGTGGGATAGATGTATGAGGCAGGTGGTAGCGGGCAGGTGGAAAAGGAAGAGGGAGAGGCAAAGATGGAAAGATAGAGGGCAACGAGCACATGGCCAGAAGAAGGAGGAAAGAAAGATATGGTCATAGGGTCTCTGAGAGAGTGAGGAGGGAGAGATAGATAAAGTTGGGAGGGGAGGATGTGGTGGGTAGACAGAGGGAGGAATAGGTGGACTCAGTGCAAGGGGCAGGAGGAGATATGTTTAATACGAGAATATGTGTCTCATGGGAAAAACTGTGGGGGAAAGGCTAGTTAATACTATTCATACAGCACTACTTTTTTCATCCTGTGATTGGTCACGAAATGGAAATTATGCTGAAAATCCAAAAAGTTTTATTTGCAACATTCAGCCCATCTCTCAGCTACTTCTGTGCGTATTCACTGCTCCAATAGACTTTTGTCGTAGTGCGACACCAAGTTTCTAATATTCGTGACATAGAAGGTGGCCGCCTGTGATTTCCGCCAATTCTCTTTAGAGGTCTGCAGCTCGATTTCCTTGCCAGAATGCTCATTCATTTGAGTGAAGAGATGAAAATATGAGGGAGCCAGGACCGCTTTGGTTCATTGTCTTGAAATGTCGTGGTATTCCGTGAAAGATTATCACTGATTTTGCATGTTGTAGAATATCCAAGGATTCCACTGGAGAGCGCTTCGCAATTTGTTGCTTGCTTTGTCAGCCACATGACCATGAGATCGACCCGTCTCACTCTGCACATGTTGTACAATATCCCGGCCGTCACACAGCTGAGTACCAGGAGCTTCCAATAGTGTGACACCCTTTGATACCACTAAAAAGTTGGCGTTGATGTATGCCAAGTTTCCACAGAAAGTATCTGTAAAGACATCTTTCACAGTTTTTATAAAGCTTGATTCATTGCTATCAGGATGACAAAAGATTGTCTTTATTATGGTTTAGTTGGTTCAAGTCAAGAACCCCATCGTTCTAGAACAGGTTGCAGGGAGAGGGACAGTAAAGGTGCTTCTTCCTTGAATTTCTGCACCCGTGGCGGGACTTTCACATAGTTTCTTGTCACATAAATTCCATTTCCCACATCATGGTCATTTGATCGCACTTCTTCTGCAATTCTGTGTAACGCATGTGCAAGGCAAGTGACGTACACTATAATGGGGTAGAGAATCTGAAGCCCCTTGGCCGCCTTAGCCATATGCGAAGCACCGTCTGATACTAGCAGCAGAACGTTACCTCTGTTCACATCATTCGGCCACAGTAGCTTCATAGAATTGTCAGACAAAATGGCAATTGTCGAGCTATTTACTCTCTCGAGAGCTTCAAAAGCTAGGACGAACAATTCTCCAGGCCCTTCAACATTTAGAATACCAACAATAAAATTTGCAACGTAACGCTTGCTCACATCGATAGTTTCATCTATGGACACCTAGACCTTTAAGCCAGCAACACTAATTCGAAATTTTTCCTTATTGCACACGGGTAAATAGTTCTCAGTGTGGATCATCTGGAACTGTCTAAAGCGGGGCTTCTTCATCTTCTCGAATGGAACCTTGCAAGACTATAATGGTTGCAAATTCATCGACCTCCGTTATTGGGTGGAGAACTGTAGGGCCCCCCTAGACAGGTCAGGCGTGCACTACACACCGGAAGCAGCTACTAGGGTAGCAGAGTACGTGTGGCGTGCACACGGGGGTTTTTTAGGTTAGAGGGACCCCCCCTTGGGCGAAACGATAAAATACCTGACGGCTTACCAGAGAGGACATTATCATCGTTGATAAAGAACGTCCGTCCTCAGAGACCAAAAACAGGAAAAGTTAACGTAATATTGGTAAACTGCAGGAGTATCCAGGGCAAGGTTCCTGAATTAGTATCTCTTATTGAAGGAAATAGTGCGCATATAGTATTAGGAACGGAAAGTTGGTTAAAACCGGAAGTGAACAGTAACGAAATCCTAGACACAGAATGGAATATATACCGCAAGGATAGGATAAACGCCAATGGTGGAGGAGTATTTATAGCAGTAAAGAATTCAATAAT
Source organism: Schistocerca cancellata (assembly GCF_023864275.1). NCBI lineage: Eukaryota > Metazoa > Arthropoda > Insecta > Orthoptera > Acrididae > Schistocerca > Schistocerca cancellata. Next base: position 320,365,972 of record NC_064634.1, on the reverse strand, counting down.
ATCCAGTGAAGTTATTAGCGAATGCGAATGTGAAATAATCTGGGTTAAGCTAAGTATCAAAGGTGGGTCAGATATGATAGTCGGATGCTTCTATAGACCACCTGCATCAGCAACCGTAGTAGTTGAGCGCCTCAGAGAGAACCTGCAGAACGTCGTGAAGAAGTTTCGTGATCATACTATTGTAATAGGGGGAGACTTCAATCTACCAGGTATAGAATGGGATAGTCACACAATCAGAACTGGAGCCAGGGACAGAGACTCTTGTGACATTATCCTGACTGCCTTGTCCGAGAATTACTTCGAGCAGATAGTTAGAGAACCAACTCGTGAAGCTAACGTTTTAGACCTCACAGCAACAAATAGACCGGAACTTTTCGACTCCGTGAATGTAGAAGAGGGTATCAGTGATCATAAGTCAGTGGTTGCATCAATGACTACAAGTGTAATAAGAAATGCCAAGAAAGGAAGGAAAATATATTTGCTTAACAAGAGTGATAGGGCACAAATCGCAGAATATCTGAGTGACCACCATCAAACGTTCATTTCTGAGGAAGAGGATGTGGAACAAAAATGGAAAAAATTCAGAAACATCGTCCAGTACGCCTTAGATAAGTTCGTACCGACTAAGGTCCAAAGCGAGGGGAAAGATCCACCGTGGTATAACAATCATGTACGAAAGGTACTACGGAAACAAAGAAAGCTTCATCATAGGTTTAAGAGTAGTCGAATCATAGCTGATAAGGAAAAGCTGAACGAAGCGAAAAAGAGCGTAAAGAGAGCAATGAGAGAAGCATTCAACGAATTCGAACATAAAACATTGGCAAACAATCTAAACAAGAACCCTAAAAAGTTTTGGTCATATGTAAAATCGGTAAGCGGATCTAAATCGCCTATTCAGTCACTCGTTGACCACGATGGCACCGAAACAGAGGACGACCGAAGAAAGGCAGAAATACTGAATTCAGTGTTCCGAAACTGTTTCACTGCGGAAAATCGTAACACGGTCCCTGACTTCAGCCGTCGCACGGACGCCAAAATGGAAAATATTGAAATAAACGATATCGGAATTGAAAAACAACTGCTATCACTTAGTAGCGGAAAAGCATCCGGACCAGACGAGATACCCTTAAGATTCTACAGTGATTATGCTAAAGAACTTGCCCCCTTTCTATCAGCAATTTATCGTAGATCGCTGGAAGAACGTAAAGTACCTAGCGACTGGAAGAAAGCGCAGGTCGTTCCCATTTTCAAGAAGGGTCATAAATCAGATGCGAATAATTATAGGCCTATTTCGCTTACGTCAATCTGTTGTAGAATAATGGAACATGTTTTGTGTTCTCGTATTATGACGTTCTTAGATAATACAAATCTCCTTCATCATAACCAACATGGATTCCGCAAACAGAGATCATGTGAAACTCAGCTCGCCCTATTTGCCCAAGAAATTCACAGTGCCGTAGACACTGGCGAGCAGATTGATGCCGTATTCCTGGACTTCAGGAAGGCATTTGATACGGTTCCGCACTTACGTTTAATGAAAAAAATACGAGCTTACGGAATATCGGACCAGGTTTGTGATTGGATTCAGGATTTCCTAGAAGAAAGAACACAACATGTCATTCTTAACGGTTCAAAATCTGCAGATGTAGAGGTAATTTCGGGAGTACCGCAAGGAAGCGTGATAGGACCTTTATTGTTTACAATATACATAAATGACTTAGTTGACAACATCGGTAGCTCCGTGAGGCTATTTGCAGATGACACGGTTGTCTACAAGAAAGTAGCAACATCAGAAGACTCGTACGTACTCCAGGAAGACCTGCAGAGGATTAATGCATGGTGCGACAGCTGGCAGCTTTCCCTAAACGTAGATAAATGTAATATAATGCGCATACATAGGGGCAGAAATCCATTCCAGTACGATTATGCCATAGGTGGTAAATCATTGGAAGCGGTAACGACCGTAAAATACTTAGGAGTTACTATCCGGAGCGATCTGAAGTGGAATGATCACATAAAACAAATAGTGGGAAAAGCAGGCGCCAGGTTGAGATTCATAGGAAGAATTCTAAGAAAATGTGACTCATCGACGAAAGAGGTAGCTTACAAAACGCTTGTTCGTCCGATTCTTGAGTATTGCTCATCAGTATGGGACCCTTACCAGGTTGGATTAATAGAAGAGATAGACATGATCCAGCGAAAAGCAGCGCGATTCGTCATGGGGACATTTAGTCAGCGCGAGAGCGTTACGGAGATGCTGAACAAGCTCCAGTGGCGGACACTTCAAGAAAGGCGTTACGCAATACGGAGAGGTTTATTATCGAAATTACGAGAGAGCACATTCCGGGAAGAGATGGGCAACATATTACTACCGCCCACATATATCTCGCGTAATGATCACAACGAAAAGATCCGAGAAATTAGAGCAAATACGGAGACTTACAAGCAGTCGTTCTTCCCACGCACAATTCGTGAATGGAACAGGGAAGGGGGGATCAGATAGTGGTACAATAAGTACCCTCCGCCACACACCGTAAGGTGGCTCGCGGAGTATAGATGTAGATGTAGATGTAGATCTCCCTCAAGTCCTGGGAGAATGACTGACAGTTGGAAGATGATTCAGTCTGCTCAAATAACAGCGTCTGTCTGCTGTCATTTTCAGGGCTTCTCTTCACGCAACTGCACATTAAAGCCCTTTTCTGCATTAATTTTAACTTCGCATAGTTTACAAAGTAATATTTCCCCGCCAGTGTTGAAGAACATCTCTCCAAAGTCATGAATAAAACCTCGCAACTTCATGCTGTTGGATCGCTTCATTTTCGGGGTGTTCAGCTAACTGAATTTGTATTCAGATGGGATACTGTGACTACGAGGGCAATGTTTACCACGTCGGAAGCCGTCCTTGTTGGCTTCTAGAACGTTTTGACGATCCCGCGCGATAATATCTTACGTCAGCGAACCGACCAGTGTGTTACGCCGTTTGTCTACCATATTCCTGATAAATTAAGTTTTGTCGTAATTGTTCTGTTTATTTGTCACAATATCACCTGAAATATTATCATGTGAGCCACATTTTCAAGTTTTTATTCTTGTGTCCATAAAGACACATGCATTTTTCGCGAATGTTAGCCATAATATGACCTATTACAAAAAAAAGTGTAAATGTGGCCTTATATGCGAAATAAAAATAAATTTTTCTACACTAAAATACCTGGATTAGTGAAACTTCCTGGCAGATTAAAACTGTGTGCCGGACCGAGACTCGAACTCGGGACCTTTGCCTTTCACACTTAACTCCTGAGGTCATCAGTCCCCTAGAACTTAGAACTACTTAAACCTAACTAACCTAAGGACATCACACACATCCATGCCCGAGGCAGGATTCGAACCTGCGACTGTAGCGGTCGCGCGGTTCCAGGCTGTAGCGCCTAGAACCGCTCGGCCACTCCGGCCGGCACCTGACAAGGCCATGGTTTCCAATCGTCTAAGTTCGTCATACGTTCCGCTTTCATTTCTAAGGTTATTTCACGCCATGTTGCTTGTCTGTTAGCACTCTACTCAAAGACTGCTCTCTCGATTTCCGAAACGGAATCTCCCAAGTATCTAGCTCCAAATACCATTCCGCGTTCAAAGTCTGTTAATTCCAGTCGTGCGGCCACAGTGGCGTCGGAAACCTTTTCACATCAAACATCGCGTGAATCGCCCAAATTCAAGTGACAGCTCAAGTAATGCACAGTATACGAAGTGTATGCGATACTACCGCCATTTGCAAGGGTGCACATCGCGAGGCCATGGCTTTTGTCAGCCAACTGCAGATGCAGATGTCGATTGTTAATCCATATTGGTGAAATGAAGTTTAAAGATTGAAGAGAGAGGCTCTGTATTCCGAGTAGTGTACGCTCCAACGGGCGCCACTAGCAACGTCACGATGACGTAGGTCAGCCAATCACGGGCCGATTATGAAACTAAGAAAGCATCAGTTCCGTCAGTCTATAGCTCCTGAGGATGATTATCATCGAAAGTTCGAGGTTTCTTTTCCAATCACCAAAAGGCTGTGGGGAGAGTTTTGCTTTGGCTTGCCAGTTCGTGGCGACAGATGGTCAAGAAAAAGGCTGCGTGCAGGGCGCGTGTCGGGTCGGGGGTACTGGACCGCGGCCGGCTCCGTCTCTCCTCCCCAGGGACTCCAGCAGAGGCCGCGCCACCCCTCTGCCTCCGTACACCCCCACCCAGCCGCAGATTGCCGCCCTCCGCCGCCGCCGCCGCCGCCCCCATAATAATAATTAGAATTGATTCCGCCGGCCGCGCCAAAACGATTGCTCTTTTAATTACTTGCAGGCTCCCGCGGGATTTGCAGTGCAGACGCGTGTATTCCCGCGCCTTTCCTCCAATCCCCTCCCAGCGCGCCGTTCCCAGGGCTCGCTCCGACACTGAAGCGACGTTAACCATGTTCTCTCTCTCTCTCTCTCGCCCTCTCTCTCTCTCTCTCTCTCTCTCTCCCTCTCTCTCCCTCTCTGCGTATTACACCGCCGGGGCTATTTAGTACTGAACCCTCAATGGCGTTATTTACTGCCGCGTTTCAGACCCAGTACTCTGCAAACGCAAAGGACTGTTGACTTATTTTCGATTTTTTTCTGTTTGGTGATATTATGGGTCAAACACACTTGCGAGCAACTAAATAGATGTGCAGGATATACCCTAAGTCTTTCCCTGATTAGAAACATTCATAACGCATCCTTTTATCTTCTCTTTCATCTTGAAGCGCAGGCAACACATTCAAGTTTTTGTGTACACACACATACAATTAATACATTTCGGCAGGTGCTCCTTTCTTTGCCCGAGGGATACCCAGGCGATATTCCAGTTCCAGCCACGTGTTACTCAACATTTCATGGGGGTGTCTGTTACGAGGTCAGAAAGTCTGCGCCGTAATACGGCGATGTCGTTCACTGCTATCTGATGAACCTGGTCCATGACGTAACCCCAAAGCAAGAAATCCAGTGGTATTATGTCTGATGATCGCGGACGCCGGTTATGGAACCACCGCAACACGTTTTCGCATACCTCCACTCATTTGGAGTTAGGACGTTGTAAACACCATAGCGCTTATACTTATAGGTCCTATTGGTACTGTGCCAATTTTGGTTGAAATCGATCCAGGAGTGGGTTTGGGAGATCACACACACACACACACACACACACACACACACACACACACACACACTGTATATGTATGTAGGGTGGACCACTTTAATCCATAATGGGAAATTACTCAGTGTAGAGAAAAGATAAAGAAAAGTGTGTTAGATGAAAGTTGTTGGTGGCAAAAAGGTTTATGCATTGCTACTAATGATCATGATCTTGAATGTGATTTTGAAGGTGAGTTGAAACCTAAGGTAATTTTGTAATGGGAAGCCTAATATTTGATTCAAGATTTATAAAGAGCAGAAAATATTAGTGAAGGTCATGGCAAGGTGCAGTGAAGGTCAAATAAGGAAATATGTTTTTATTTCTAGTAGGAACTCAGTCGGAATATAGGAGGGATACAGCAAAATACAATGTTACATACAAATTGGAAGGGGCATCCCTAGCAATGAGAAATGAGGGGACTCACTCACGTCTTGTATATCAATGATCTATGTTTTATTTACGTTTGTTGTCTTGAAAAGTCAAAATAATATTTATATGTTGTGATGTATTTATTTTTGCCAGTAAGAACGTTACTTAAAACTTAAAGTTAAAACCTCTCTTCACTCTTTCCAAACGTGACGTCATAAATAGGAGATTCCGTGAAACAAAACTCAACTTTGAAAGACTTTTGATATTAGGTTACCTTCGATTCGGAAAGTGGATGCACTCAGCGACTGTATGTGACTTATAAATTATAGAGTGCAACAATCAGATTTTAGATTTTATTACGCAAATCCAGATTTCGGCTAGTAGCTAGCCATTCTCAATGCGCTGTTTTTTATCCTTAATGCATGTAAGTCCCTATTGTTCGGGCGTCAGTCAAAGTTCTTTGAATACTCAATAACAGAATAAAAAATAGCGCATTGAGAATGGCTAGCTACTAGCCGAAATCTGGATTTGTATAATAAAATCTAAAAAGTACGACTGATTGCTGCAGTCTATAATTTGTAAGACTTTTTATAATTACCTTTAAGATCATAGTTATTGGTAATGATACGTGACCTGTTATACCCACTGCAATTTGTATCTAACATTGTATTTTGACGTATTCCTCCTCTGTTCCAAGTTGATCCCTATTGGAAGTAAAAACATATTTGCTTATTTGACCTTCATTTAACCTTGCCATGACTTTGAATAATGTATCATTTTACACGTAACTTTTGCTGCTCTTTTCAAAGCTTAAATCAAATATTAGGGTTCCCATTTGAAAAAAAAAATCACTTTAGCTTTCAAATCACGTTGAAAATCACATTCAAGATCACAGATCACAACCATTAGTATCAATACGTGATACACTTTCCACCTACAACTTTTATCTAAAACATTTTGCTATATCTCATCTCGATCCTGAGTTATTTCACATTATGGATCAAAACGTCCACCCTGCAAGTAAAACAGATAAATTGTTATATGAAGCTTAATTTGTGTCTTAAATTTATGTTCATACCTATTCTGTCCCGCGACACAGCTGATAAAGCTGCTGCACGCTTAGCTAGTCGCCGCAACAACTAGTTCCTGTCACAGCGGGTTCTTTCCTGCCACCTTTATGTCGAGCGCCAGGCTTATGTGGTGAACAAAACAGCAACAAAATCGTCTCAGGACCGAAGGCCACAACAACTATGCACGGAAGAGCACCCTCAGAAAGCAGCAGTTTATTACCCTTAAGAGAAATGCTGTAGTATCTATATGACGTGTTCTAAAGCCCTATCTGTCTATATCCGGATCCCGTTCCAGCTACTGCCGGGTGTAGGTGTTGACGAGTCCTCTCCATTTAGCTCGGTCCTTCCACCACTTTTCTTCCTCCACTTGCTGCGAGGTCACACCTTTCCACAGATATTCTCACTCCCATTTTCCATCGTGTTCTTGGGCGCCCTCTAGGTGTTTTTCCATCTATCTTTAGTTATTCCATAATTTTGGGGAGTCTATGCCCATGCATCCTCTTAACATGCCCATATCATCTTAATCTCTTTTTTTCATATTACTCTGTCATACTTTCTTGTTTATGATCCTTTCTAATCTCTACATTCTTTACTCTGTCCATTCTTGTTTTTCCCTTAACTGCTCTGAGAAATTTCATTTCCCCTGCTTGCAGTCTGCTTCAGTCCCTTTCTGTCATTGTCCATGTTTCTCCACCATAGGTGACGATAGGGAAGTAATAATTCTTATACGTAAGGAGTTTTGTTCTTTCTGAAACTTTCTTATTCAAAATCAGGTGTTTTATTGCTTGGTAGAAATTGCCTGCCTTCTGTAACCTCCTATTAATTTCGTTGGTTATTCTTCCATCCCTAGATATTTCACTCCCTAAATAGGGGAAACTTTCTACCACTTTGAGGGGTTCTTCATTCAAGGTATTATTTACGTTGATCCCTTTCTCTCTTCCAAATACCATTACTTCACTGTTATCTTTATTTATTTTTAATCCATACCTTTCCATTATTTTCTTCCACGCATCAAGCTGTAACTGTACATCTACGCCCTATATTACCATATCATCTGCAAAAATCATCTTTCTGTCTTTTTCTTTTACTATATCTTTAACTCCGCAATTCATTCCCTCCTTCACAGCATTAAAAAGTGCATTTCTTTTTTATCCTTAATGGATCAACGAAGATTAAAAAGTGCAGCAGATAGAATACTTCCTCGCTAAAGTCCTTGTCTTATTTCGAGTTCCCCAATGGTGTTCTAATTCTACAATTATTTCCTCTGTACATTGTCTTTATTACATTAATGTATCCATCTTCTATATCTATCTTCTTCATTTCTTCCCAGAGTCTTACCCTGTTAACTGAGTCATATGCCTTTTCTATGTCTATAAAAACCATTATCACCCTTTTGTTATACTCCCAACTTTTTTCCGTCAGTTGACGGGTAGAAAATATCAGGTCGATCGTGCTTCTTCCTTTGCTAAACCTACGCTGTTATTCACTCAGCTCCTTTTCTATCTTTTCATTTATTCCTAAAGCCCAAAAACATTTTATTGGAGGGGATCCATATTGTAGCTTTTAGTATTGTCAGGTTACTGCAGGCAGATGTGAGGAAGGAGGGGCGGTATAAAAGCCAGCGAGAGGAGCGGCCACTTGACTGCAGAACACGTGGCGTGCGGCGGAGGGTGCCTGCGCCTAGTTAGCACGTACTGTGCCGGAGCTGGAGAGAGGCAGGTTGCAGGCGTCCTCTGGGTGCGGCGCTGCGCGGCGAGCAGATGTCTGGCGGCTGCAGTGGGTTCGCGAGATGTTAACGAGCTTAGCATGGGGCTGGGGAGCAGACAGCGCACAATGCGGCCAGCTGGCGACCCTCGCCAGGCAGGCCTTTGTGAGCGCAGGTGCCGCCGGGCCGCCGGGCGTTATGAACTGCGGCCGCAGTGTATCTGCCGGCCACCCCAGCCGCGCCGAAGCCACGTTTTTCATTCGCGTTTAATCGCCGGCCACTGACGTCCCGCCGCCGCGCCCTCTGCGGACATACGCGTCCCGATTGTAACCGCTATGCGCGGACCTAACAGGCGTAAGACGCCGTAAGCTCTCACCGCACTGTGGAGCTACTCTTTGTCTGAATCCAGCTCCGTTTATCAACACTGCGAGAGGAGGATCTCTCTTATCTGCACAGTGACAATGTTTTCTACCCCGCGAGATACAGACACTGCCCGGTACAAGCTCCGAACGAGTGCCCTACAAAGTAGTGCTTGGGTTCAAGCCTACAATCAACGTAACGTGGGTCACGCAAAGTGGTGCTAGGGTTCAAGATCACGACGTCTAAACTCTCTGATTGCTTAGAGAACTTATAAGGTCGTTCAGATTTCCTACTGCCTGTAAATGGGGACGAGCGAATTTACATCCACACTATGAAATTAAAAGTATGCGGACATCCCTATATAATGCGGAGTTTACTATTAGATGTCGTTAGAGGTCGAGTCGGCACTACAAACGGACGCGTTGTCAGTAGAGAGGTAGTGGAAACTGAATAGGTCGATCAGTGACTAAACGATGACCAGTCATTCGATGTGACCTGAGTACGTAGTCCATCAGGGACATTTCAACCCTTCTAAGGCTGCCAAAGTCGACTGTTAGTGTTATGAATGTGGAGCGGAAACGTGAAGGAAAAATCACAACTAAATGAAGAGCAGGCAATCCTCAGGAGAGGGACCATCGAGCAATGCGGAGGATGGTCGTAAAAGATCACATGAAATCAGGGGAAGGAATCACTCGTGAGTTCCAAGAAGCCACCACCAGAACAGCTAACAAAGTGACTGTCGGTAGGGAGTTGAACAAAATAGGACACAACGGTGGTGCAACTTCTCCTAAGGCACAGAGTTCTGTAACCGATGGCAAGCGACGCTTGGGGCGGCGTAAAGAGCGACGCCGTAGGGCAGTGGATGACTGTAAACTAGTGATTTATAGTGACGAATCGCGCTATACTCCAAAGGAGAAAGGATCACTCCAAAGGAATCCTTCGGTTAAAATTGGGGACACAAACATCAAACGAGCACGCATTACGCGCTAACTTGGGGTATACATAGATGAAAAATTGAATTTCCACGAACACATAAGGCTAACAACAGACAAAGCAGAAAAAATACTCCACAAACTGGTGGGGCTAAATTCAAAACAGTACAGACTACCTCTACCAGTCATACGTACATACCACTGTGCGCTCTTCGAATCAGTACTCAGCTTTGCAGCTAGCACGTGGGCACATAGACTGAACGTGGTCACCAACAAAGCATCCGTCAGACGAGGGCAGAGAAGTGTCCTACGTAGGCTATCTGGAGCCTTCGGTATCACCTCAGTGGATGCACTGTGTGTGGTGCTCGGAATATGCCCCATAGATATCACGATCAAATACAGAGCTGCAAGGTACTGGTTAAAGGTGGGAAGACTAGATAAGGTACACACAATAACCGGTGTGCCTATAGAGACGATACGTCACCTTAAAAGTTGGCGTTTGGATACATGGCAAGGTGAGTGGGATGTAAGTGATAAGAGACGTAGACTGCACGACTTCCTCCCTGACATAAGGGAGCGGTTGAGAATGAGACACATCGATCCCAGCCGCGGTATGGTACATTTCTTAACCGGGCACGTACCTTATCCCACGCACTTAAACCGCGTGAGTCTGAGGCAGACACCTACATGCACATGCGGGGAAGAAGGTCCCCCAGAACACACTGTCTTTTTCTGCGGGCAATACGCGAACAATAGACATACACTACACTTAGATTACACAGATACAGACATAGATATATACACAGCAGTAAGAGACGAAGAACAATGGGCACAATTAAACGCACTGACAAACAGTATTTCAAAAACAACACATGAAGAGTATATGCGGACACGACATCACAGACATGCCTATGTGCAGCGTAACAGAAATCTCCAGAGGATGGACAGCGATACCCACAGTGACAGCGAAAATAGCGACAATGAGGAGGAACAGGAGGAGGAAGCTGAGATGTGACAGTAAATAAGCAAATTGCTGGCAATCTAGCCAAGAAAACACCAAATGCTGTACATGGATGCGCACCTAATGTACACTCCTGGAAATGGAAAAAAGAACACATTGACACCGGTGTGTCAGACCCACCATACATGCTCCGGACACTGCGAGAGGGCTGTACAAGCAATGATCACACGCACGGCACAGCGGACACACCAGGAACCGCGGTGTTGGCCGTCGAATGGCGCTAGCTGCGCAGCATTTGTGCACCGCCGCCGTCAGTGTCAGCCAGTTTGCCGTGGCATACGGAGCTCCATCGCAGTCTTTAACACTGGTAGCATGCCGCGACAGCGTGGACGTGAACCGTATGTGCAGTTGACGGACTTTGAGCGAGGGCGTATAGTGGGCATGCGGGAGGCCGGGTGGACGTACCGCCGAATTGCTCAACACGTGGGGCGTGAGGTCTCCACAGTACATCGATGTTGTCGCCAGTGGTCGGCGGATGGTGCACGTGCCCGTCGACCTGGGACCGGACCGCAGCGACGCACGGATGCACGCCAAACCGTAGGATCCTACGCAGTGCCGTAGGGGACCGCACCGCCACTTCCCAGCAAATTAGGGACACTGTTGCTCCTGGGGTATCGGCGAGGACCATTCGCAACCGTCTCCATGAAGCTGGGCTACGGTCCCGCACACCGTTAGGCCGTCTTCCGCTCACGCCCCAACATCGTGCAACCCGCCTCCAGTGGTGTCGCGACAGGCGTGAATGGAGGGACGAATGGAGACGTGTCGTCTTCAGCGATGAGAGTCGCTTCTGCCTTGGTGCCAATGATGGTCGTATGCGTGTTTGGCGCCGTGCAGGTGAGCGCCACAATCAGGACTGCATACGACCGAGGCACACAGGGCCAACACCCGGCATCATGGTGTGGGGAGCGATCTCCTACACTGGCCGTACCCCACTGGTGATCGTCGAGGGGACACTGAATAGTGCACGGTACATCCAAACCGTCATCGAACCCATCGTTCTACCATTCCTAGACCGGCAAGGGAACTTGCTGTTCCAACAGGACAATGCACGTCCGCATGTATCCCGTGCCACCCAACATGCTCTAGAAGGTGTAAGTCAACTACCCTGGCCAGCAAGATCTCCGGATCTGTCCCCCATTGAGCATGTTTGGGACTGGATGAAGCGTCGTCTCACGCGGTCTGCACGTCCAGCACGAACGCTGGTCCAACTGAGGCGCCAGGTGGAAATGGCATGGCAAGCCGTTCCACAGGACTACATCCAGCATCTCTACGATCGTCTCCATGGGAGAATAGCAGCCTGCATTGCTGCGAAAGGTGGATATACACTGTACTAGTGCCGACATTGTGCATGCTCTGTTGCCTGTGTCTATGTGCATGTGCCTGTGGTTCTGTCAGTGTGATCATGTGATGTATCTGACCCCAGTTATGTGTCAATAAAGTTTCCCCTTCCTGGGACAATGAATTCCCGGTGTTCTTATTTCAATTTCCAGGAGTGTAGTTAATACATAGGATTAGTAACAAATAGGATAAGAAACATTATTTCTTTACTAATAACCATTTGTGTGTGTCTGTGTGACTGGCGGTCAACGGCTCGATGAAACCATTCCGAGGTATTCACCGTAAGTCACACTCGGTGATGGTACTAACAAATCTCTCACCTATCCTATCTTCTTTTTATATTCTTCTTAAAAACAACAAAATTTAATTTACATTTCAACCTCCAATTATTGTTATTTTGAATCATTCTTTGTAAATGTTGTAGATAAAACAAAAGGAAAGAAAACTGTAAAAAGATGAAAAACGAAAATTGTAAGATGTACGACCTGTTTTAAACATCAGGTAACAGGTCTATAATTTGGCAATAAATAAATAAATAAATATACTCCAAAGCATCTAACTTTGGTGAATGCCTGCTGAACGTTATCTGTCATCATTTGTGGTCCAAAACAGTAAGTATGGTGGAGGTTGTGTTACCAAAAGGGCGGTCCCACTGTTGGGGTTAACAAAACTCTCAATGCGGATGGATATGAACAAATTTTACAATATTGTGTGTTGTGTATGTTGTGGCGTATCAAGACAGCCACAGTGGAACCGAAATGCACGCGTTACACACGCCGGCTGGCGTGAGGTCTGAAACAGGATACGTAATGAATGCTATAAAGAAAAGTACGTAGCTGCTGTAATACTTAACTTTAATCCATCATTGTGGTACATCATTCTTGATGATACAAGTGAGACTCTCTCTAGAAATGGTTAATGGCGCCTTGCTAGGTCGTAGCCATGGACTTAGCTGAAGGCTATTCTAACTGTCTCTCGGCAAATGAGAGAAAGGCTTCGTCAGTGTAGTCGCTAGCAAAGTCGTCGTACAACTGGGGCGAGTGCTAGTACGTCTCTCTAGACCTACCGTGTGGTGGCGCTCGGTCTGCAATTACTGACAGTGGCGACACGCGGGTCCGACATGTACTAATGGACCGCGGCCGATTTAAAGCTACCACCTAGCAAGTGTGGTGTCTGGCGGTGACACCACAGTGGTACAGAGGTACAGGACTGTCCGTGTTATCATGACAACGCATCCTGCGTAAGGCATCATTTGTGTCGCAGTGCCTTGTGGACAGTAACAGTCCTGAAATGGACTGACAGGGCCTGCCCAGAGTCCCGATTTCAGTCCAGTGGAACATATTTGGGATGACTAAATAAATCTCGGGTGAACAGCCTGGTATGAGTGTGCACAGGACACAATATTTCGGCAAGCGACCACGTTGCCATATTCAGGTGTGCTGATGTACATCATTTCGTCATAAAATACGCCTGGAGAAATTGAAGAATCATATTTGGGATGAGCTAGAATGTCGACTTTGTTCTAGATCACAGGGTCCAACATCACCACGTTCTTTGATTTCAACTCTTGAATGGGCTGCCATTCTTCCGCAGACATTCAGACACCTCATGGAAAGAGTCCCAGATATAGAAAATAATACCTTTAAGGACGTCAGAGACCCTCCCTGTATATGTATTCTACGGTCAAGCCTCTCAGACTTCACCACTCGCGATAACTCTCATACAGTCGTGGCGTTTAAACTGCAGCTGCGTGTGGCCAGAGGCGTGACTGCACGGATCACAGGAGAGCGTACCTTTTTCTTTGGAAGGCCAGCTTAACTGTGGTAGCGACTGTTCTTCTCGGAGCCAGTTTCAAACTTCTGATCCCGATAGAAGCGTTCCACTAAACGGAGTGGTGCTACTCTTTATGACCAACATAATTGTGTTTCGCAACGGGTTCTGAAAGGACCAGTCTGCCGTATTGGATTACCAGGCTCTACCAGCTTCTTATATTCTACTTACCTTGCAGGTGTATCACCTTGTGCCAAGGCAAGCTTTTATCACACAAAGACTTGGATTTAACAAAACTTGCCATTTTGGCAATAATTGATAAATTATTAATGCCAACATGTATCATCTCACAAAAAAATCAAGATAAATACTTCTATACCTCTGGACCGATATTTTATCATAAAAATTTCTCGGTCACCTTCGGAACATGAATAAAATTAACATTAAAATTTTTGTACTCATTAATTAATAAATATATCACATTATTTTTAGCGTTAATGACTTTTCTTATGTAACTATAAACCGAATTTTCCTTCTTGATGACGTACCATTGCAAGGTGAAAATGTTCTTAGACACAAAATTTCGGGAATTGCTTCTTCCTTTTACTCCAATCTAATGTATTCGTAAGCTATTATATACTTCTCACTTTCTGAAAGGTTTATACTGTCTTTCAATTTCATTGTCCTGATAAATTTTCTGTCTGCGTCTGTGAAAGAGGATCGGTACGTTGCTTGAGCTAATCGGTCGTTTATCGTGTGGTGTCTAGTCTAAACTTCTTTCATCAACGCAACTTTTAAAAGTCATGGGTCTTTAAACAGCAGCTTAGATGTAGTTATGTCAGTATTTTGTGCAGATGTTAGCATTTCCAGGTACTGTGTTGTTTCATTTTAGATTTTTGAGGTTATGGACAAGAAAGTGAGCTTTCACGAAGATAACTAGCGGTTGCAAATATCTTACTGCAAGAAAGGCATTCACAGAGAGGAACAGCTAACAGACAGTTTCAGAAAAATTAGTAAGATTTATAAATCAGGCAAGAAGTATTGAGCATGACTACTACTCCGCTCGACAAGAAAGATGTGGACAAACGAGAAACTGTCTGTAATTATTACTTTGTGATTAAAAGTTAATCTTCAGAGTCGATATTACGACTTTCGCCTATATGCACAACACGCGTTCGATAGTAATAATGTCACTGTTATTACCCATTCGGGACGGAGAGCCACTGTAGTCTGAGCACGCTGTGTTATGAATGGGGTAAGGTGAAATGCTGTTCTAGATGGTTTTCCATAATTTCGGCACGCGCACCCTGTTATTATAGCTTGTACTTTTACCAGAAGCTACTATCGAAAGCGCTCACTGACTCGATTTACAGCTCTGTTGCGTATAGCATGCCATATAATATAACAAATAACGCTGTTGTTAGCAAGTAAGTTTATCTGGAAGGATCGACTAAGCCCATCTATCTTATCCTGTAATGCAGCTGACATAGTGATGTCTGGTATTTTCGAGTGATCTGGCCAACTTTTCCAAAAGCAATATAATATGAAAAGGCATGAGGCAGGTACGTCACTCGCGAATACTATCGCTTTACTAAGTTCATTATCATATACTGAGTTAAGGGGACGTGGTGCGCAATAACTTCATCGACTCAGCGGTTCGCCTGTATGGGTGAATCATTGCGCGATTTTCCACTTTATTGTGTAACAGGAATGCTGACATGTGCCTACAGACAAACAAACAATTAATTGTGTATCTTCATTTTTTTGGAATTATAACTATTTTGGACAGGTCAGGAAAACTGCTGGTGAATCCTGTTGATGCCTTGGGCAGATGGGGGGAATATTTTGAAGAGTTGCTCATGTACGTGAAAATACGATCAGTAATGTTTCAGATTTCGATGTACAATGGGATAGGAATGATGATGGAAATAGGATCACATTTGAGGAAGTGGAGAAAATGGTCAATAGATGGCAGTGCAATGAAGCGGCTGGGGTGGATGAAATTAACTCGGAACTTATCAAATACAGTGGAATGTCAGATCTTAAATGGCTACACAGGATAATTGAAATGGCATGGGAGTCGGGACAGGTTCCATCAGACTGGACGAAAGCAGTTATCACACCAATCTTTAAACATGGAAGCAGAAAAGATTGTAACAACTACAGAGGTATCTCTCTAATCAGCATTGTGGGTAAAATCTTCTCAGGTATTGTTGAAAGGAAAGTGCGAGAATTAGTTGAGGACAAATTGTATGAAAATCAGTGTGGATTTAGGCCTCATAGAGGTTGTCAGGACCAGATCTTTAGCTTACGGCAAATAATGGAATAGGAGGCAAACTTTTGCAAGCAATTAAAGGTCTTTACATAGATAGTCAGGCAGCAGTTAGAGTTGACGGTAAATTGAGTTCATGGTTCAGAGTAGTTTCAGAGGTAAGACAAGGCTGCAACCTGTCTCCACTGTTGTTCATATTATTTATAGATCGTATGTTGAAAACAATAGACTGGCTGGGTGGATTAAGATATGTGAACACAAAATAAGCAGTTTTGCATATGCGGATGACTTAGTTGTGATGGCAGATTCGATTGAAAGTTTGAAAAGTAATATTTCAGGGCTAGATCGTAAATGTAAGGACTATGGTATGAAGATTAGTATCTCCAGAACGAAAGTAATGTCAGTGGGAAAGAGATATAAACGGATTGAGTGCCAAATAGGAGGAACGGTTTCTAGTACTTAGGATGTATATTCTCACAGGATGTCAACATAGTGAAAGAACTGGAAGCGAGGTGTAGCAAAGCTAATGCAGTGAGCGCTCAGCTACGATCTACTCTCTCCTGCAAGAAGGAAGTCAGTACCAAGACTAAGTTATCTGTGCACCGTTCAATCTTTCGACCAACTTTGTAGTATGGGAGCGAAAGCTGGGTGGATTCAGGCTACCTTTTCAATAAGGTTGAGGTTACGGATATGAAAGTAGCTAGGATGATTGCAGGTAGGCCTACTAGTAGATGGGAACAATGGGAGGAGGGTGTCCGCAGTGAGGAAATCAAAGAAAAACTGGGAATGAACTCCATAGATGTAGCAGTCAGAGCGAACAGGCTTAGATGGTGGGGTCATGTTACACGCATGGGAGAAGCAAGGTTACCCAAGAGAGTCATGGGTTCAGCAGTAGAAGGTAGGAGGAGTCGGGGTAGACCAAGGAGAAGGTACCTAGATTCGGTTAAGAATGATTTTGAAGTAATAGGCTTAACATCAGAAGAGGCACCAATGTTAGCACTGAACAGGGGATCATGGAGGAATTTTATAATGGGGACTATGCTCCAGACTCAACGCTGAAAGGCATAATCAGTCTTAAATGATGATGAAGATGATGGTGATATAGCTAAAACTTAACTAAAACTTTTTGATTATCTCTCCTTGACAAATGTGCCCATTCGAACGTAAGTTAGTTTGCTTCCAGATGACCTGTGAACATTTCTCGAGACTGATTCCCTGTAATCGGGGATTTTGGTACTTCCTTCGCATTCCTAGTCGCAGTGTTTTGTTCTGTAGCTGTACAGACTATCCGGACCAGAGTCCACTCCGCGGCAGAAGAGCTGATTGGGAGCTGGTGCGTATTGGCAGTCCGTCTCGTCATCCCCTCCGACTGCCGACGGGCTCAATCTGGGAAAGTGGGTCTAGACAAAGACGAGAATTAGTGTAATCCCGCGCTGACGTCAGCGGGCCGCCAGATGGCGCTGTCCGGAGCGGAGCGCAGTCACCTGTTTTGTGGCGTAGCGGCGGCGCCACATATGGTCCTCGCATTGCGCTTTAATGGGCTGCGGAGGGTGTGTCCAGGGGGGCGGGGATGTTGGGCGGGGGGCAGGGGGAGGAAGCTGCGCAGCTGGTGGCTGGCTGCGCGGATTCATCAGACTGCCCAGGCCGACTGGGATAATGAAATTGATCTGCGGACCACAATCTGTTCGCTCCGGCCGACAATGAAGACAACAAGCCGAGTCTGCGGCCGCCATGAAACCGAGCCGCGTCGTTCCGGTGTGGCGACGCCGCCAGGCATTCATTATACTGCATAGTGTCTGGCGAGCTGCATCCTCACACACCTTCACAACGGCGGGGGCATTGCATCCAGCACCGCAGCGACTGCCGCAGGTAGTCTTACGATGCAGGCTCGTGTTTACACCCTTGGTTAACATCGAATTTTTGGGGATTAGGCGGTGGTCGATAACATACGTGGTAGTTACACACAAGTGGCCATTGAAATTGCTACACCAAGAAGACATGCAGATGATAAACGGGTATTCATTGGACAAATATATTATATTAGAAATGACATGCGATTACATTTTCACGCAATTTGGGTGCATAGATCCTGAGAAATCAGTACCCAGAACAACCACCTCTAGCAGTAATAACGGCCTTGATACGCCTGGGCGTTGAGTCAAACAGAGCTTGGATGACGTGTACACGTACATCTGCCCATGCATCTTCAACACGATGCCACAGTTCATCAAGAGTAGTGAATGGCGTATTGTGACAAGCCACTTGCTCGGCCACCATTGACCAGACGTTTTCAATTGGTGAGAGATCTGGAGAATGGGCTGGACAGGGCAGCAGTCGAACATTTTCTGTATCCAGAAAGGCCCGTACAGGACCTGCAACATGCGGTCGTGCATTATCCTGTTGAAATGTAGGGTTTTGCAGGGATAGAATGAAGGGTAGAGCCACGGGTCGTAACACATCTGAAACGTAACGTCCACTGTTCAAAGTGCCGTCAATGCGAACAAGAGGTGACCGAGACGTGTAACCAATACCCCATAACACCCCATACCCCACCCCATACCATCACGCTGGGTGATAACGCCAGTATGGCGATGACGAATACACGCTTCCAATGTGCGTTCACCGCGATGTCGCCAAACCCGGATGCGACCATCATGATGCTGTAAACAGAACCTGGATTCAGCCGAAAAAATGACGTTTTGCCATTCGTGCACGCAGGTTCGTCGTTGAGTACACCATCGCAGGCGCTCCTGTCTATGATGCAGCGTCAAGGGTAACCGCAGCCATGGTCTCCGAGATGATAGTCGATGCTACTGCAAACGTCGTGTAGATCGTTGTTGTTTTACGAATGTTCCCATGTGTTGACTCAGGGATCGAGATGTGGGTGCACGATTCTTTACAGCCATGCGATAAGATGCCTGTCATCTCGACTGCTAGTGATACGAGGCCGTTGGGATCCAGCACGGCGTTCCGTATTACCCTCCTGAACCCACCGATTCCATATTCTGCTAACAGTCATTGGATCTCGACCAACGCGAGCAGCAATGTCGCGATACGATAAACCGCAATCGCGATAGGCTACAATCCGATCTTTATCAAAGTCGGAAACGTGATGGCACGCATTTCTCCTCCTTACACGAGGCATCACAGCAGCGTTTCACTAGGCAACGCCGGTCAACTGCTGTTTGTGTATGAGAAATCGGTTGGAAACTTTTCTCATGTGACCACGTTGTAGGTGTCGCCAACGGCTCCAACCCTGTGTGAATGCTCTGAAAAGCTAATCATTTGCATATCAAAGCATCTTCTTTTGTCGGTTAAATTTCGCGTCTGTAGCGCGTCATCTTTGTGGTGTAGCAATTTGAATGGCCAGTAGTGTAATTAAAGTTTCTCTACTTGAGCCGGTGTAGATGGATAACTACACTGGCGGAAAAAAAATCTCAACACCAAAAAATAATTAATGTAGAAATTTCGTAAATACACTTTCCTAATTAATATATGTATGTGATTGACTCTGATAGTTCGCAAGTTAATGTAAGAGAGAGATAAGCCACTGCAAGTGTGAAATGCTAGTACATTAGTAATCGGTGTATTGAATTCAATCATGGAAGCGTGCATTCATTGTGTTGCACAGGTGCCGGGTGTCGATTTGTGTGTTGGGAGTTCTATCCCTGTTGCACTTGGTCGGTCGACACAAAGACGGAACTGTCATCCGATGATGTCATACATATGCTTGATTGTAGATAGATCTGATGATCGAATGGCACAAGGCAACATGTCGACTCTCTGTGGTGCTTGTTGGGTTACAACAGCGGTATATGGGCTAGCGTTACTGCGCTGCGAAACACCCCGTGGAATGCAGCTCATGAATGACAGCGCAGCAGATCGAGCCACCAAACTGATGTACAGTTTTGCTATCAGGGTGCGTGGGATAATCACGAGAGTGTTCCTCCTGTCATGCGAAATCACACTCCAGACTCTGGATGGAGGTCTAGCACATCTAGCACACAGGTAAGTTGGTTGCAAGTCCTCAACTGGTCTCCTTCTAAACAACACACGGCCATCACTGACACCGAGGGAGAACCAGCTTTCATTAGGAAATATAACCCATCATGCCCTCCAATGAGCTCTCGTTTGACACCACTGAAGTCACAAATGGTGGTGGTTTGGTGTCAGTGGAATGCACGCTACAAGGCTCGCAGCTGTAAAAGTTAGTTATGTAACTGTGGTACCAACTGCTACCCAAACTGTGGCTGCAGTTGGATGCGCCAGAGCCACACGATGAACACAACGGTCTTCCCATTCGGTAATACCACAAGGCCGTCCAGAGGCCGATCTTCTTGCGACAGTACATTCTCAGAGACTACCGCTGCTACCAGCAATATACTCATGTACGGTGCCTACATTCCTGCCAAGGCTCTCTGCAATATCGCAGAAAGATTATTCAGCTTCTTGTAACCCTTTCAGACGACTTCGTTCGAATTCAGTGAGTTTTTGGCAATGGTGTCTTTGTTGCCTTTAAAGGCATTCTTGACTAACATCAACTTTTCTCATCCAATCTCAAACGCTCACGACTAGTACATCTGAACCCCCCCCCCCCCCCCTTAGAAAATTTATATTTTACTGTGCTGGAAAACCTCTTACGATATTTGATTTCCAAACAGCTGAGCAAAACTGAAGGTACTCAGACATTTCTCTCTTTACTTATTCTGATCAACACTAAACTGACACACAATATTTTTAGCGCAACGCAATCTGACTTGCAACAATCTCTACAAAAGAATGGCCCTGATTAACAATAACCTATACTTTTCCTGAATCACTTACCTCACAAAAATCTTCGTTACTCGAACGACTGCAATACAGCGAGCACCAATACTGCCAGCTAAATAAAAGATTCTAACTACTGAAGTCACTAACTACTGATAGGCATAGTTAGCAAATGAAAGATTTTGATAGAGAACAAACAATGTATTTACCTTAATAATGTTCAACAGTCATCATATATATTTATCAGTTCATGATATCCAGTATTAAAAATTTACTCTTTCTGATGGACACACGTCCAGATCGTCCGCTCGCAAAACTCTGCCATCTCTCTCCCCACATCCACCACTGCTGGCGGCTCACCTCCACCTGCGCAACGCTACGTGCTAACGCTACGCGCTTTTCATATCCAACTGCCGAACACTACAATATCAAATATTCCAACAATGCAAACCAGCCACAGACTTAAGTGATTTTCATATAGAGCGCCACGTGGCGTTACCAACATAAAAACCTGAACAGCCTACTTACACAGCATGTATTTCAAGCGAACCTCATTTGGAGTCTCATAGTGGCGCTACTGGCGTAAAATTTAAATAGGCATGATTTTTCAGCTGTAGGAACACGCGTACCAACTTTTGTTATGTCGCACAACTCCATCTTGGGAGTGCGATTTTTTTTCCCCTCAGTATGTACACCCAACTTTGTAGGAATGATATTCAGACTGTGCGCTGCACGATTTACTTTGTTAATAGTGACAATGTCATGATTTGGCGTGAGACCCAGGCACTGGTGCATTAGTGTGCATTTCAATTGCAGATGTTCAGCATGAGTCTGGAGAAGATGAGCAGGGACTTACTCGTGAATCTATCAAAACAACGGCAATAGTGCTACTTCTCTTCGCGATTATCGCCGCGTTAAAGGTATACGGAAAGGTACTCTCTCCGCACTGGGGTTGAAGAACATGACTCGGAAGTTCGAATTAAGTGCCGATTAGGGAACTGCTCGTGTGAGAGGTTCAAAATGGTTCAAATGGCTCTGAGCACTATGCGACTTAACGTCTGAGGTCATCAGTCGCCTAGAACTTGGAACTACTTAAACCTAACTAACCTAAGGACATCACACACATCCATGCCCGAGGCAGGATTCGAACCTGCGACCGTAGCGGTCGCTCGGCTCCAGACTGTAGCGCCTAGAACCGCACGGCCACTCCGGCCGGCTCGTGTGAGAGGGCGAAAGCCAATTGCGCTACAAATTGTTGAGGAAGTCTCTGTTGCTATGGCTGACAACGGGAGACTAACACACGTTGGAAGTTGAAGATGAGCGTAGCGAGGGACGTAGTTAACATCCGAGATGTTCCGGGCAACAGTAGAGCAATTTCCAGTGCGAGTTAAGACTGTCGTGGTTGCAAATGGTCGTCACAGGTTTGTAACCTGGGACATAAATGTGGTACGCAATTAGCATATGTTATCCTGTCATGTGGAAATGTGTTTCTTTCAGTGGTTCATTCGTTATTTCTCTTCATCATATTCTTACAAACGTTTCGATAATGTTCAATTTTCCTACGATCATTCGTTTTTGAGGCGAGGCCCACTGCAGTAGCGAAAGTTTAGTTGTAACCTCCCTATACACTACTGACCGCTAAAATTACATTAACGAGAGGGATACCAAATAAGGAAAATTTCTATGAAAAGCAATGCTAAATCCACATTTCATACAGTTTTGAGGATTTATCAAGCTGTGAAGAGTTTCTTCTCTCTGCCCGCGTTTTCTCATTTTTCCATGCCACTGAAAAAGATCGCGCTGGGAACTGAAATCTGAAAATGATTTACTTTCATTAAATTTGACATTCAGCACATTGTGTACCTATAACGATGTCTCTGAAACATGGATAATCGCTGGGTTGAATGAATGTGGGTGTAATTACACACGCATGCAAATGGTCACATTCACTTGGATTTTGTTGGTATGGATTTGCGGCAGAGGCCTGGGAACGGCAGCTGAAATTTCAAACCTGGTTCGGGGCGCCACTCTGGCAGAATGAGGGCTTCATCGGCTCGGGTGTTCGTACCCGAGGCTCCCGCGAGTGGCTCCCCCAAATCGAGTGACAGGTGCGCTTTCGTTCAACTTCTTAGACGTTGAATCGATGAAAGATTTTCAGAACATCCCTCGTCTCCCTCCAAGATTTTCACTCTCAGTGCTTGGAGGTAAGGTGATCGGATCTCAGACAGAAGTTACCGGGTTGCTGACGAGTAGAATCGCGGCGGGGTCGCTGTGCTGGCGTTGAGTATGTGGCGCTACTTCTGCGAGCACTTAGATGGCGATTTTGAAAATGGGAACTAGTTGACGCTTTCCGGGATAGGATCTTCGTGTAACTTTAAAGTCATTTATGATGAGCATTATAAGTTTCTAGCGAGTATTAATTAGTCATTTGTGATGAGCATTATAAGTTTCTAGCGAGTATTAATTTTTCTGTCATTTCAATAGTCAGATGCTCAGAAACTGTCCTTTACCCGGAAACAGTTCACATCATGCGTCGTGATCCTGATTTGTTTCGTGTTTTGTTTGCGCAACGAGGTATACTCCAGTTTCGATGTCTCAGGTTTAGTCGGAAAATGGCGAATATTATTTTCTACGGTTTACATTCAATTAATAGTCATGTGTTCAAAAATATCCGTAATGGATAAGCTTAATTCTGTGAGTGTCTGATGCTTTGCGTTTGAGTATATGTGCGTCCATGTTGCTCCTGTCTCAGGATAATTCCTGCTGACTAATTACGATGAACAGAGTTTGTCTTTGCGGAACTACACTACTAGAATTTTTGTATGTGTTCCATGTTTAGGTTCAGCAGTACACTCGTTTTGTGAATAATGTATTGTGTTTATTAATTTAGTTCGTTACATCAGGGGCGTTCAAAAATAAACGAGTCAGAGGCATAATTACAGAAACCGGCCGCTGTGGCCGTGCTCTTCTAGGCGCTTCAGTCCGGAACCGCGCTGCTGCTACGGTCACAGGATCGAATCCTGCCTCGGGCATGGATGTGTGTGATGTCCTTAGGTTAGTTAGGTTTAGGTGGTTCTAAGTTCTAGGGGATTGATGATCTCAGATGTTAAGTCCCATAGTGCTTAGAGGCATTTGAACCATAATTACAGAAATCAGTACCTGTATGTTAGTAGTTTTGACCCTAGCTGTTGAGACACTTGTCTCACAGTGACTCAAAGTGGTGAATGTCTGTGTCATAAAATTCCCGGGGCTGCGATGTTAACCATTTCCGCACTTACAGCTGGACGTCGTCGTCCAAGGTAAATCGTTTGCCCCTATGCTGACGTTCTTCTTTGACCAACATGGCCCCCTTCTGATTCACTTCCTGCACCACGGGAAAACAGTGAATGCCAAGCGTTACTTGCAAACCTTCACCAACCTTCGCCAAGCGATCAAATCAAAACGACAAGGCAATTTAGCTCGTGGCGTCATTCTGGTCCACAACAATGCAAAACGTCATACGACCAACACAGTCTCGGCACTCCTGCAGAAATTCAAATGGGAGGTTCTCGGCCACCCGCCATACAGTCCGGACCTCTCTCCCTGTGATTGCGCCATTTCTGGTCTCCTTAAAAAGGCTCTGAGGGGCAAAGGACTCACCTCGGACGACGAAGTCCAGCTGTACGTGCGGAACTGATTTCCATCGCAGCCCCGGGAATTTTACGAGACAGCCATTCGCCGCCTTGTAGTGAGACAGTTTCTGTAACTATGCCTCCAGCTCGTTTCTTTTTGAACGCCCCTTATACTTTTTCACAGTGTGCATATCAGCAAGTGATCCTGCGTCCCATGATCACTAACGATCTGAAGTACAGTAGTTAGATTTCGGTTGCGCATTTTTCTTTGTCGTAGAAACAAGGCTAGATTCACTGAATATTTCTGAGACTTTAGACGACGAGGCACTCAAGGGTAGGCAGAGAATCTCAGATACTGTACCTGTTCAATAGGAAGCTTGCTGCTACGAAAAGTCTCTGTGATAGGGTGAATGTACGACACACCAAAAAACTAACGGGAAATGTGGTCGGTTTCAACACTACAGTAGGAAGAATACATGATTACATTTGCAGGTGATTTGGTAGTATACAGGGAGCGAGGTTTAGTACACAGAGCTGTCACCTCTGCAGCATCAGGGCTGCACGCCGGGTTGTGGGCAACATGCAGTCTTGTGTTGTCTTGTTGAAAGATAACGCAACAGATACTTCGAAAGAAGAGCACAGCCACCAATTTTAACACGTCAGAAATGCAGAAATGTAACGGCTGCTGTCCAAAGTACTGGCTATTTGAACCAGAGGTGATCATATACTCAGTGCCTGCTTAGCTGAGCTGTCCCGGGTTCGATTCCTGGTCGGGTTGGAGATTTTCTCCTCTCGTGGGCTGGGTGTTCTCCTCATCATCCTTTCAGCAATATCCTCGACACGTGAGTCTCCCTATGTGGCGTCGACTGCAATAAGACTTGCAACCCAGCGGCCGATCTACCCCGTTTGGTAACTGGCTGCCAAAAATGCCACACGATCATTTCATTTCATTGCCACCAGGTACCATCACGAAAAGCGTTGAGCCCGTATATGACGATGACGAATGCAGTCTGGCAACGGTCGTTCCCCTCTGAGAATCCACAGTGTCCATGATGCTCCACATGTCGTCGACTTGTGTCCAAAGTACCGGCTATTCGAACCATAGGTGATCGTCCTGTATACTCAATGCCTGCTTTCTCCAAACAAGCCCATTTCATGCCTCAGTCTTCGTGACGAGGCGGTATGATTCTGCACGACTGAGAGAACAATACGTCTGACCTCTTGGGCACTTTTCGCGTGGGGCTGCCGAAATCCTGCGTAGTGTTATGGTCCTAATGAACCCAAGTATTCCGCATGACAATCATGGGGTCCCGACCAACGTGAGGAGCAATATCGCTGAGGCCACAGTCCTGTCGAATTCCGAGACATGGTATGTTTCTCCTTCTTAAAGAAGGTATAACACGGTATTGTCAGAAACAATCGTCATTCAAATGTGATTTACAGATTAAAAACCTGGCATGGAATCTTTCCTTATACGTAAAATGTAGATGACATTATTCTCATCTACTTTGTGCGATTCACTGAAATGGTAATCATTTGTACATCCGAGAGTATGTTACAATTCATGCCTACAAGACAATTCTTTGCATGTCGTCTTCACGGTTTTAATGGCCAGCAGTGTAGCCATGAGGCCTTCAATACTTTTGATTAAGTACTGATTCGCAGTGTTATCTACGTCATGTTCGTCATTGTTTCTTTTTCAACCAAACAATTGAAAAGCCCAGTTCGCTGAACGAAATAGTTGACAAAGTAGGTATATATGATAAAGATTCAACGATTCAATGATCGACAACAGTCGATGAGCGCTGACTGGTCGAAGAAACCCGGACGGTATTTCGCTGTGATCTGAAGAAACTAGAACGCTTCGACCAGCAGAAGCTTGAATGCATTACGCACATCAAACGAAAGGACTTCACATCAAACATAGCAATTCTTGGGAGGGCGAAGATGTAAAGTTTAGAAGCCACCGTGATTGGTCACCAACTGATGTGTTGGGCTTTTCCAGATGATGGGGATCGACAGGCTCCCTTGACAAATTTTGGATGGTGATGTGAGTACAGATAGAAGGCCCCTTTCCGTTCCTATCAAGTGCTGACTGTAAGGATCAATTCAAGATGAACCGAAGGAATCGAAACATTGACCCAAATCACTGGTGCGCCACAGTAGACTATCGTATTCGCTGCCACACACTATTTCAGCTACTGTTTTTCATTTTGAGCAGGAACGATGAAAACTGGAAAAACGTCTGAGTTACAAAGTTCGCCCGGTCCAGCACGTCCTCCACGCTCTATTATGTGTTGTCTATGTGACCACATGTACAAAGTTCGCCCGGTCCAGCACGCCCTCCACGCTCTATTATGTGTTGTCTATGTGACCACATGGTTCATGGCAACATTGATTTGCTAAGTCATCAAAGGCTTCTCCGAAACTAAACTGCCATGTAATAAGGGAAACACCGGAGTAAAATGAAAACTCGGATACTTGTATCAAATGACAATAAATGAACTTGCACAAAAGCTATAAAATGATACTGACTGCTACAATGAATTAGTAAGTTCGTTCGTTACATGTTCCATAGACTACTTCATGGATAAATTAGCAAAACGAAGTGGAACGAGTAAATGATTTTAGGTTAGATTTAAGATTTATTTTGCTACATGGTTTTCTGCCTGTTAGACACTTATGTTACTGGACAGAACTTTTTATAGCCGTATACTGAACGTCTTTCTGAGCCACTGAAAGCCTTGATAATGGATAATAAAGTTCATTTTTTTCCTTTAGTGTTTTAGGTATGGACATCACTGTTCTTTTCAAATTGTAATGGATTGTTTACAACGAATTTCATGAAGAAACATCTGCGACGGTGCAGTTAAAATGTCCATCTCACTGACGACGTACCATTATTACTGCGGGTGAACACCGCATATTCACACTGCTCGGTTTGGTGCAGTCAATACTTTCTTTCTATGTGGTTATTTACTCCTGAAAATTATTCCAATAGACATTATTTAGTGAAAATATGCAAAATTTGTCCGGAGGCTAACCCGTTTCTTTCCAAGATTAGGTATACGAAGAGCAGTAGCTGAATTTAATCGTTTCAGGAGCTCAGTAGTATGCTACTTCCAGTTTAAGTTTTCGTCAATACGCACAGTCAAAATTTGGA
The DNA here is from genome assembly GCF_023864275.1 of Schistocerca cancellata. Classification (NCBI taxonomy): domain Eukaryota; kingdom Metazoa; phylum Arthropoda; class Insecta; order Orthoptera; family Acrididae; genus Schistocerca; species Schistocerca cancellata. The sequence continues at coordinate 320,338,407 of NC_064634.1, read as the reverse complement.
ACAATCTACCCTATTTACTGACACCTGTTCATGTGCCACATCAGTTTCTGGTGCAATTATTTGTTGTGCAGAACTTAATATAGCGAATGTGTGTTTTTTTTTTCAAAATTAAAGGAAAGTCAACTTTCAGAGAACAATTCTTTGGTAAGCATCAGTAACAATCTCTTCTGTAACTTTCTCTACAACAGGATCTATTATAACACTAGTATGGCTCTCAAAAACTACCAGTTTTGCTTAATGAATGTGAAGTGAAAGGTGATTCACATGTATAAGGAACAGCGGAGGACCAAAAATTGAACCCTGCGGGACTCCTCGTTGTGATTTCTCCCCAGTGACTGAAATTTTCTTCCCTTCCGACACTCTATGAATTATTCAGCATTCTTTTCGTGAAGTATGAGTCAAATCAGCTTTGTGTAAAAACATCCATTCCGCAAAACTTGAGTTTTGCTAAGAGTGTAACATGATCTACGCAGTCAAACGCCTCATTAAAAAGGGGCTAATGAAACTAAGAACTTTATTGACTCATGTGTACAGTGAATGCGCCTTTGTAACTTTTAGGTGGATCCTCTCGCGCCTCCAGGGCCGCTAGTGTCGAACACAACGGCCGACGACGGTGGTGGCTGGTGGTCGGGCGAACGCCCTCCCTTTTCCCGCGGCGGCGGTGCACCTGGTCCTCCTCCGCCTTGCTCGCCATGTGTGACGCTCGAGATTGGCTGCGACCTCTCCAGAGATCGCGCGTCGCTCCCGAGTAATTGATTGGCTGGCAGTGATGGACTTCCTGGCCGCACCTGGGTAACGCTCCGTCTCCCCAGACGCCGCGGACTGTGTCTCATTTGCTGTCATTGGCGACTGCCACTTTGAGAAATGCGTACTCCACAGCAGCAGTTACGAAGCTACACAATACAACTGTGGTGTCCTACGAGTCCTCAGTTAGCGTCTAGAGGCTTCAATCCAAATTTATTCAGCAACTGACGCAAATAATCTTTAATGTGTTGGCTGGCTCCAAATATTGTGACACAGCATAAGGCAGCTTAGATTACAGCCCATGTAAGGTGGCTATAATTTCGCACCTTACAAGCACTTATCCACATACTTTGCCGTGAAATACAACCACAATTAGGTATCATTCGATAGGTTGAGGAGACTGATGACCTCAGATGTTAAAAGCCATAGTGCTCAGAGCCATTTGATAGGTTGTACATCGTATATATAAATATTTGAACGAGACTGACATTGTCACGTGTGCCTTATAAATAATTGTTAGCGCTTATTGCATGAAAGGTGACGGAGTGTCTTTATTAACAGAACGGCGTAATGAATGATTGCCTATACTAGTAGAAGTTGGAGATGAAATGGCAGGCGGAACTCAAGCTCTGGGTGGAAGGTCCGCCCAGGTAATGGTCCTGCTTAAAATCAGGTAGCTAGACGGACGTCGTGGCAGCTGAGCTCTGGAGCACAATAGGGTGACGGCTTGCCGTTATTGTAGCAGGACCGGAAAGATAACAGGGAACTCTGCAAATTTTGGTCGCAGGTGAGAGGAACGAAGAAGCGGCACCTCGGCAACCATGCGGGCTGGGTTATTTCCAAGGATTTTTACTCAGAAGCACACTATTGTACGAGTATAGGATTTTCCTCGCAAACTTTTCGTGCTGGACGACAAAAGACTAAAATATGGTTGGTCGGCGATCTACAGAGGGAGAATATTCCGTGGTTTCGGTAACTACGAGGGTGGCGAGCCGAGCCTTGCTGGGAAGCCAGCTGTGGAGAGACGAGGTCTTACGTTATAAGTGCCCGTGTGTGGCGCTCGCTGGGTATCAGCTTTGTTGGTACAGACAGACTTGCTGTCTTTGCTCTCAGGAGACCTTATAGTTAGACGAGTTAGGCTCTGTACGGTTGCGTACCTATACAAAAAAATGGTTCAAATGGCTCTGAGCACTATGGGACTTAACATCTATCGTCATCAGTCCCCTAGAACTTAGAACTACTTAAGCCTAACTAACCTAAGGACATCACACAACACCCAGTCATCACGAGGCAGAGAAAATCCCTGACCCCGCCGGGAATCGAACCCGGGAACCCGGGCGCGGGAAGCGAGAACGCTACCGCACGACCACGAGCTGCGGACGTACCTATACAATTCTGGACTTCACCTCCGGGTTGATAGTCGTCGTTGAGTATACAGCGTTAGGTAATTGAGAGCACTTCTTCTGCCTATACTTACTTTGAGACGTTACCTGAACTCCGTCCTTGTGGCTGGAAGTTCACGTTTCTCGTCTGTAGAACACAGAGAGGAGAAGGCAGTATTAGAGTATATTAGTCAGAGGACCGCCTTCTGCCGTCCTAGTGAGTGAAAGAGTTTATTTGTGGCTGGAGTTCTTCCATCGTTGCAGACGAGAACCGTCACTTCGACGCACCGGACGCAGTACATTCGGCGATATCGCAAGTTGCTTCGGCTTATTACGGCTATAAAGCTTAACAGCTGTGACCACTTTAGTTTACTTCCACTGAGCTTCCACACCATATTTGAAAGTAGTGTCTTCTAGTGTTTGGTACATAGAGGATGTCAGTCATTTCGCGTTAGTGATATTAGACTGCGTAGCCACGTAGCTGTCCTCCAAGCTTTGAGTGAGCAAGGAGTGGGAGCAGCATACATTGAAGTGCTCAGGAAAATCTACGAGAATTCTTCAGCTTATGTTAACATCGGCGAATCAACTCAAGAATTCCGCATCATGAGGGGTGTCAAGCAAGGCGATCCCATCTCCCCAAAACTGTTCTCTGCTGTATTGGAAATGGCTATGTCAAAGCTGAGCTGGGAAGATAAGGGAATTAGAATTAATGGAAGAAGACGCACCAACTTGAGATTTGCTGATGATATTGCCTTACTGGCCAAAGACTTCGCAGAGCTCCAAAACTTAGTTACAGATCTTGCATCGGAATGTCAGCTGGTTGGCTTGAACATGAACCTTTCCAAAACAAAAGTAATATCCAACAAATGGGTCCCAGCTGGAGATGTGAAAGTCAAGGACAGTCTACTAGACGAGGTCAGTGAATATGTCTACCTTGGCCAGATTATAAATATGAAGGGAGACATAAAGACCAGAAATCTATCGACGCATCAAGCTTGGCTGGCAAGCATTTGGGAAGAATTCAAAAGTATTCAGATCAAAAATGCCAGTAAATCTGAAGAAAGCAGTATTTGATCAATACATTCTTCCTGTGATGACGTACGGATGCGAGACATGGACACTGAACTCATTCACAAAAGGGAAACTTAGGACAGCACAGAGAGTCATGGAGAGATCAATGCTGGGCTATACAAGAAAGGACAGGAAAAGGGCAGATGACATCCGGTCTGTAACGAAGGTTAATGACATCTTAGAGAGAGTAGGTTCCTTGAAATGGCAGTGGGCTGGCCACGTCGCAAGAAGAAAAGACAACAGATGGACGAAGCTAGTACTGGAGTGGAGTCCGAGAGAGCACCGGAGGCCTAGAGGAAAACCACCAGACAGATGGGACCAAGACATCAAGAAGATCGCTGGTAACACCTGGCAGAGAACTGCCCAAGACCGTCCCACTTGGAGAAGACTTCTGAAAGCCTACCTGAATCCACGACTCGAAGAGGCCACATCATCAAAAATGGTTCAAATGGCTCTGAGCACTATGGGACTCAACTGCTGTGGTCATAAGTCCCCTAGAACTTAGAACTACTTAAACCTAACTAACCTAAGGACATCACACACATCCATGGCCGAGACAGGATTCGAACCTGCGACCGTAGCGGTCGTGCGGTTCCAGACTGTAGCGCCTTTAACCGCTCGGCCACTCCGGCCGGCGCCACATCATCTAATGATTGAATTGGCTGATGATGATGAGTCATAATAAGGGGAAGAGTTGGGCAATTGATTAATAATTTTAGTTAGGAAATATAGACAATTGTACTTAAAGGGTTGGTTTTAATCTATAATACATATATACTGAACAACAACGTTTATCATTTAGTAGTATTAGTTGTCTTTATTAGTCATTTATGTTTAGATTGTAATTTATATGTAAAAATGAGCATTAAGAGATTCAAAGATCTGCCTCAGGGGGTAGTCAGACAGACAGGGCCAAATCATCATTTTAGCGTTTATGATTTTCCGTTGCGCACATTCATTTTTACACCCACCTGGAGTAGCGTCTTCGACCCATACATACTCCATCTGAACAAAATTATCCGGACACCTATCTGTGGGTAGCGTGTGTCCGCCCTTCGTCTTGATGACTGCTTGAATACTCCCGGTGACGCTTTCAGTGTGGTTGAGAGGCACCCACATGCCTTGCTCATACTGTGGCATCAAGCAGTCAGGCCTGGAAGATGAGTGGTCTGCCAAGCGAGTGGATTCATTCTTATTTATCAAGTAACATGAGCTCTAGTACTCACAATTAAGTTACAAATTATTCTCCTGTTTGAATATTACGCAACGGAAACGGATAATGCACAACTGACTATTAGTAATTTACCCAAATCTGAGTGTTCACTACACACTGGCAATACCACATTTTCTTTCTTACCCAACGGCTTTGGTCAACACGTGACCATCACACTGAATATGAATGGCGCACAAATTATAAATTCTGGATATCATGACAACATACTATTCGAAGGAAAAGGCTACCAATCTTTTTCTTTCCACTATATTTTTTATTCCGATAAATTCTATAACCTAAACACACCATTACATTTTCTGCAACAATTACACATGAGAAACTCCGCCCAGTGCGCATGGCTTTACATTGGTGATTCTCTATCTTATGGTCTCGTAATTCTATAACGCGCACTTTCTGGATAGGATGGTGGATCTTTTTGTTATATCTCACACTTCGACTCTCACACCCATCATCGAAAATTTCCCCCAGACCGAACAGTACAAAAGGAACATGCATAACCCACTGCCTCTGTACCTATCTTGCTACTCTCACATGCAAACCACACATACTTAAATTACATGAAATACACCACACTGGCGACATGGAATACAACACAAGGAATAGTCACAACGTTATAATCACATCACTTTGAGCCTTCCCACTTCAATTAGTATTCATCCCAGTTTCACACGACACTGCCCCACTTCGTAACTTTTCTTTCCTACTATGAACTCTGGAGGATATATGCACATCTACCTGTGCAATGCAAGCCGAGTGGCGTTGCTGGATAGACGGCTGACTCACCTTGCTTCACTCTCAGAGTATTATAGTTTGAATCAAGCGTCACACGGAAACATAACACGCAAAGTAATATTAAGAACATATTCATCACACACGCGAGTCCTCAACCGATATCATGGACGAGTACTTCTCCTTATCCTTTGTCTCATACACAAATTGAGACTCACACAGTACTCACCACGTGGAAGTACTCGTCTCTAATTTCAAGTCCTGCACACGCCATTTCTTAAATATTTCCAACTTATAGTACACACGCCAGTAATTCAGCTTAACTTAAGCACTCGGAAGTATTTCAACTTATTGCTACACGTGGTTTCATTGTGACCATTGGTCACTTCCGAAGATTACTACGATCCCCTTAATATTACCTGCCTGACATTTAATTCTCCCCACAAAAGTTCCTGAAATAGAGAAATTATTAATCCAAACTACTTTTAAGTATTCCACATGCATACCATTCTATCCACTGTTTTGTCTTTACGGAGCACACCTAAGACAGGTCTTACCAACACAAGATCCAGCGGCAGAGTACTGAAACATGGCCGTTCTTCAGATCATTTCGCACCTCCGTCGAGGTGGGGAAAAGACCATGCTACCCATTGGTCAGCCACATTTCAGGCGCTCAAAGCTCAGATAAATTTCATCTCTTTGGTTCCACCAAAGGTGAGCAAAGGACCGTCTCAAAGATGATCATATATTGCACACTGAACTATCTGTGGTTAGTAGGCGACCATACATTCATTCATTTCGCAGATCTCACCAAATTGGATGTAGGGAATTTATTTTGTGGGAGTGCACACGTGATCAGTTAAATACATAAATTGTCATTCTTTCCTACACTGGTATCTGGCTTCGGTGTATTAAGTGAAATTGAGTTATTATTACAAAAAATATTTTGTTCTGACAAGAATAACAAAGAGTGTTGTACCTATTTTCAATGTCGGGCGGTACTGTACCCTTTCAAGGTGTCTGAATATCTGTGGAGGAATGGTAGGCATTCTCCATCGAGAGCCGAAACCAGACAAGGTAGTGATGTTGGACACTGGGATCTGGAGTGAAATCCATGATGTAATCCATCCCAGAGGCCTTACCATGGGCTGAGGTGGGGACTCTGGGCAGGCCAGTCCATTTCAGTAATGTTATCCGCCGCAAACCATTGCTCCACAGATGCCGCTGTATGACAGGTTGCATTGTCAAGGCGATACAAAAAAATCATCGTCTCCCAACTGTCCCTCTACAGTACACAGCACACACTGGTGTGAAATTTGTTCGCAACCTTTTGTGTTTAGCGTTTCCTTGAGTGCAATAAGAGGATCACGCACTATAGCCCTCATACACTACCTGCTCCGTATTTCACTGTTGATACTGCACATGAGGGCAGGTAGCGTCCTCCAGGTATTGGCCAAACTCAAACCCTTCCATTGAACTGCCACAGGGTACAACGCGATTCACTACCTCAAGTGCCACTTAAGTATTGTATGTGGTTTACGAGAAGCTGCTCGACTACTGTACCCCAATATTTCTAACTCCTTGCACACAGTCACAGTGCTAACCGCTGGTGACAGCACTTTGCAACTCACGATTGATGCTTTCCGCTGATTTCATGCAATTTTTTACAATCACCTTCCTCATTGCTCGATGCTTCTTGTCCGTCTGAGGTCTTCCCGTGCTTCGTTCAGCTGTGGCTGTTCCTTCGCGTTCCCACTTCTCAGTCACATCGCCAGTGGTCGACTTGGGTAAATTTAGAAGGCTCCAAACGTCTCAGGTTACGACGAATGACTGGTCCACCTTTGAAGTGACTGACAGACCCATTCTGCTGATACTGCTTCGCTACTGACAACACAATACTCCCTGTATCCTCTTATATTAGTGGGTCCACCTCTTGTAAGCACCTAGTGGTCAATTTTGCATCACTTGGTGGTCTTCGGACAGTTTTGACCGGATATTGCACAAAGAACGTGTACATATATCGAGCTGCGGTTTTGGCTAAGCTGTAGAGAACTATGTGCAGAATTTACAGACATAAGCAGGTAATTAAAAAAACGTCATCGTATTTCCCTAAAACTGCAGTACTGTCAGTTTTATTCGTCCAAACCCTATTCAGTCGCAGGGTGATTTTCAGTCGACCTATAAATACAAAGAATACAGATTGTCGCTACGATAATCACTCATGATGTTTACTTTAGCAGCGACGCATACAGTACGAAATCCTTGGAATCAAAAAATATAAAAGTGGTACTTTTATCCTGCCAAACTCTTGTTACCACACTTGTATAAACTGTCTGTGCCTTAACTTCACTACTAGCATTCGACCAATCAAAGTGAGTATTGATACTGATAAGCTACAACGATTCCACAGAATGCATCAGCTGATAGTTGTCTACCACCGATAGTGATACTCCAAGGTCGGAACCTTCGGGTACTGAGTCATATTATACATCAGCCAAAGATACACGTATGTTCTCTCTTGTACAAGATTGTAAACATGTAACAGGATTTTTAACAAATAGAATATTATTAGTTACACAAGTTAGCCCCTAGGATATTACAGTCTAACATACAGTCGATAAAACTTATAAGCATACACCATAATACAAACACGTATTTCTTCACATTATAATTAGAGACTGTATGAAATTCACTGTATCATGGATTAAATAAAGTATAGTATCAAAAACCAGTTTCAGTCTTTTATGTTACAGTTACAGTGGTGAACACAATTTGTGTTCTTCCTTCATAATAAGTTGAAATGTAACGCATATACCAAATAATATATTGAAACAGTCACTAGTTTTAATAGATCCCAGTTTTCTAATTAGGCTTGTAGGTGAAGTTAGAATTCAATGTCCTAATATAAAAATACAGAAATAAAATCAAGTGTTGTTCTTCTATTTTTTGTTATTGTTAAAAAGGAAAATATATTTGCTAGTCGTGTCCTCACATTGTAGTTAAAATGTAAAAGTGTGTAACAAACAGAGTCAATGTTTTTAGGTGCGGTTTCATTACTATGACAATTTATAAACCCCTTTTTATATTTTCATATTTGTAAAATTCAACTATAACTGGAACTGTGGTACACTGGAAAAGGCCTAGGGAACATCATAATTACACTGCATCCTGTTGTTAATACTCGAAAATAATATGGGTGTAAAGTGCTACAAGTATGGTGATGGCATTTAGTCAATATATTATTCATTGTGGATGGTATGGAGCAAACACAGGAAGTATTATTTAAAGGAATGACAGCGATACTTTCTGAGCATCTAAGATCTAGTAGGGAGAATCAGAAGCAGAAACAGTGGCGCGGTATGGTGCTCACCCCGCTGTTTCCAGGTACCAAGATTGGGAACGGCTGGAGTGTGAGGCATGGGACAGAGATAGCACTCTAGCAACATCGCAAAATAACCTCGGTCCCTCCCTGTGCAGGACGCACCGTGCAGCAGCCTTCTTACTGACCACTGCCTTATTTATGGACTAAACTTTCCTTCTGCTCGCTTTTGATAGCTCGGTGAGTTAGTGTATTGTTGCATCTCTGTTCCACTATCGATCTTTCAATTGGTTGACAGCTTACCACTTGCAGGTATTTATTCATTTCTGCATGATTAAAGTTTCCTGCATTATGTATAGCTCGTTTTAAAAATACTAGTAGTGGACTTCCTCGGACTACTTTCCTTGCAATGTTCCATCTAGAATATTGAGAAGGAACTGTTTGTATCATGTTACATGAACAATCAGTGCTCATCTTATTCGCTCTTTTGACCTCTTAAATGATCTTTCTTTGCCAGTTCTTTGCAGAAAATTAAAAGTAGAAGTGTGCGGGGAAACATCAACGGGCCTAACAGACGCAAGTCTGCTGAGCGTAAAAGCCTTTTTGTAGTCCTCGAACGACCGATCCTACGATCGCCGTATCTTCCGTTAAGAAGTCTGTAATTATGTACATCTACTTCCTTACTCTGCAAACCACTGTGAAATGCTTGGGAACAGGTCTACTGAAGAAACTACCTACACAACACTTGTCCGTCTCATCTGGAGTACTGTAGTGCAGTATTTGTTCCTTACCATATACGACTGATGGAAGTCACTGAAAAAGTTGAGAGAAAGGCATCTAGTTTTGTATTATCACGAAATAGGGGAGAGAGTGTCACAGATATGATAAACTAGTTGGGTTGACAGTCATTAAAGGAAAGGCGTTTTTCGATGCGGCGAGATCTTTGGATGAAATTTCTGTCTTCGACTTTCTCTTCCGAATGGTAAAATATTTTATTGACTCCCATCTATGTAGGAAGAAATAGGAAGACATATACATCACGATAAAATAAGAGAACTTAGAGCTCGCAAAGAAAGATTTGGGTGGTCGATTTTCCCATTTGCTCTTCGAGACTGGGACGATAGAAAATGAATGTGAAAGTTGAAACTTCCTGGCAGATTAAAACTGTGTGCCGGACCGAGACTTGAACTTGGGGCCTTTGACTTTCGCGGGAAAGTGCTCTACCATCTGAGCTACCCAAGCACGACTCACGACCAGTCCTCACAGCTTTACTTTTTCCAGTACCTCGTCTCCTACCTTCCAAACTTCACAGAAGCTTTCCTGCGGTTCTTCCAGAACTAGCACTCCTGGAAGAAAGGGTATTGCAGAGACATTGGTTAGCCACAGCGTGGGGGATGTTTCCAGAATGAGATTTTCACTCTGCAGCGGAGTGTGCGCTGATATAAAACTTCCTGGCAGATCAAAACTGTGTGCCGAACTGAGATTCTAAGTGAGAAAAGCAGAGTGAAAATCTCATTCTGGAATGTGAAAGTTGTTCTCTGCATCCTCTGCCTAACACTTATGTGGGAACTGCAGACTAATCATGTAGATGAAGATCATCACATTCGACAGTAGATAAATCGTGAATGGGATTATTCATCTCTGTCATTGAGTTTCTTTTGGCGGAAAGCCAGGGCATTGCAGATTTTCATAGGCTCTTGCAGAATGTCTGTGGACACCCGGCAGTTAACAAAGGCGCAGTAAGTTGTTGGGCAGGCGTCTGACATCTTCGCAACAAATTCGCGCCAAACTGTCCGATCTCCCGCGTTCCGGCTGGCCGCACACAGCTGTGACTCCCACAATGTTGGAACGTGCGGATACTCTCATTCAAGATAAGGGACGTAACAAGATCGAACACTCTGTTGCACAACTGAACGTCTCTGTTGATAATGCTGATAGACACGTCCACCAGTTGGGTGGAATGAAGGACCATCTGTGAGGAATTGCTTGCGCAAACGTCACAGTCTTTTGTCGAACATCGTCACAGGCGATGAAACATGGGTTCGTACCGGAAACCAAGCGGCAATCGACGGAGTGGTGCCACACGAACTCTCCTCCGAAGATAAAGTTCAAAGCCGTACCGTCAGCCGATAAAGTCATGGCGATGGTCTTCTACGACTCCGAAGAGGTTAGTCAGTTTGCTGTCCTCCGTCAGTGGTTCGTCGACTCAAGAATGCAAATGAACTTCACCTTGTCCACGACGACGCAAGGCGTCGCACCAGTCTGACCACTCGAGAGGAACTCATCAATCATTGTTGGAGTGTTCTTCCTCATCCACCCTGCAGCCCGGATCTCGCACCTTTCGATTTCCATGTGTTCGACTCGACGAAGGATGCTCTTCGCCGGAAGCAGTACATGGATGATGGGAAGGTTATTGTTGCACCATGTATGTAATGCAAGTGTTTTATGAAATATTATTTAAATTTTTTAAAGTAGATTTTATTTGTTGTACGTTTTGTATCAGGGTTTATCAAAATTTTAGTATTTATATTACTTATCTCGATTTGGGTTGATTTATAAATAATTTGTTGTTAGTGTTGTCTCCAACGTCGACCAGCGAAGTAGTACCATGTGGGCATAAAGGCCCTCCCAGTACGGGGACGTAAGGCCACCGCATTGAACAAAGATTATGTTGAAACATAAGTTTTTGCAGCCAAAAGAGTGGGGAATAATGTGGTGCATTGGAAACCTGAGTAAGACCAAACTGGTTTCGGAAAAAACTACTTATCCCTAGTGCGTAGGTAACAGGCCACTGAGCTGCAACGAGACAGTTAATGCAGCAATTGACGTCAGTGCTGGTCGCATGAAAACAATAGACTGGAATGTGGCAACTGAGTGTGTCGAGCTCATATTAAAATGAAGGCAATTCCGAAGTACACCGAATAAAACATGTAGTGGACTGGCAAGACAGCCAATCCACTAGGAGGAAGCCGAAAGGCACGCGTTTAAGCTCATGAAGGCTGGCGTGAGGTCTGGAACCGGACAAGGTATTTATAGAAGCAAAGAACGTACGTAACTACTGGAATACTTAACTTTAATTCATAATTGGTGAACATCGCTCTTGACGGTACATGTTCTACAGCATCAATAGTAACTGGTAATGGCGCCTTGCTAGGTCGTAGCAAATGACGTAGCTGAAGGCTATGCTAACTATCGTCTCGGCAAATAAGAGCGTAATTTGTCAGTGAACCACCGCTAGCAAAGTCGGCTGTACAACTGGGGCGAGTGCTAGGAAGTGTCTCTAGACCTGCCGTGTGGTGGCGCTCGGTCTGCAATCACTGATAGTGGCGACACGCGGGTCCGACGTATACTAATGGACCGCGGCCGATTTAAAGGCTACCACCTAGCAAGTGTGGTGTCTGGCGGTGACACTACAAAACATATAGTAGGAAGCCAAGTTTCAAAGCTGGTGCATGTGGCTGGAAATTTGTTTCTTCTGTAGAAGGCAGTCCAGAACCTATAAATGCAGTCTCGACATTTATACAAAAAACTATCCAGTAAGGTAATACTTGGCGCATAAAATTTATCTGACAACGTTTGACATTTAACGCTCAGGGGCATCATCCCTGTCTCCACTACAAGAGCATTTGTGGGCGTCAAACGCATGACTCCAAGACAGGTACAATGACTCTATACCGAAGAGTAATTTAGAGAGATAAACCTTACGTGTATTCTGATGCCGTAGACAGCCATAATCTAGTCGATATCAAATAATTCCTCGGTACATGGTAAGAAAGTCTGATGCGCTCCCCACCACACGCGGATGAATGAGCGAATTTCATTTAAACCTTATTCACACTAAGGAACAGTAGTTAGAATTCCTAGGAATCGAGTTTGAGATTTTACCTCGAAGACGTGCTTTCCACACTTGGCATGACCATCGATGTGAACAGCGTCCGATTTGTAAAAAGGGACGACCACCTATTTCTCTGCCGAAACCTCCAGCGCATTTGTAGACAGCCATTCATCAATGCGTGGTATGGAGGTGACTGACGCCGTTTTGATCTGAAAATACGACTCATTACGGGAATAAACCCATACGTCGTCTCCATACTGCAATGTTTTTGTGGCGGGTAGTGATTGTGCGTTCTAAAGCATGCATAAACAGAGCGTACAAGAGGGGCTTGAAGTTGCACCCTGTGACAATTCCTGAGGCACAAGTAAAAGTCCGAGCAAGCTGCCTGTATATCCGATGAAGATTGTTCTTTTAACAACCAACTTACTGATACCATAAACCATTAGAGAAGAATTCCGATTCTGTCAGGTTCTCAAGGCGTATGTACGTGATCATAAGCTCCCTTAACGTCAAGAAACGCGGCAACGGACGTTGATTTCGTTTGAAAGGAAGATGTAAATATAGGCTGTCCACAGTCCCTTTCACTTTTCTCAATCTGTATTGACTCCGGGGTACCAAATTACAACTTTCAAGCCACCATTCCGGGTTCTGTTTTACCATTCGCCCCAGAGTTCTTGTGACACGTGACGACTACGCGAACGGTCAGTAGTTAGAAGCCACATACACTATGTGATCAAAAGCGTCCGGACTGCCCCAAAAACGTACGTTTTTCATATTAGATGCGTTGTTCTACCACCTACTTCCAGGTACTCCATATCAGCAACTCCGGTAGACATTAGGCATCGTGGGAGAATAGAATGGGGCCCTCCGAGGAGCTCACGGACTTCGAATGTGGTCAGCTGATTGGGTGTCACTTGTGTCATACGTCTGTACACGAGATTTCCACACTCCCAAACATCCCTAGGTCCACTGTTTCCTATGTGACAGTGAAGTGGAAGCGTAAAGGGACACGCACAGCTCAAAAGCGTACAGGCCGATCTCGTCTGTGGACTGACAGAGATCGCCGACAGTTGAAGAGGGTCGTAATGTGTAATAGGCAGACATCTATCTAGACGATCACAAAGGATTTTCAGACTGCATCAGGATTCACTGCAGGTACTATGACAATTATGCAGGAGGTGAGAAAACTTGGATTTAACGTTCGAGCGGCTGGTCATAAGCCATCACCCCGGGAAATGCGAAACCATGCCTCGCTTGGTGTAAGGTGCGTAAACATTGGACAATTGAACACTGGGAAAACGTCGTGTGGAGTGACAATCACGATACCCCGTTAGCTTCCGCAAATCCGATGGCAGGGTGTGGGTATGGCGAATGCCCGGTGAACGTCGTCTGCCAGCGTGTGTAGTGCCAAGAGTAAAATTCGGAAGCGATGGTGTCATGGTGTGGTCTTGTTTTTCGTGGAGCGGGCTTGCACTACTTGTTGTTTTGCGTGACACTATCACAGCACAGTACACTGATGTTTTAAGCACATTATTGCTTCCCACTGTTGAAGAGCCATTCGGGGATGGCGATTGCATCTTTCAATACGATCGAATACCTGTTCATAATGCAAGACCTGTGGCGGAGCGGTTACACGACAGTAACATCCCTGTAATGGACTGGCTTGCACACAGTCCTGACCTGAATCCTATAGAACATCTTTGGGATGTTTTGGAACGCCGAATTCCTGCCAGGCCTCACCGACCGAAATCAATACCTCTCCTCAGTGCAGCACTCCGTGAAGAATCGGCTGCCATTCCCCAAACAACCTTCCAGCATCTGACTGAACGTATGCCGGCGAGACTGGAAGCTGTCATCAAGGGCCAACACCATACTAAATCACCAGCATTACCGATGGAGGGAGCCACGAATTTGCAAGTCACTTTCAGCCAACTGTTGGATACTTATGATCCCATAGTGTATGTGTGTTTCCCGATTTGGGTAATCCTTGTTGTGCTGTTGCACCCAATACCTGTAAAAAATTAACAAGAGTAAATACTTCTTTTCCACAGCCTGGTTCGCAAGCGTAAAATAGCGAGTAAAATCAATACCAGGATAGCTGACACGCTTCATTGACTTCTTCTTTAGAGAAAGGACGGGGCAGAATATGATGCCAGTCAGCGTCAACAGATGACGGATGGTTTAGGAAAGGGACCGTGGAAGGAATGGGTTACTGAAAAATTGCTCAAACCATGCAGTGGTAGTAGGAAGACGGGAAGGCACACGGCTGTTTCTAAAAGCCTTTGTTTTGTACCAAATGCGTATCAAGCCCGTTGCTTTATTGAGTGAAGAGCAACATCTAATACAATTTTTTTCAGGAATTTGTCAACACCCGCATTTACATTTCACATTTTTAAGAAGTTCTCTAGCGTAGAATTTGGCTATAGGTTTTCATAGCAAGTCTGAGTTTTGCAGCTCCTCGAGAACATTTTGGATTCCACTAAGGAGTGGAACGTTGCTTTATAACAGGTAACTTTTTTCTTAGAAATGTGATCACCGCTGTAAGTTCGATAACTTTAGTTGAAGCTTGATACGATTCTTCCTCCCTTAAGTCACCGTATTTTCTCAAGCGTCCCTCTAAAGTTGCCCTTATTTTTGTCCCAGTTAGCTTCCGCAATTTTCCACTTACTACTAGCGTAATATATTTCTGTAGCATCAATATTTATATTAATGTAGAACTCTGTTGGGAGAAGATCAGATCCCAATGAATCTGTTTGAACGTGCCAGTTAGGAAGTGCAGTAATACAGGGGGAAGAAAGCTTTACATCTATTGCAAAACGTCTGCTGAAAAGTGAGTATACAATAGTAGGGGCTTCGCCGTTGAATATCACTAGGTTATTATTTTCAATAACATTCATCAGAACAGCAGTTTATGCCTGCAATGTCTCCTCCCAACGCTGGTAATTCAAGTCTCCACCTGTTGTATAGAGGGACCTTACATTTCCAGTGATTTTCCGCGATATTATGATGTGGAGCTCTACACACAGAGACAATTGTAAAGGCTTTGTGGGCAGCTTGTATCCTCGCCGCAACTAATTCTTGTTTCTTAGACAAAGCGGATATGATTGATACGGAAGGAAATGCTTTACCAATACAGCAACGCCACCAATCCCATCGAGACGGTCCTCCCTTTTTATGAAATAATTTTTGAAGCGAACAGTGTGCTGAGATTTGGACCATATTTCGCATAACAGGAATATATCCAGCTGGTTAATAAATAATTCTTGTTGCAAGCTTCCTCCACTGTAGTATGCTGATTCTGAGTTCCACTGAATACTTTTATAGCCTTCATAATTTAAGTAGAACAAGAATGAAATATGCCTGTTACGAGACGCCGGATACCGGTATCATTCGTGACACTGCTTTGTCATATACACTCCTGGAAATTGAAATAAGAACACCGTGAATTCATTGTCCCAGGAAGGGGAAACTTTATTGACACATTCCTGGGGTCAGATATATCACATGATCACACTGACAGAACCACAGGCACATAGACACAGGCAACAGAGCATGCACAATGTCGGCACTAGTACAGTGTATATCCACCTTTCGCAGCAATGCAGGCTGCTATTCTCCCATGGAGACGATCGTAGAGATGCTGGATGTAGTCCTGTGGAACGGCTTGCCATGCCATTTCCACCTGGCGCCTCAGTTGGACCAGCTTTCGTGCTGGACGTGCAGACCGCGTGAGACGACGCTTCATCCAGTCCCAAACATGCTCAATGGGGGACAGATCCGGAGATCTTGCTGGCCAGGGTAGTTGACTTACACCTTCTAGAGCACGTTGGGTGGCACGGGATACATGCGGACGTGCATTGTCCTGTTGGAACAGCAAGTTCCGTTGCCGGTCTAGGAATGGTAGAACGATGGGTTCGATGACGGTTTGGATGTACCGTGCACTATTCAGTGTCCCCTCGACGGTCGCCAGTGGTGTACGGCCAGTGTAGGAGATCGCTCCCCACACCATGATGCCGGGTGTTGGCCCTGTGTGCCTCGGTCGTATGCAGTCCTGATTGTGGCGCTCACCTGCACGGCGCCAAACACGCATACGACCATCATTGGCACCAAGGCAGAAGCGACTCTCATCGCTGAAGACGACACGTCTCCATTCGTCCCTCCATTCACGCCTGTCGCGACACCACTGGAGGCGGGCTGCACGATGTTGGGGCGTGAGCGGAAGACGGCCTAACGGTGTGCGGGACCGTAGCCCAGCTTCATGGAGACGGTTGCGAATGGTCCTCGCCGATACCCCAGGAGCAACAGTGTCCCTAATTTGCTGGGAAGTGGCGGTGCGGTCCCCTACGGCACTGCGTAGGATCCTACGGTCTTGGCATGCATCCGTGCGTCGCTGCGGTCCGGTCCCAGGTCGACGGGCACGTGCACCTTCCGCCGACCACTGGCGACAACATCGATGTACTGTGGAGACCTCACGCCCCACGTGTTGAGCAATTCGGCGGTACGTCCACCCGGCCTCCCGCATGCCCACTATACGCCCTCGCTCAAAGTCCGTCAACTGCACATACGGTTCACGTCCACGCTGTCGCGGCATGCTACCAGTGTTAAAGACTGCGATGGAGCTCCGTATGCCACGGCAAACTGGCTGACACTGACGGCGGCGGTGCACAAATGCTGCGCAGCTAGCGCCATTTGACGGCCAACACCACGGTTCCTGGTGTGTCCGCTGTGTCGTGCGTGTGATCATTGCTTGTACAGCCCTCTCGCAGTGTCCGGAGCAAGTATGGTGGGTCTGACACACCGGTGTCAATGTGTTCTTTTTTCCATTTCCAGGAGTGTATTTTGAATGACAATGTTAATCATAATATTAATACGTGAACACGAAAACTGATGTACCAATTTTCAGTATTAGTTATACAAAGAGGCCAATAAAACTTCTATAATTCGTAAGGTACTTTGCCACAGGCGTGCACAAACAAACAATCATGGATGTACGTACCCGTTAAGAGTGGTAAATGGAAGTAGATGTTTCTGTATTTATAACTCTGATGATACCTTCTCTATCACGCATTACAATCACCAATACGTGAAAATCGACAGTTGAAGTGCTGCCAACTTCTGCCCTGCATAGCGATCAGGTGCTATGCTAGAAATGACACACGGAAGCAGTCCCATTCTAGAGACCTTCATGTTTACTTGGTTCATTTGCAGTAACATACCGGACAGCTACAGTACGACAACCGCTAGGTCGATGATGTTATAAGCAGTGGACATCAAAACATGGTAGTAACGAAGTCTATAAATAAGGTTGTATATTGGCATCGTTAATTCGCTTACATTTCTATAAGAGTAACTTTGTGGTCACTTTCCGCCGTTACCAGAAAATTTTATGTAAGTTCCTGATTTTTAATTTCTTCATTTTGAACAGTCCGGAGCCGCGCTGCTGCTCCGGTCGCAGGTTCGAATCCTGCCTCGGGCATGGATGTGTGTGATGTCCTTAGGTTAGTTAGGTTTAAGTAGTTCTAAGTTCTAGGGGACTGATGACCACAGCAGTTGAGTCCCATAGTGCTCAGAGCCATTTGAACCATTTTTTTTCATTTTGAACAACTATGACTTCCGTTATCATACAGAAACTATATTTGTTTTAGACAGTGACTAAAAGCAGAATGCTAACAGTTCGGAGTGAAAAACGCAGAGCTAGACAGGCACAATTTTAACGTAGAGAAAGGAAGAGTAATGTTGATGTTCATAATGATAATGCATCTATTTTGCTGAACAATCATAATAATAATACGTGAAACCGATTTTTCAAAAAAATGGTTCAAATGGCTCTGAGCACTATGGGACTTAACATCTAAGGTCATCAGTCCCCTAGAACTTAGAACTACTTAACCGTAAGTAACCTAAGGACATCACACACAACCATGCCCGAGGCTGGATTCGAACCTGCGACCGTGGTGGTCGCGCGGTTCCAGACTGAAGCGCCTAGAACCGCTCGGCCACACCGGACGGCCGTACCGACTTTCAAAATTAATTATACGTGGAGGCCAATGAAACATTTATTAGTCGAAACGTTCTTCCTCTTGTTTTGCACAAACAAATCGTGTGTACAAAGCCATTAAGAGACGTACAAGGAAGCAGATATACACACATGATAAAAGTTTTCCACTGTCTCTCACATTTTTACCAACTTCTACCACGCGCACCGATCACGTGCTATTACAGAAATGACACACGAAACTAATGACGTTTCGTGAAATCGCATTTAATGGATTTTCATGTTTAAATGTTGCTGATGGTTCATTTGCAGTAATACGCGCATACCGGGCAGCTACAATACTGCAACTGCTAGGTCGCTGATGTCCTCAGCAGTGGAAAACGAAATTTAGTAACGAAGTCGTCAGGGGAATCAAACGTTGTTTATTGGTATCCTTTTTTCCCTTACTTTCGTCTACGAGTAAACAAAACAAACTTAGTTTTCGTTTGCTGCCGTCACCATAAAATCTGAAATTTTTCTAATTTTCAATTTCTTCATTCTGAATATGTTATGATGACGACGAACGAGTCTTCGCCAATGTTGACTTTTGGCCAATGCTAAATACAAACATATAAATCACAGCACTAAGTTTGTCAGTAACGTCGATAAGTTGCTGGCTGCATGGTCTGTATCTGAAATGACTAAAATAATTAGGAGCCGCTGATGAATAATAATGCATATTGTACTTAACTGGTAGTACAGGGTTCTTCTTGGCTTCACACATATAAACAGATAGCTATTGAGGGCTCACTTAGGCCATACGTTACTAAGCGCCTTGTTAGAGGTTGCTTCGTATCAGCAGAAGGCCACGTTATGTTCCTAGTTGAAGTCCCGAGAAAGAGTGGACGAGAACTAGCTAGATACTTGTCACATGCCGCGGAGCGGCGCTAACGGCGATGGTCGCGGATCGCGGGTACAGCGATACTAAAACTGACTGCGGTCGAGAACTGCAACCCCTAACAAGTGTGGTATCGAACGTTGATACCACTGAATAGATACGACTTCTTTTATTATAAGGGAACTACGTTTTAGGCTCTGCCTCGCAGAAGGACACTAATGGGTCGGACTGAAAGGCGAAGAACTAGAGAGAGACACAATTTTTACGTAGACAAAGCAACAGAAACAATGTGGATGTTGATAATGATGATCCTATTATTGTTTTGAAAGATACATTTAAATGTACAGTGACCGTAATTCCAAATAATTTTGGGAGCTATAACTGCTGCTTAATGAATTAACAGTGCATCTTTTATAATGCAAATAAATTGGCATCTGAGGTTAATTTTAGCGACACAGCAGCATTCACATTGTGTTGTCGTAAGTCAATCTGCCATTACATTTGACGCATCTCATCTGCGACCCATACTGTTTATTGATGTGCCCATAATGAGAGCAATTAAAACAGCCTGACAGTTGGCACATAAGACTCTACAGTACATCTACTTAAGTTGGTAGCCACAACGTCCGATAAAGTTTGAGAGTCAAAGGGTTCAAATGGCTCTGAGCACTATGGGACTTAACTTCTGAGGTCACCAGTCCCCTAGAACTTAGAATTACTTAAACCTAACTAACCTAAGGACATCACACACATCCATGCTCGAGGCAAGATTCGAACCTGCGACCGTAGCGGTCGCGCGGTTCCAAACTGTAGCGCCTAGAACCGCTTGGCCACCCCGGCCTGCAGAGTCAAAGGGAAATAAGCAGATCTGCAGTTTGATAATTTATTCTTTACTATATCTCTTCGCAAACCAGCGAATACTTGTGACTGGGAATACAGACTGCACAGCTCTCCGCTTCTTCAAGTTCAGTATCTACTTTTCTGACTGCCCGTGTTCAATTCCGGGCCGGGCTGGAGATGTTCTGTCCCCGGGGGCTGGGTGTTGTGTTATCCTTAAGTTTGTATCGTCGTAGTTGACGTTCCACTTCTGAGATGGTTGAATGGGCTCGTTCTGGCTGCAGTTAAAATAAATACTTTTCTGATTACTCCCACTTTTTAACTGTTTACTAAGAAATTAGCCCTGTCTGGGGTCTTCAATAAGGCCTTCTCTCTCTTTTTTCCACAGGAGGGATATTAATTATGGCATTCTTGAGCTCAGGCAAGAGAACATGCAAGAATTTCTCTAGAGTCATAGGGTGTAGACGGCATATTTTTTCCATCCGCGCTTTCTTTATAAACAATATACGACCCACTATCCATATGTTGGCAGAAGGTCGGCGATCGCCGAGTAGTTGCCACTGGGGAAGTGTTGGTAATAATTTGTTGGTTGGGGGGGGGGGGGGCGGAACCAGAAGCCATTGTGGCAACGGAATCAGCTACATTTGAGGCATTAGTAACGGACGAGACTGGGTGAACTTCTGGAATTTGGGGGTTTAGATTCCTGTAATCCAGACTAACCTCAATTTGTCGCTTATTTGCCGCTCTGGAGAAGCTGAAGGCATCCTCTCCTGACAGCTCCACCTTTTCTTCGTCAGGTTGTGCTCCAGTGTGACCTTGAGCGACCGCTAATGATTGACTGATAGCGTCTGGCGTGGTGCGCAAAGTAGTCCCTGAAGGGGCTATAAAGTGAACTATAAGATCTTGATGTAGCCGATGGGGAGAGGTTGTTATTGGTGTCACCCAATGGCGGTGTCAAAATCACCACTCCCTTCACCATACACCCAAACCATTTAATAACTTTAGCTGCAGGTGGCCATCCACTTTAATCAATGGGTAAAGTTGAAAATTTGCGCAGGACCAGGATTTGAACCCAAGTTCCCTGCTTGATCACTGTGTCATCCGTACACAGCAGTCGCTGCAACTGCTCTTCATTGTGGCATGCCTTCCAGCAGATCCAAATTCTCAACTTATCCACACACTATTGATGTAATGCCTCTTGCCCATTAACCTGATTAGTCGAGACAGTTTGCCGATTCCCGTAAGAGTTCGAGCATGGTGTGCATCTGCACTGAAGTCATCACTGGTCGTCCTCGCCTTAATTATATATATACTATGTGATCAAAAGTATCTGGACACCTGGCTGAAAGTGACATACAAGTTCGTGGCGCCTAACATCGGTAATGCTGGAATATCGTGTTCACCCACCCTTAGCCTTGATGACAGTTTCCACTCTCGCAGGCATACGTTCAATCAGGTGCTGGAAGGTTTCTTGGGGAATGGCACCCCATTCTTCACGGAGTGTTGCATTGAGGAGGGGTATCGTTGTCGGTCGGTGAGGCCTGGCAAGAAGTCGGCGTTCCAAAACATCCCAAAGGTGTTCTATAGTATTCACGTCAGGACTCTGTGCAGGCCAGTTCATTACAGGGATGCTATTGTCGTGTAACCACTTCACCACAGGCCATGCATTATGAACAGGTGCTCGATCGTGTTGAAAGATGCAGTCGCCATCCCCGAACTGCTCTTCAACAGTGGGAAGCAAGAAGGAAAGAAGGTGCTTAAAACATCAGTCTAGGCCTGTGCTGTGATAGTACCAAGCAACAGAACAAGTAGTGCAAGCCCCCTCCATGAAAAACACTACCACACCATAACACCGCCTCCGAATTTTACTGTTGGCACTACACACGCTGGCAGATGACGTTCATACCCACACCCTGCCATCTGATGGCCACATTGTGTACCGTGATTCGCCACTCCACACAACATTTTTCCACTGTTCAGTCAACCAATGTTTACGCTCCTTACACCAACCGAGGCGTCGTTTGGCATTTACCGGCATGATGTGTAGCTCATGAGCAGCCGCTCTACCATGAAAGTTTTCCCAGCTCCCGCCTAACTGTCGTAGTAGCTGCAGTGGATCCTGTTACAGTTTGGAATTCCTGTGTGAAGGTCTGGATAGATGTCTGCCTATTACACGTGACAACCCTCTTCAACTGTCGGCAGTCTCTGTCAGTCAACAGAAGAGATTTGTGACTTTTGTGCTGTACGTGTCCCTCACATTTCCACTTCACTATCGCATCGGAAACAGTGGACCTAAGGATGTTTAGGAGTGTGGAAATCTGGCGTGCAGACGTATGACACAAGTGACACCCAGTCACCTGACCAAGTCCTTGAGTTCCGCTGAGCGCCCCGTTCTACTCTCTCACGATGGCTAATGACTACTGAGGTCGCTTATATGGAGTGCCTGGCAGTAGATGGCAGCACAATGCACCTAATATGAAAAACATGTTTTTGTGGTTGTCCGGATACTTTTGATCACATAGTGTATGTGGTGTCTGTTCCTTCGCTCACCACGCTCGAAATCTTACGGGTGCCGGCGAAACGCCGCTAGAAATGAGGATAATGAGCAAGGGGGACTACATCAATAGTTTGTGGTTAAGTTGAGAATTTGCGTTTGACGGGAGGCGTACTAGGGACTTCGTGCAGTTGCGGATGGTGCAGTGGTTAGTCCATCTGTCTGGTAATCAGAAGATCTGAGATCAAATCCTGGTCTAGCATAAATTTCCAACTTTCCCCATTGTTTAAACTAATTCCTAGTGACAGCTAATGTCATTAATTCCTTCGTGTCATGGCCATAGTGGCTGCAAGACCAAAATGGTCTATCTTGTTTCAGAAAGAACTGACACCACATACTTATATATATTCACCATAAACATCACCTTTCTTGGCAGGGTTTCTCGCCACCGAGAGGAAACTCAAATGTTCAATTTTGTTTCACGTAATCGAACCAAACGTAAAACCAATACTCGCACACTATAATGAAATCACGTCACGTGTGCGCTGCACGCAAACACCTCCAGCTACGACTTTGTGGAAGTAACAATACATCCTGTAGTTGTTGCGTCTCAAGGTGAACTGACTTAATATAGTACCTTAAAAATTTGAGCACTCTCGCTTCTTTCTTTTTTTCTTTGGACTTTTGTATGTTTCTCGAATTTTTGTCATATTTACGACATTAAACAAATCTGTTTTTAGATTAAAAGCATACTGTACATAGGTAGTCGGTGCAGGTCGGATGTCCGTAAGTTGGTTCCTGATGCAGACTGAAGAGGAATGCAATGTCGTTGCACTGAGCACTCGAATCTTTGTTCCATGACCTGCGGAAGAAGGCCGTGCACTCTCATCGAAAGAAAAGGCTATGAGTAACCATTTAACATTTTGTGACGGCTGCGTTTCAAAACGTGGGTATTACGCAGTGCTGATTCGACTTATCGGGTAGTGAAAATATCTGGCAAAAGTGATAGGAAGACTGAGACACGGCGAGTCTCGCAACGTGGGTCGTTAACTTACATCGCAGCTCTTGTCCGCTGTATTGCTGTCCCTTGTCCCTTCTGTTTTTATCGCGGCTTTGCACTACGTCCCGGAGGACGCCATAAATCAAAGCCGGAATGGCAGGGACGTTACCCCGCTAGGGCACCGTGTTTATCGGTCAGTTTCAGCAAAAATAAAAAACCAAGCAGAAGTCTCTCACCCTCTGTTGCGCCACTTCCAGAAGGAAGTTGCAGGCGGTAAATCGTATGTTTGTTCTCCATCCGATAAAGGATAAAATGAACTTATCATAAACCCCTTATCATTTTTGTAAGTTCATTGGTCTTTTACATCTCGTTTGTCAGCGAAAAGCTCTCAAAGGAAACCCAAGAAAGACTGTAAAGAGTAAGAATATAAAGGAAATAACTCACGTATGCAGATCGTGATGAAGCGCTGAATAGCACCGCCGCTACAGCCGTCTGATTTCCTCATAAAATTTATGTCTTTTGGTACGTCATTTCTAGCTCTCAAGAGATTACAGATAATCAGTAGCTAAAGAAATACAGGTTTAAATCCACTGAGGATTATTTTTTTTATTAAATGGTTGGGCCCAGCTATGGAGCGCAATTGAATATATTTCGCTGACAGCTTACATTTTTCTTCTTCCAAAATCTCTTCATCTTGTCATTGTGGTGTTCCTTACCTTTTTTTTTCTTTATTCAGTTTCGATTCCCCCCGAAGGGGGCGTGCTGGCAGCAGCTGAGTGTGCCGCTCTTCGGCCTACAGGTTTTAAAAAGATAAATATCTACATCTACAAACATACTCCGCAATCCACCATAAGGTGCGTGGCGGAGGGTACCTCGTACCACAACTAGCTTCTTCTCTCCCTGTTCCACTTCCAAACAGAACGAGGGAAAAATGACTGCCTATATGCTTCTGTACGAGCCCTAATCTCTCTTATCTTATCTTTGTGGCCTTTCCGCGAAATATAAGTTGGTGGCAGTAAAATTGTACTGCAGTCAGCCTCAAATGCTGGTTCTCTAAATTTCCTCAGTAGCGATTCACGAAAAGAACGCCTCCTTTCCTCCAGAGACTCCCACCCGTCTTCCTGAAGCATTTCCGTAACACACGCGTGATGATCAAACCTACCAGTAACAAATCTAGCAGCCCCCCTCTGAATTGCTTCTATGTCCTCCCTCAATCCGACCTGATAGAGATCCCAAACGCTCGAGCAGTATTCAAGAATAGATCGTATTAGTGTTTTATAAGCGGTCTCCTTTACAGATGAACCACATCTTCCCAAAATCCTACCAATGAACCGAAGACGACTATCCGCCTTTTCCACAACTGCCATTACGTGTTTGTCCCACTTCATATCGCTCTGAAATGTTACGCCCAAATATTTAATCGACGTGACTGTGTCAAGCGCTACACTACTAATGGAGTATTCAAACATTACAGGATTCTTTTTCCTATTCATCTGCATTAATTTACATTTATCTGTATTTAGAGTTAGCGGCCATTCTTTACACCAATCACAAATCGTGTCCAAGTCATCTTGTATCCTCCTACAGTCACTCAACGACGACACCTTCCCGTACATCACAGCATCATCAGCAAACAGCCGCACATTGCTATCCACCCTATCCAAAAGATCATTTATGTAGATAGTAAACAACAGCGGACCTACCACACTTCCCTGGGGCACTCCAGATGATATCCTCACCTCCGATGAACACTCACCATCGAGGACAACGTACTGGGCTCTATTACTCAAGAAGTCTTCGAGCCACTCACATATTTGGGAACCAATCCCATATGCTCGTACCTTAGTTAGGAGTCTGCAGTGGGGCACCGAGTCAAACGCTTTCCGGAAGTCAAGGAATATGGCATCCGTCTGATACCCTTCATCCATGGTTCGCAAGATATCATGTGAAAAAACGGCGAGTTGCGTTTCGCAGGAGCGATGCTTTCTAGAACCGTGCTGATGCATGGACAGCAACTTCTCTGTCTCAAGGAAATTCATGATATTCCAACTGAGAATATGTTCGAGAATCCTGCAACAAACTGATGTTAAGGATATTGGTCTGTAATTTTGAGGATCCGTCCTTCTACCCTTCTTATATACAGGCGTCACCTGCGCTTTTTTCCAGTCGCTCGGGACTTTACGTTGGGCAAGAGATTCGCGATAAATGCAAGCTAACTAAGGTGCCAATGCAGTAGAGTACTCTCTGTAAAACCGAATTGGAATCCCATCAGGACCTGGCGATTTATTTATTTTCAACCCGTTCAGCTGCTTCACAACCCCAGGGATGTCTATCACTATGTCCTCCATACGGGAATCTATACGAGACTCAAACGGCGGTATGTTTGTACGATCCTCCTGCGTGAAAGTTTTCTCAAATGCTAAATTTAAAATATAAGATAATAAATAATAAAAACAGGCGACAAAATCGAAGACTTAAATGGCAACATGACGGAAAATCGTGGAACTTAAAACATAGAACAAAAGGTTGATCATGCTAATAAAATACGTATGAAGCAGACAGGTAAAATAATAGACAGACAATTTAAAAAAAAACACAGTGACAGTCTGGTTTCTGTTCTCAAGAGACATGAAATTCACACCCAGCGACAGCATGATTTCTGTTCGCAACACTTTGGAAAGACGAGCAACACTGAACATTCACTTGAACACTGCACTAAAAAGTTGGCACAAATATGACATACCACAGTCGAGGGCAGACGGGGGGAACCTGGACAGATGATGGGAAAGAAAGGGAGAGGGGGAAAGGAGAGGAAAAAGGAAGGGGGGAGGGGGGAAAAGAGCCGATGGAGGACGAGGACCCATAAAGAGGAGGGGAGGGGGTGCTGGGCAGACGCGACAGGGAGTGATGAAAGGCAGAGGAGGAAAATACAAAACGACTCAGGAGAAGGGAGGCAGGGAGAGGTTAGATGGGGAGAAAACAGGATTGAAGGGGGGGAAGAGGGATCCCAGGGAAAGGACAGAGGAAATGAGGGGAGGGGGGTGAGGATCAGAGGTAATAGGAGGGATAAATGGAGGGGGAGAGGCCATCATCCAGGAGGGGGAGTTGACAGAAGCCACCTTGGGAAAGGAGATGAAGGGTTTAGAGATGGAGGGAAGGGGGGACACAACAGTGAAGGCATGGCAGAGGGTGGGGATGGGAGAGGAGAGGAGCAATCAGGGGGTGATGGGGATCAAGGCGGCAGGAGGTGTGGAGTATGTGGATATGTTCGAGGAATAGGAGCAGATGGGGAAAGGAATGACGTCGTAGATGATCCGAGTGGGGGATGGGAGGCGTATACAGAAGGCGAGGCGGAGTGCATGGTGCTTGAGGATCTGGAGGGACTTATAGAAATTGGGGGGGGAGTACTTTTTTCTGTCAATGTTCTCTTAAATACAACACCTGGTTTAACTTTAAACTGATGCTTGTCAATTAAAATTTTGAATATAGATCTCTTCTGTAGAATTTTGTTTATAAAAGCCTGTTTCCTGAAGAGCTCTTTTAGTTTCAGGTATCCCGGTGTCTTTAACTTTCAAAATTCTTTTGGTCATTTTACACTCCCGGAAAATGATAAAAGAACACATTGACACAAGTGAATAAGACTTGTTATATTTGCATGGGACACTATGAGAGGGCAGTGCATGCGATGATCAATCGCGCCGCACTGCGGACGCACCAGGAATTGCTTTATCAGCCGTGGAATGTTGCAAGCTGCTCAGCGGTTGTTCACCGGCAGAGGCAGTGGCAGCCAGTTTGCCATTATATGCGGAGCTCCTTGTGTGTCTTCAGCATGCCACGACAGCGTGTATGTGAACCGTTTGTAACTCACGGAGTTTGAGCGAGGGCGTGTAGTGGACCTGCGGGAGGCCGGGTGGACATACCGCAAATTTGCGCAACACGTGGGGCGAGAGGTCTCCACAGGGCATCGATGTTGTCGCCAGTGGTCAGCAGAAGGTGCACATGACCGTCGACCTGGGTCTGGACAGCGGCGACACACAGATATATTTATTTATTTCATTAACAGTACAGAGTAACACACCGCCTTGAAATGTAAGGTAGGTCGGATGCTTCTGAATATAATAGCAAAGACTTGTCATTGTTACAATCTTATTGGTATACAGTTGTTAATGCTTTTTTAACATAATATAAAGAACATAATATATAAAGATTTCTCTGAGATTGCAGCGAATTGAATGCTTAACAATTGTTAAAATGGTTCCATATAATTAGTTACTTCCTAGTTGATGAGAATATAATTTATACGATGCAAATGTCAAAGAAAAATAAAGAAAAGAAAATATAACACAATGAGCGCTGTTAAGAATAATTTGTAATATATAGAGGGAAGTGATATGCTGTATTTGGATGAGTAATACAGTCCAAGTAGCATGTTGGTTAGTAATGGCCTATTTCTATTTCGGATGAGAAGGTCTCGGTACAGCTTCGAGCTATTCTCATCTGAAATGGTTTGCGCTAATGTATGTTTGCACAGATTATACAGATTAAATGCTGATTGAGCACTTCGTACATGGAATACATGATATTTAGCTTCACATGAGAAATACACTTATGTTTGTAACTTGTTGGTTGAAATAGAATATAGTTCATTGCTACTTGAATGCATTATTCCTTAAATAAATTAATACATTGATATACGAAATTCATTGATTATAACTTTGAATAGAGAAGAGCAATACATTACTGCTTGTGTGCGGTATAATTTAAACACTATGCAGGATGCCATTGGGGAGGAGGAGCCTCGGAATACAAGTTCTTCGATCCTTCTCCTCCCAAGCGACATTACCTTATTACTACAGTCTTAGTAAGTGGTGCCGGTGTTTATTTGTTTTATGATTGATGTGTTGTTTATGACTGTGTTGTGGCGTGCAGTATCATACATGTTGGTCCCTTACATGTTGACCGAGCGAGGTGGCGCAGTCGTTAGCACACTGGACTCGCATTCGGGAGGACGACGGTTCAATCCCGCGTCCGGCCATCCCGATTTAGGTTTTCCGTGATTTCCCTAAATCGCTCCAGGCAAATGCCGGGATGGTTCCTTTGAAAGAGTACGGCCGACTTCCTTCCCCGTCCTTCCCTAACCGAATGAGACCGATGACCTCGCAGTTTGGTCTCTTCCCCCAAACAGCCCAACCCCAACCCCTTACATGTTGATCCCTTCTGAGTCATGTTCACTTAGTGTTCCTTCCTCGGTTTCGGAATCTGTGGTTGTGTTTGTGTCCTCCCATTTGGTTTGTTGTGTTGTTTGTGCTTTTCTACGCCTCCTTCCGTATGGCTTTTGGTGCTTGTATTCTTCGTGCAGAGTGTTCGATACAATAACGGCTACGCTATTTATTGTGTTCCTGTCATCGGGATTACGCATTATTCTGGCGATGTCATTCTGTATAGGTCTCACTTGTGGTAGCGTGTTGCACAGCAGTGTGACATGTTCTGGTGTCCGAGTTTCTCCGCACACACATACTTCATCGTTAGTCCCATACGGTTTAAATGTACCGGATACGGCCTGTGGCCTGTCAGGAAATGGACCATCCCCCGGCTTGGGTCGACATGTTTCAGTTGTAGTCTTTCATGTACATCAGGAAAGAAAGATGCACACCAAGACCATCGCATCTTTCGAAGTTCCGTACAGGACAGCACCGTCACTTTACAACAAATTAGGGACACTGTTGCTTTGGGGGTATCATCGAGAAACATTCGCAACCGTCTCCGTGAAGCAGGGCTACGATCCCGCGTGCCGTTAGGGCGTCTTCCGATCACGCCCCAACATCGCTCAGCCCGCCTCCAGTGGCGTCACGATAGTCGTTTATGGAAGGACGAATGGAGACGTGTCGTCTTCTGTGATGAGAGTCGGTGCCAATGACGGTCGAACGCGTGTGTGGCTTGCAACGGGACGCCAAAATCTGAAGTGTGTACGACAGAGGCACACAGGACCAACACCTGTAATCATGGTGTGGGGAGCCATATCCTACACTGGCCGTTATCCACTGGGAGCATTGAACAGTGAACGTTACATTGAAACCATTATTCAAACGGTCTTGCTACCGTTCATGCACCAACAAGGCTGCTTTTCCAGCAGGACAATGCACGTCCACAGGTCTCTCGTGCCACCCAAGGGGCTCTTCAAGGTGTACGCCAACTACCCTGGCCAGCACGATCCCAAGATCTGTCCCCCGATTGAGCATGTTTGGGACCGGACGAAACGTCATCTTGCGCAGTCTGCACGACCGGCACGGAATCTGGCACACTGGGGCACCAGATGGACACTGCTGGCAGGCCATTCCTCAAGTCTACATTCGGCGCCTCTACCATCGTCTTCATGGAGAACTGCAGCCTGCATTGCTGCAAAAGGAGGATCTACACAGCGCCGACAATGCGCACGCTCTGTGGGTATGGCTCTGTCGTTGTGATCGTGTGTTGTATGTCCCCGCCGGCTGGAGTGGCCGTGCGGTTCTAGGCGCTACAGTCTGGAGCCGAGCGACCGCTCCGGTCGCAGGTTCGAATCCTGCCTCGGGCATGGATGTGTGTGATGTCCTTGGGTTAGTTAGGTTTAATTAGTTCTAAGTTCTAGGCGACTGATGACCTCAGAAGTTAAGTCGCATAGTGCTCAGAGCCATTTGAACCATTTTTTGTATGTCCCCAAGAGTGTGTGTATAAAATTTCCCTCTGCTCGGTCGACGAATTCATGGTGTTCTTTTTTCATTTTACAGGAGTTATGGTTCATCCTAGAACGTGGCCATAAAATTTCTGTCTTGTTTTCCTGAAAATATTTTTCACTTTCTCTAAATTTTTGTATAACTTTAGACATCCGACTCACCCAAATTCCGTCAACAGAAACCGGATCAAAATTATTCCTTAGTATTTCATTCTTTTTGTACGTATCTACATCCAATGATTACAGTCTCTGTTGCATATAACGCTTCAGTTTTAACTGCCTAGTTTTTAAATGTAGTGGCATGAGTAGGACTAAAAATCAATGTGTTCACTAATGTTAACTCTGATCATGCATACGTATCCTGTAAATTGACTGGTTACTCATCATTTGGATAAAGAAGTCGTTCAAATAATTTATGGAACACCTAATTAACTAACTAGCTCATGAAAAGGAGAACAACAACAAAATTATTGAAAAAATCTGTTGATTTATCACCAGACATGCTAATGCCACCACTTTACTATACGATTTGCACTTATTATTTTGCTATGCGGTGGCCAGCATTCAGATAAATGTACAGTGAAATGCTTAGTAGGTTTTGACATTGAACAGTAAAAGGAGAGAATCATCTGTAATTGGAATCACAAAGTTACTGGAAGCTTTTAGAGCCCAGAGACAGCTGGAATTTTCAGTTCCAAGGGGAACAGCCGCCAGTGGAAATATAATATAGAGATCTCAGCACAAATGGATCTGGGTATACTTATAAATAGTCAGTGTTCATTACATAGCCATTAACGAACTGATACATATGTCTGGTTCGTATAGGGGGGGGAGGGGGGGGGGGGAGAGGACGGTGGGAATTGGCCGCCACTCCACTGAACTTCACTGGCTCAGCTACTGCAAGTGCGTTGGTACACAGAAACGGTCGCCTCAACAATATATTTTTTGTTATGCTCATTCATTATTCTATCTGATACAAGATTTATTTCTGATAGGTGAACCCTAGCAGTATCAACAGAATTCCTGAATATTTTGTAGTTACGGAAACTACAGCTTAGAGTACGGATTGTTCCTGTAAAGAAATTTCCAAAAATTCTGCAAAATAATCTTAAAAATCCCTTTAATTTTTTTGAAAATGAATCGAAATTCTTCAAAGCTGCATTAACTGTACACAGGTTCGTTTATTAGGTGCTTCTTCACGTGGTAACTTTCCACTTCACAAGGCTAGAGAGAATATACGATCTCTCAACGCTCCAGTTGTGAAGAGATTAATTGCCTAACCTCTTAAAACGTTGATCATCGAATGGGTGAACTTGAAGTTAAGGTGAACATCGAAAGTTGTATTATAATTGGCTCAAGGTTTTAAAAAGTTAACGCCAGCTTGTCCCGCGACCAGTTCGCGTCAGTACATGAGAGACTTCTTCCGCCGGGCAACGGTAACAACAGCCCGTTATAATGGATGACATAAAAGATGGAATCTCAATGGGTTGGTGCGAGAACGGGTTACCGGGTGACAATTAAATTTTCATAGCTCCGTCACCACAGTGAAACAACCGTTTAAAAAAATTAAGAATGACAGTACTGGTAAACCTCTTACGTTATTTGATTTTCAAACAGCTGAGCAAAACTGAACGTACTCAGACATTTCTCTCTTCACTTATTCTGGTCAACAGTAAGCTGACACACCATTTTTTTTCAATGCAGCGTGTGCCAATACTGCCAGCTAAATAAAAGATTCTAACTACTGAAGGCACTAACTACTGATAGGCATAGTTAGCAAATGAAAGATTTTGATAGAGAACATACAATGTATTTACCTTAATAGTGTTCAAAAGTCATTATATATCAAATAAAATGAAATGATAATTAAATGGACCCCTAGCTGCAAAGAGGCGTTGATATACTTCATTCTAGCAAAGCTGCATGGTCATCAACGGTAACTGTTCTTTCGGGAACAGATACTAGCCTTATATATAATATATACTGGGTGATCAAAAAGTCAGTATAAATTTGAAAACTTAGTAAACCACGGAATAATGTAGATAGAGAGGTAAAAATTGACACACATTCTTGGAATGACATGGGGTTTTATTAGAACAAAAAAAAACAAAGTTCACAAAATGTCCGATAGATGGCGCTGGACAGCAAAACGTCAGTAACTGCTCCCGTGACGGGTGAGAGGTACACCGATATGTTATAGAATCGCATCAACCCCAGCCTGGCTGATAAACAGCTGCTGGAACGTACGGTGTTTATGCAGGATGGCGCTCCACGACATACTGCTAGATGCGTCGTTTGGTGATGATCGTGTGCTCAGCCGTCACTTTCGTCATGCTTGGCCTCCCAGGTCCCCAGACCTCAGTCCGTGCGACTATTGGCTTTGGTGTTACCTGAAGTCGCAAGTGTATCGTGATCGACCGACATCTCTAGGGATGCTGAAAGACAACATCCAACGCTAATGCCTCACCATAACTCGGGACATGCTTTACAGACATCCAGATCGTCCGTTATCAAAATTCTACCATCTCTCTCCCCACATCCACCACTGCTGGCAGCTCACCTCCAACTACACAACGCTATGCGCTGTTCACATCCAACTGCCCAACACTACAATAGCAAATATTCCAACAATGCAAACCAGCCACAGAATGCACACAGCACAAACAGAGATTTTCATCCAGAGTGCTACGTGGCGTTACCAAGATAAAAACCTAAACATCCTACTTACAACAGTTTTATTGGTAATCAACGTGAACTACTGTTTTATCCACCAGACGGAGATCTTGCATGTGCTAACTGCACTCTTCTTTCGATGTGGACTGCGTGTTAGGACTACGTTTGATAAGAAATCAACTTTTTAGACTTTGAGTCTATTATAACACAGCTTTGGTATTTTGTTAGAGCACGAATTTTGCGCTTTCGACGTTCAGCTTGTTTTTGCTGTGGTCTTCAGTCCTTAGACTGGTTTGATGCAGCTCTTCATGCTACTCTATCCTGTGCAAGCTTCTTCTTCTCCCAGTACCTACTGCAGCCTACATCCTTCTGAATCTGCTTAGTAGATTTTTACCCTCCACGTTGCTCTCCAATACTAAATTGGTGATCCCTCGATGCCTCAGAACATATCCTACCAACCGATCCCTTCTTTTCGTCAAGTTGTGCCACAAGCTCCTCTTCTCCCTAATTCTATTCAATACCTCCTCATTAGTTAAGTGATCTACCCATCTAATCTTCAGCATTATTCTGTAGCACCACATTTCGAAAGCTTCTATTCTCTTCTTGTCTAAACTATTTATCGTCCATGTTTCACTTCCATACATGGCTACACTCCATGCAAATACTTTCAAAACGACTTCCTGACACTTAAATCTATACTCGATGTTAACAAATTTCTCTTCATCAGGAACGCTTTCCTTGCCATTGCCAGTCTACATTTTATATCCTCTCTACTTCGACCATCATCAGTTATTTTGCTCCCCAAATAGCAAAACTCCTTTACTACTTTAAGTGTCTCATTTCCTAATCTAATTCCCTCGGCATCACCCGACTTAATTCGACTACATTCCATTATCCGTGTTTTGCTTTTGTTGATGTTAATCTTATATCCTCCTTTCAAGACACTGTCCATTCCGTTCAACTGCTCTACCAGCTCCTTTGCTGTATCTGACAGAATTACAATGTCATCGGCGAACCTCGAAGTTTTTATTTCTTCTCCATGGATTTTAATTCCTACTCCAAATTTTTCTTTTGTTTCCTTTACTGCTGGCTCAATATAGAGATTGAATAACATCGGGGATAGGCTACAGCCCTGTCTCACTCCCTTCCCAACCACTGCTTCCCTTTCATACCCCTCGACTCTTATAACTGCCATCTGCTTTCTGTACGAATTGTAAATAGCTTTTCGATCCCTGTATTTTACCCCTGCCACCTTCAGAATGTGAAAGAGAGTATTCCAGCCAACATTGTCAAAAGCTTTCTCCAAGTCTACAAATGCTAGAAACGTAGGTTTGCCTTTTCTTAATCTAGCTTGTAAGGTTTCCATCTGAGCCCTTGATATTCATACAAGTGGTTCTCTTTTCTCCAAAGGTCTCTTTAATTTTCCTGTAGGCAGTATCTATCTTACACCTAGTGAGATAAGCCTCTACATCATTTGTCCTCTAGCCATGCCTGCTTAGCCATTTTGCACTTCCTGTCGATTAATATGTAGTAGCTGCAATTATAAATAACATTGTAGGATATTAAGACCCACTAATCACTAAGGTGGTGGGTTATTCTTGTATAATTATTATGATTGGAAATAAAGGATTTCTTTTTTTTTTTTTATCTCTATGGTTTGGTGCTAGAACCGGTCACCGGATGACAGCTAAATTTTAATAGCTCCGTCACCACAGTTTTATTGGTAATCAACGCGAACTACTGTTTTATCCACCTGACGGAGATCTTGAATGAGCTAACTGCACTCTTCTTTCATTGTGGACTGCATGTTAGGACTACGTTTGATAAGGAATCAACTTTTTAGACCATGAGTCTAACACAGCTTTGGTACTTTATTAGAGCACGAATTTTGTGCTTTAGACGTTTCAGCTTACGGGTGTATAAATTCCGCGTCAAACTTCGCGGTGTGGCGGCAGTAATGAAGAGCCAGAAGCGGACGAGCTGGTGTTATCACTCACGGTAGAGAGTTCTGTTGTTTATTTACGCGGTGTCACTTTGTCGGCGGCGCCCGCGAGCGTGGTGCGGCGGCAGGCCGCGACCTTATCTGCGGCGCTAATCTATTACTGGGGCCGGGCTGGAGGCGCTACGTTGGTGTGTGTGTGTGTGTGTGTGTGTGCGTGCCAGTAATCCGGCGGCAAATTGTTATTGCTATCGGCGTTTTATGACGCGCCGGCGCGCCCGCGGGGAGCCCTAAAACTGGATTGCTTATGGCCCGCGCGGCCGCCCAGACAACTCCCAGATTGCTGTCGCCGGAGGAGGTCGACGGCGGTGTCTCGAGCGCCGCTGACAGCGCCCGCCCGCCTCGTCAACGTGCCACTGACTCGCCGGCGGCCTTCGGGGCGTCTTCCGCCCACTCAAGGCCGGTCCACTCGTCTCCGTCCGTTCTCTCTTGTTTCGGCTCTTGCGACGCTCGCATCAAGTTCAGAGGCGCCTGTGGTGACGAAGGCTGCCCCGCCTACCAGGGGTAGCCACGAAGTTCTAATCAGTTTTTGGAGAAAAGACTGAACCGCGAAATTTAACTTTCAAAATCTTTTCTTAAAGAATGTACTTTGTTTACTAGCGATTCATCAAGAGCATTAAAAACTATGTGAGCGTGGAAGTAGTTGCCAAGAAGTAGCTGATGGAAACAAATTAAATTTCAACCAATGGAAATTTCATTCATAAAAGCCTTGTCGAAAACAGATTTAAAATTTATAAGCAGAAAAGCACCCTCGAAATATCAAGTTACGATTTAACAATGCCAATTTTATTCCTAAAAGCTTTTTCAAAATAGATTTAAAATTATAAGCAGAAAACCACCCTCGAAATATCAAGTAACAATTATTCAGAGGTAGAATAATTTTTTTTTTTTTGTTACAGTAGGAGCCTTCGGGCTGAGAAGCTTCCGCTCCCTTTCAACAACCTCTGAAAGACTACACTGGTGCAAATCTGCAACACACCAGATTACTTTAAACTAAAATTTTTAACACCTCACACAAACACATTAACTGTTGTTGGTGTGGTCTTCAGTCCTGAGACTGGTTTGATGCAGCTCTCCATTCTACTCTATCCTGTGGAAGTTTCTTCTTCTCCCAGTACCTACTGCAACCTGCATCCTCCTGAATCTGCTTAGTGTATTCATCTCTTGGTCTACCTCTACGATTTTTACCCTCCACGATGCCCTCCAATACTAAATTGGTGATCCCTTGATGCCTCAGAACATGCCCTACCAACCGATCCCTTCTTCTAGTCAAGTTGTGCCACAAATTTCTCTTCTCCCCAATCCTATTCAATACCTCCTCATTAGTTATATGATGTACCCATCTAATCTTCAGCATTCTTCTGTAGCACCACATTTCGAAAGCTTCTATTCTCTTCTGGTCCAAACTAGTTATCGTCCATGTTTCACTTCCATACATGGCTACACTCCATACAAATACTTTCAGAAACGACTTCCTGACACTTAAATCAATACTCGATGATAACAAATTTTTCTTGTTCAGAAACGCTTTCCTTGCCACTGCCAGTCTACATTTTATATCCTCTCCACTTGGACCATCATCAGTTATTTTGTTCCCCAGGTAGCAAAACTCCTTTACTACTTTAAGTGTCTCATTGCCTAATCTAATTCCCTCAGCATCACCCGACTTAATTCGACTACATTCCATTATCCTCGTGGTGCTTTTGTTGATGTTCATCTTATACCCTCATACACATTAACTGTGCACCCCATAAGAGGGATGGAAATGGTACAAACACTCACACTAAGAAATTATTTTCCACCAAAAGTGCAATTTGTCTTAAAAAGGCCTCTTACGGTGGAAGAGTGACAACTTTATAAAAATGACTATTTAAATAAAACCCTTGAAATTCAAACTTACATAAAGTGTACAACATGCCCTATATTACACGTATACTGCCTCGTAAGATGATAGGCAAGATAAAAACATATTTCAGGAATTCGGCCTTTACCTTAATTCTACAAATTCGTTAACATAGAAACCGACAAACATGACAGAGGCAGCTATTAACGCATGGCAGACCGACAGACAGACAGACGGACACTAACTGCCTAACAAATGCGGACGAGAGACAAACGAGCAAGCTGGGAACGAAAGACTGACCAACAATACAAGTAGGATTCAACAAGTAACTGAAACAACGTATCACTAATCACTCAGCTTCTAATAACTGCGATTTCTGGCGAATACCAGACTCAGCACCCCCAAAACGCTCTCCCGAACCGTTCGCTGCCAGCCAGTTCAACGGACGCAGGAAGGCACGCCATCTCCCGTCTCACGGCGTCGCAGCTCGCCCCGGCCAGACCGATACCGTGGGTTGACCCCTGTTGCCGGCCGGAGTGGCCGTGCGGTTCTAGGCGCTACTGTTTGGTGCCGAGCGACCGCTACGGTCGCAGGTTCGAATGCTGCCTCGGGCATGGCTGTGTGTTATGTCCTTAGGTTAGTTAGGTTTAATTAGTTCTAAGTTCTAGGCGACTGATGACCTCAGAAGTCAAGTCGCATAGTGCTCAGAGCGATTTAAACCATTTTTTTGACCCCTGTTGCTCTCGTGTCGGCCGCGAAGCCACTACGCCTCGCTATACGGAGCGGCCACCCGGACTCACGTGGCGACCTCACATGTGCCGACGCTCCAGGTGGATAAGTCGTGTCCCAGTCTGCGACCGACCAACGAACAATCCAACCGCCAATGACCGTTGCCAGAGCAACTCGAGCAGACTAGCGGCCTAACGCGCAGACTCAAATGCAGGAACTCAGCGTCGACCGGGCGACCACTAGCTGAGTTCTCTTACGGGCGGAGTAGCCAGACTCTCATTTTCTGGCTTAAAGTTTGATCCAGACAACAGACATACTAGCACGCCGACGACAGACAGACACTAACTGCCGCACAAATGCAAACGAGAGATAGACCAGCAACTGCTGACGCGAGGTTGACCTAGCCTCACTCCGACTGACCGACCTACTAGACTCGCCGAGACTGACACACTGACCCTGGCGAGTTTTTTTCTTTTTTTTCTTTATTGTATTTCAATTCCCCATCGGGGCTGGCTGGCAGCAGTATATGCGCTGCTCTTCAGCCGAAAGACATAGAACAAACAATAGAAGACATTTAAAAATAACAAGGAAAGAATATGGTGAACATAGATATAAAAAAGGGGGAATATCATGGAAGGCAATAGACAAAACAAAAAGGGGTGACCGTAAAATGGAGATAAAAAACTGTGAAAACTGTTTAAAAGTAGCACACACAAAAGGCCACACACTGCGACAATTAAAAGAACACAAGGCACAGTATGACTGGAGCATAAAAGGTATCGACGGATGGCGTAGCACATAACAAACACTGACGGCGAACCTCAAGGCAGTAAACAATTAAAATCACACCTCTTGATGCACAGGAGAAACAGCACTGAACACGACACTGATGTGGCACACTGACGATGATCAAAACAGAGGATCTGCCAGGTGCAAGGAGATGAGGGAGGCTGGAAGAAGGGAGGGAGGGAGGGGAAGAGAGGGAGGTGATGAGTGGGGGGCGCGCTGAAGAGGGCCAGGTAGGGAGGGATGTGGGAAGGAAAGAGGCAAGTATGGGGTGCAGGGTCTCAGGGGAGGGGGGGGGGAAGGAGGAAAATCCGCTCTGGGAGAAGAAGGGAAGAGGAAAAAAGGGGGCCCTGGGGAGGGGAGGGGGAACAAGGCCAGGTTATAGTTGGAAGGAAGGGTAGATGTGACGGCGAAGTTCGTCATCCGGGAGGGGGAGGCGTTGGAAATTGCCCTGATGAAGGAGATGGAGGGTGTGGAGGTGGAAAGAGGGAGGGATACAGCGATAGAGGCGCGGCAACGGGCAGGGGGTGGAGAGGAAGGAGGAAACCAGAGGGTGGGGGGTATCTAGCCTGCGGACAATGTAAAGGATGTGCAGATGTTGGAGGAACAGGCGGAAATGGGGGAAGGGGATCAGTTCATACAGGAGCCGTGTGGGGGAAGGAAGGCGGATATGGAAGGCAAGGTGGAGCGCATGGCGTTCAAGGATTTGGAGGGTCTTGTAAAAGCGGGTGAGGGCGGAGATCCAGGCAACGCTGGCATAACAGAGGATAGGACGGATGAGGGATTTGTAGGTGTGGAGGATAGTAGAAGGGTGCAGTCCCCACGTCCGGCCAGACAGAAGTTTCAGAAGGCGGAGGCGGGAATGGGCTTTCTGCTGGACGGTCTGGAGATGAGGGGTCTAGGTGAGGTGTCGGTCAAGGGTGAGGCCAAGGTATTTCAGGGTGGGGGTACCCTGGAGAGCTTATAGCGTCCCTTAAATGCACGTGAATAGGCAACCTTTCCCCTTTCCCACCGGAGGGAGACACCAAAGCTGCGATTGCCACAGCGGCGCCACCGCCAGAAACGGAGGGCGACTGCTTCACACTACGCGCTGCGGCGCGCTCTTCAAAATAGCAAATTTTAGCACGGCCAAAGATGTTAAGAAATTACTATAATATTTTTTATTGTTTCGCTCTAACAGCTATGACAACGACATTATAAGAAAGACGAAGTAACGATTACTATCTTTACAACGTTTCTCATCGAGACATATACGTTATCTTGCATTTCTAGCTGCTTCTCCCACAAAAATAATGATAAAAATTCAGAAATTCAGGGTCGTCACCAGCCCAAGCCCTTCCTAACCATTTAGAAAAAAAAACGGAGCTGGATATTTATTAGTTTAACTACTTTAATAATTTAATTACAAGTATGCAAATTTCTTTAAGTAACCAGATAAATAGCACTCCATGTCGTGCATGAAGCAACTTGTTTAATTAAGGATTGGAATTCGGAGTAAGTGGGTAAGATCAGCACCTCAGGATTTATCTTTTACGTAGATTATTTATTGTATCTAAATATTTGGTTGCACATCCTAACTACACATGTCTGGTGCCTGACAAGAAATACACTACTGGTCATTGAAATTGCTACACCACGAAGATGACGTGCTACAGACGCGAAATTTAGCGGACAGGAAGAAGATGCTGTGATATGCAAATAATTAGCTTTTCAGAGCATTCACACAAGGTTGGCACCGGTGGCGACACCTACAACGTGCTGACATGAGGAAAGTTTCCAACCGATTTCTCATACACAAATAGCAGTTGAGCGGCGTTTCCTGGTGAAACGTTGTTGTGATGCTTCGTATAAGGAGGAGAAATGCGTACCATCACGTTTCCGACTTTGATAAAGGTCGGATTGTAGCTCATCGCGATAGCGGTTTATCGTATCGCGACATTACTGCTCGCGTTGGTCGAGATCCAATGACTGTTAGCAGAATATGGAATCGGTGGGCTCAGGAGGGTAATACGGAACGCCATGCAGGATCCCAACGGCATTTCTGCATTTCTTCTTGGCGTAGCAATTTTAATGGCCAGTAGTGTATTTAAGTAAGAATTACGTGAGAATGTAACATCACAGTTGAACTACAGCAAGAAGAAACACAGAAAACGGAGGTGAGAGACAATGATACTATCATCTCCTTTGCATTCATACCATAAAAATATCTCAGTGGGATTCGCATTAAGATTCTACGCATGCACTATTCTGGACAGAGGTTTAACCAATGCACGAGGTTGTGCGATAATTATTCAACATACTAACTGCGTCTGCTCTTTGCAAACGGCCGAACTAGAGCACGTGGTGCATTCCGAACCAAACTGTTGTGCTGCTTTGTAGAAAGCGCACGAAAGAACAGATATTCTTGCAGAAATTATAGCTCATTAAACAAGCAAACTGTTAAAATAAAGCCTATTGCGGTGCCGTGGTGGACCAGAAGGGTCATTGAATACCAAATACGTGGCACAAAGTCGACACACAAAGACAAAAGCAACTTCCACAAAATATAAGATTAAAAATCATACTCGCTTCGACACAGTATTACACTCACGTACGGTTGAGGTGACCCTAACCAGCTTTTCCTAATCAGATTTAACGTTTGAAATTCTACTTCATCGTTGTTCAAAATGAACAAAGTAACGTCCACACTTTTAACTCAAACACCCTTAAATCGCCTATTTAAAGCAATATAATTATGGCACATTCAGAAAAATAACTGCCTTCACACGCTTCAGATCTTAAGTATTTCAACAGTTAAACATAACGAAGTCCTAACTCAACCCGCTTCCTGTCACCTGAAATCCCCCCTTAAGAGCTACGATCCGTGCTCACCAAGTGTTCACCGAAGAGTGCCCCTTTCTCTTTCGAGATTACCTAGCTCCCCGTGCAGCGGAAGCTACCAACCTCACACACAAAAACAGCCTTCGACTAAGATGGGTAAACCTCTCTGTTCAGGTATTGGAAACCTTTGGTCATCCTGTGCTCTCCTTCGTACGAGAAGCAACATCGTCTGCTCCCAGCAGACGATGACCAACTCAGCGTTTCCCACATTACAAAACCGAAGCCCCACATTATAACACACATATAATATTCAACAGGCCTTATCTGAGTGTTCAGTCTTTCTCGAAGACTTCATGAATTGAGCTAAAATCAGGTAGTAAAGTGAATAAGTTGTATCGAATTCGACAAGCGTCTTATGAAACGACTTCACAGAGACGTTTCAACGACGCAGGCCAACCGAAACGAAACAAGAGAAGAAAGCAAGGAAGAGAAGCTTACGCTACTTCATTTCCATATGTGAAGTGCGTCAGTGAACGGCTAGGCAACGACGAGGTTTCAAACCGATTTTCCGCAGCAGTCACCGGATGAGGAACCTAAATACTGCAGTACTGTACGAACTACATCGTGAGTGTGCAGCTGCCTACATAGGGGAAACAGGGAGGCCAGTCAGCACACGAGTAGAACACGAATTCTACGTGCAATTAGCACAGCATAATGAATTGGCGATAGCAGAACGTCATCGTGACTGTGGACACCTTACCTTGTTCCAGGAAACCTGTGCGCTGGCGGAAGTAGTGCCACGACAGAATTCGAGAGGCGACTGAGATTATTAAACAGCCAGACAATATCAGTAGAGAGGACGGCTACAAACTTCGGCCGTCCTGGCTGCCGGTTATCTCAGTCCAACGGGCCGCGAACTGCCTCACCAAGCACGATCGCGACAGCCCAAACAAACAGCTACAGAGGGACTGTTAGTGTACTTCCGCGCACACCTGGAGGAAAACGTGCCCCGAGAAACCAAGCTCTGGTCTGCAGACTGTCACCAATCACTGACAAGCCTCTTAGTCCATGAACAGCTTCTTCGCTACCCTCTCCCTTTCGTCATGTCTAGACTATTATCACCCAGGGCCAATAAAGTTTCACAAATATGACGTTTTGACACCGATCGTCTGCAATAAATAGAGGCACATTTCCTTCACCAAAACCAGTCTTGCTCTGAGGAAGGCCGTTGTAATACGGTCGAAAAGTTAGTTTAACAGTTTATAAGTAACAACCGTCCATGCTGAGCTGGCCGAAATGTTTTGCCGCAGTCCACCGTCACATGACACAGTGTTTATGTTTCACTGTGGTGAGACGTGTCATAAGGGCGAAGAACGAAGTGGGAGATCATCTCTAGGTAAGGAAATGAGAATCGTTAAGAAAAGTAGAGACTCTGGTGCTTCAAGAAGGCGTATCACAATCAAGGCTTCAGTGAAAAAGTGAAACTCAATCACGGATCAGTTTTTAACGTCTTGCACATTTTGAACACAACAAAGGTCGCCGCCATCTGGGTTCCGCGACTTCTCACACTCATTCACAAAGCGAGCCGAATCGAGGCAATAGCGGAATTGTTGCAACGGCGTCACGCCAATCCAGATAATCTCCTTAGCCACTTAATCACGATGGACGATTGCTGGATATACCACTATCATCCAGAGACAGAGGAGCAAAACGAACAGTGGGGACATGTGGATTTAATACCGGCGAAAAATTGTTTATTGGGACTGCTACGGTGAGGTGCTAACAAATTATGTTGTGCTAGCTGAGTACCCGATGTTGCCCAGCTATGTATTTATTCTTCTCTTAGTCAATCCCTTGCCCCTCCCTCTGTTCATCTCCTCCTTCACCTTCTCACTGTCCACCACCGTCACCTTCCTCTCTGTCCATTTCCTCCTGCCCCTCTCTCTGTTAATCTGTTCCTCTCCTGTCTCTCTGTCAATTTGCTTCTATCCTTTCTATCCATCTCCTCCTTCCCCCCTCGGTTCATCTTCTTCTGTACCATGTAATTCCATCTCTTCCACCCCTCTCTTTGTCAGTCTCCTCCTTCCCCTCTCTCTGCCATCCCTCCTCCCCCATCCTTTTCATTTTTCTCCTCTCTTTTCTGTGTCTTCTCTCTCCCCTTCTCTTCCTTCTCTCTGTCATTTGCTCCTCGTCTCTCCCTCTGACGATCTCTTCCTCTTTCTATGTCCATTTCCTTCTCCCCACAGTATATTCATCATCTTCTCCCCCTCACTTTCACGCTCTCTTCCTGTCACACTCCCTGTCCATCTCCTCCTTTGTCCTTTCTCTGTCCATCTACTCCTCCTCCTACCTGTGCCTATCTGTTCACTCCATCTCACCGTCTATCCATCTCCTCCTCCTCACTTGTCTCTCCACGTTAACATGCTCATCCCAACAGGACGCTGGTGGTTCTTAACGTAACAGTATTTCTTTCCAAACTCTAACAAATATTTGTACCAGATTTGATTGAAATCGTTCCAGGGTTTTAGGGTTCCTTTGCATGCATACGCACATGCCAAATATATTTCACGTATAGCACTGAAAGACCTAAGTCGAAACAAGGCCCCGGGAGTAGACAACATTCCATTAGATCTACTGACGGGAGAGCCAGTCCTGACAAAACTCTACCGTCTGGTGAGCAAGATTTATGAGACAGGCGAAATTCCCTCAGACTTCAAGAAGATTATAATAATTCCAATCCCAAAGAAAGCAGGTGTTGACAGATGTGAAAATTACCGAACTATCAGTTTAATAAGACACAGCTGCAAAATACTAACGCGAATTCTTTACAGACGAATGGAAAAACTGGCAGAAGCCGACCTCGGGGAAGACCAGTTTGGATTCCGTAGAAATGTTGGAACACGTGAGGCAATACTGACCCTACGACTTATCTTAGAAGAAACATTAAGGAAAGGCAAACCTACGTTTCTAGCATTTCTAGACTTAGAGAAAGCTTTTGACAATGTTGACTGGAATACTCTCTTTCAAATTCTGAAGGTGGTAGGGGTAAAATACAGGGAGCGAAAGGCT
Organism: Schistocerca cancellata; assembly: GCF_023864275.1. Lineage (NCBI taxonomy): Eukaryota > Metazoa > Arthropoda > Insecta > Orthoptera > Acrididae > Schistocerca > Schistocerca cancellata. The sequence continues at coordinate 320,294,262 of NC_064634.1, read as the reverse complement.
ATTTACAATTTGTACAGAAATCAGATGGCAGTTATAAGAGTCGAGGGACATGCAAGGAAAGCAGTGGTTGGGAAGGGAGTGAGACAGGGTTGTAGCCTCTCCTCGATGCTATTAATCTGTATATTGAGCAAGCATTAAAGGAAACAAAGGAAAAGTTCCGAGTAGGTATTAAACTCCATGGAGAAGAAATAGAAACTTTGAGGTTCGCTGATGACATTGTAATTCTGTCAGAGACAGCAAAGGACTTGGAAGAGCAGTTCCGAGTAGGTATTAAAATCCATGGAGAAGAAATAAAAACTTTGAGGTTCGTTGATGACATTGTAATTCTGTCAGAGACAGCAAAGGACTTGGAAGAGCAGTTGAACGGAATGGACAGTGCCTTGAAAGGAGGGTATAAGATGAACATCAACAAAAGCAAAACAAGGATAATGGAATGTAGTCGAATTAAGTCGGATGATGCTGAGGGAATTAGACTAGGAAATAGGAAATGAGACACTTAGAGTAGTAAAGGAGTTTTGCTATTTGGGGAGCAAAATAACTGATGATGGTCGAAGTAGAGAGGATATAAAATGTAGACTGGCAATGGCAAGGAAAGCGTTCCTGATGAAGAGTATTTGTTAACATCGAGTATAGATTTAAATGTCAGGAAGTCGCAGGGACGATAAATAGTTTAGACAAGAAGAGAATAGAAGCTTTCGAAATGTGGTGCTACAGAGGAATGTGAACATTAGATGGGTAGATCACATAACTAATGAGGAGGTATTGAATAGAATTGGGGAAAAGAGGAGTCTGTGGCACAACTTGACCAGTAGTAGGGATCGGTTGGTAGGACATGTTCTGACGCATCAAGGGATCACAAATTTAGTACTGGAGGGCAGCGTGGAGGGTAAAAATCGTAGAGGGAGACCAAGAGATGAATACACTATGCAGATTCAGAAGGATGTAGGCTGCAGTAGGTACTGGGAGATCTACATCTACATCTACATTTATACTCAGCAAGCCACCCAACGGCGTGTGGCGGAGGGCACTTTACCTGCCCCTGTCATTACCTTCCTTTTCTGTTCCAGTCGCATATGGTTCGCGGGAAGAACGACTGTCTGAAAGCCTCCGTGCGCGCTAGAATCTCTCTAATTTTACATTCGTGATCTCCTCGGGAGGTATAAGTAGGGGGAAGCAATATATTCGATACCTCATCCAGAAACGCACCCTCTCGAAACCTGGCGAGCAAGCTACACCGCGATGCAGAGCGCCTCTCTTGCAGAGTCTGCCACTTGAGTTTGCTAAACATCTCCGTAACGCTATCACGGTTACCAAATAACCCTGTGACGAAACGCGCCGCTCTTCTTTGGATCTCCTCTATCTCCTCCGTCAACCCGATCTGGTACGGATCCCATACTGATGAGCAATACTCAAGTATAGGTCGAACGAGTGTTTTGTAAGCCACCTCCTTTGTTGATGGACTACATTTTCTAAGGACTCTCCCAATGAACCTCAACCTGGTGCCCACCTTACCAACAATTAATTTTATATGATCATTCCACTTCAAATCGTTCCGCACGCATACTCCCAGATATTTTACAGAAGTTGCTGCTTCCATTGTTTGTTCCGCTATCATATAATCATATAGTAAAGGATCCTACTTTCTATGTATTCACAATACATTACATTTGTCCATGTTAAGGGTCAGTTGCCACTCCCTGCACCAAGTGCCTATCCGCTGCAGATCTTCCTGCATTTCGCTACAATTTTCTAATGCTGCAACTTCTCTGTATACTACAGCATCATCCGCGAAAAGCCGCATGGAACTTCCGACACTATGTACTAGGTCATTTATGTATATTGTGAAAAGCAAGGTTCCCATAACACTCCCTGTGGCACGCCAGAGGTTACTTTAACGTCTGAAGACGTCTCTCCATTGATAACAACATGCTGTGTTCTGTTTACTAAAAACTCTTCAATCCAGCCACACAGCTGGTCTGATATTCCGTAGGCTCTTACTTTGTTTATCAGGCGACAGTGCGGAACTGTATCGAACGCTTTCCGGAAGTCGAGGAAAATAGCATCTACCTGGGAGCCTGTATCTAATATTTTCTGGGCCTCATGAACAAATAAAGCGAGTTGGGTCTCACACGATCGCTGTTTCCGGAATCCATGTTGATTCCTACAGAGTAGATTCTGGGTTTCCAAAAACGACATGATACTCGAGCAAAAAACATGTTCTAAAATTCTACAACAGATCGACGTCAGAGATATAGGTCTATAGTTTTGCGCATCTGCTCGACGGCCCTTCTTGAAGACTGGGACTACCTGTGCTCTTTTCCAATCATTTAGAACCTTAAGTTCCTCTAGAGACTTGCGGTACACGGCTGTTAGAAGGGGGGCAAGTTCTTTCGCGTACTCTGTGTAGAACCGAATTGGTATCCCGTCAGGTCCAGTGGACTTTCCTCTGTTGAGTGATTTCAGTTGCTTTTCTATTCCTTGGACACTTATTTCGGTGAAGAAGCTTGCACAGGATAGAGTAGCATGGAGAGCTGCATCAAACCAGTCTGAGGACTGAAGACCGCAACAACAACATATTTAACGTAGTTCACACTTATTTGTACACACATTTCACTTGTATGTGTGGAGAATTTCTCACTGGGTTTTATTTTCAGGCAATTCAATGTTTTTTTCTAGGTGTATTCAGCGACGTACGTGGAAAAATCAATGAGGATTTGCAGAAAATAAATGCGTGGTGTAATGAACATCCGTCAAGTGTCTGGTTGTGACTATTCGAAATGATCTCAGATGGAACGATCAGATTACACAAGTAACGGGTAAGGCGAAATGTAGAATGCGGTCTATTGGTAGAATCTTGAAGCGATACAGTCCTTCACAAAGGAAATTGGTTACAATACGTTAGTTCATCCAGTCTTAGAGTATTGTTCGTCTGTAGGGGACCCTTACCAGTTGGAACTGATTCAAGAGATTGAGAAGGTCCAAAGAAGAGCGGCAAGATTCGTAACTGGTACATTTAGCCATCTCGAGAGCGTTACAAATCTCATAGAAAGTTTGAAATGGGACACACTTGTAGATAGACGACGCGCTAAACGGAAGGGGTTGCTCACTAAATTCCAAAATCCGATCTTCGCCGAAGATGTAGAGCATATGTTATTACCACCAACTTTCAAATCGCGCAATGATCTCCATTCAAAGATAGGGGAAATTAGAGCTCGTACTGAGGCGTTCAGACAGTCGTTTTTCCCTCGCGCGATTCGCGAGTGGATCAGAGCGGGGGAAATATGACTCTGTCGCGAATAGTACCGTCCGCCACACGCCGCTTGATGGCTAGTGGAGTATATATGTAGAGTAGATGTAGATGCTTTTGCGAAATGTGCTGCGAATAGAGTTAGCAGTACAGAAGTAAAACATTAGAACGTCATGCATGATGCGGCCGTTTTTCACGCATTTCACTATTGAGATATCTCCTGGACTATGTGTTGTACAAGAATATATTTTTGTAGTTACATTCAACGGCAGGTGAGAATACTGCCTGCCAAAGCTGTTACGAATAGATTTAGTAACAACGAAGTAACAAACTTCAACGTCTTGCATGATGCGGTAGCTTTTTACGCAGTGTTTATGATGTTATACAATGATGAACCACTGCCCACCGTAACGCTGGGTGGCGCCTGGTAGCGTTTGTAATCTCCCCACGGAAATTTACCCTCTACCACGCAATAATTAATAATGGTCAACCAAATCATCCACATTTATTCACTTTTGGAAAGTATCTGATCGGATTTCTAGTAATATATGCGCCGACAGCTCGTCGACGCCAAGGTATTTTTCTAGTAAGATTATTCTTTGGAATAACAGAGATACATAGATGTATTCTCCATGGTTATTATAGAGAGAGAAGGAGTACAGCTTCGGAAGTATCTGTTGGAAGATTGTCGGGTTGCTAAAAGAGACATATTTGCTCTTCTTCTCGCTAAAGCGAGCTATTAAAGTTTGTGCCACTAGCGGGTTATTGGTGGATAGAGAAAAACGGTAAACGAAAATTAAGTAAGACTTGGAATCAACAGAAAACGGAACATGTAATGGAGATGGATTGAATATACTATTTTCCTCAGAAATAAGGTTTGTGACCCTTTTATTCTAGAGTGAATGACGAATGAGTTCTCTGTCTGAATCATTGATGATTGCCTTGGCCCTGTAATTAGTGGGGAAGTTTCAGCTGTGACGAAGAGAGCCTGCAGTCACCGAGTTTTGATAAAATCGTCCAAAAAGGCTTCGTCCACATCTGAAATTCTAAATCTGTCGTAAAAATGAACGAATTGTTCAAACGATCGATTTTTCCCAACTGAATGCAGCGCTTAACAATAATAACAAATGTAAAGATCTTTTCCAGCAAACCAGCCGCTGAATATTACGACGAAGGGCTCCACCAGAGATTCTATTGGGCTGATTCCACGTAAATGAAATAATATATTTAAAACTGTACACAGATAATGGACAGAGAGAGAGAGAGAGAGAGAGAGAGAGAGAGAGAGAGAGCGAATGAAATTCGAGAAAATACTCAGAATCCTCCATTAGCATAATTGTTTGCCTGTCTTATCACGGATCAGCCTCAAGATAAAACAGGAGGCCCTAACTGTATTGTACCGATTTGAGTGTGAGAGTGAAGGGGTAATAAAGGCGACAGATACACCTCTGTACAGACAAAACATTACACCAAGTTAGCGGCAAGCTGCATTCACATACTTTCATCAATTACAGTAGAATTCATTATACGTTGTGGACACGTAACGCGGTAACAGAAGTTTGTAAGCGGAGCAGACACGAGCGGCGGATGGCCCTTGCGGAGATATGGGCTGCAAAGAGGGAAATCCATTGAGATATGCGACTTTGACAAATGATAGATTATTATTACACAGAGCCTGTGAACGAGTATCTCGAAAACGCCGAAGCTGGTCACGTGCTGCTGTCGTGTGCTTCTACGGAAAGAGCTAGAAGGACAATGAAACTACGACTAGGCGCTAAATGGTTGGACGTCCTCGACTCTCCACAGAATGTTGGGTTCGGAGGCTTGGCTGCTCTGCGAAGTATTGTCTGCTCCGTAAATTAAGATACATGGTAATCTGTGGTATCTCTGCGTAATGATAATGCGCGCACAAATGTTGCGGAACACACCGTTCATCGTACATCGTTGAACATGGGAATCCGCAATAGTCCACCCCTATTTGTTCGCATGTTGACCCAGCGACATTGTAATTACGTCTGCATTGGGCATTCGACCGTCGACCAATGGAAATGTGTCGGCTCTTCGGGTAAATCACATTTTTGCTATGCTAGGGCAACGGTCGTCTTCAAAAACGCCACCATCGTGGTGAAGCAGGCTGGTGGGAGCAGTATTATGGCATGGGTGACATTCTCCTGCGCTTGCATGGGACCTGTGGTAGTAATCGAAGACACGCTGACAACTGCGAACCGCCTGCATCCCTTCCTGCTTGATGTCTTCCCCGACTACGATGTCATCTTTCAGCAGTATAACTGTCTGTGTCTCGGAGCCAGAACCGCGTTACGATGGTTTGAGGAGGATAATAGTGAACTCACGTTGGTGTCTCAGCGACCAAATTAGCCTCATGTAAAGCCTATGGAACTCATCTGGGTCGCTATCGGGTGCCATCATTGCGTACTCAAATCAGCAACCCGTTATTTATGCAAATTACTTGGCCTGTGCGTAGACATCTAAGACATCTAATGCCACACACCTCCACAAAGCTACAACGAACTGTCGGATTCCTGATACGCGAAATCAGTAGTTTAGTTCCAAAGACGGTCAAACAAGCCATTAAGCAGGTGGTCATAACGTTTTGGGTCATCAGTGTATCACCTAAGTGTCGTTACGAATAAAGTTAATAGTAAAGAAGTAATATATTAGAATGTCATGCTTCGTGCGGTATTTTTACTGCACGAACAGCGAAAATGTAGTAAGCGATTTTCTATTTTCCTTTCACCATTTTGTGAAGTTTCTATGCGAGAAAAATTTTCGTATAGGTTTGAAATTATGTGTGAAGTTTGTTTCAATGCTCCATTCTCAAATACTGGATGACTACAGTATATCCATTTGTATATCGTGGGCCACACTCCATTTTCACTCCCATCCTTTGATAAGCGGGTGGTTCTTACGCCGAGAAATTTAGCGTCGGGATTGATGGTCATGAAGTAGATGAAATTAAGGAATAATATTACCTGGGCACCAAAATAAACGATGGCGGACGGAGCAAGGAGGACATCATAAGCAGGGCTAGCAATGATAAAAAGGCCATTCCTAGCCAAGAGTAGTATACTAGTGTCAAACGCAGGCCTTAATTTGAGAAAGAAATTTCTGAGAATGGACGTTTGGATCACACCATTGTATGGTAGTGAAATATAGACCTGTTGAAAAAGCTGGACAGAAGAGAATCAAAGCATATGGGATGTGGTGCTATAGAAGAATCTTGTAAATTATGTGGACTGATAAGGTAAGGAATGAGGAGGTCGTCCGGAGAATCGGCTGAGAACGGAATATATGGAAAACAGTGACAAGAAGGAGGGACAGGAAATTTGTTAAGAATAACTTCCTTGGTACTAGAGAGAGCTGTAAAGGGTAAAAACTGTAGAGGAAGACAGAGATTGGAATGCATCTAGCTAATAATTGAGAACGTAGGGTTGCAAGTGCTGCTCTGTGATGAAGAGGTTGGCACAGGAGAGGAATTCATGACGGGCTGTATCAAACCAGACTCATGATTCAAAAAAAAAGTACAATAAAAGATAAAAGGAGAAGATTTTCACCGGCGGCTTTGCATATCAGACATATTTCACACTTATTTAACATATGTCACGCGTATTTATATACATATTTCCCCTGTGCGTCTAGTGTCAAGTGCATTTCGCTCTGCAGTTTCATTTTCTTAGCTGTAGGAACAGCCAAAACTTTTTTCTTTCATCATTTTGTGTTGGCGGCCATGGAGAAATCATTTCGTGAAAGTTTCAAGTTATATGCAAAGTTTGTTGCAAGTCTCTAAATGCTCTCATTCTCAAATACTGGATAACTGAAGTATTGGCATTTGTATGTCGTGAACTACACTGATTTTTCACTCACACTCCCACCCCTTCGATTGGTGGACGGTTCTTATTATTGCCAGACAGTGAAAGACATGTATACCAAGTTTGGTTGAAACAGGTCTAGTAGTTTAGTAGGAGATGCGGAATTACATACACACATGGAGACACACGTAAATCAATTTTTATAATTTGCATGGGTTCACATTATCGATTTCAACTAGTAGTTGTCATCCTAAGATGTGTTTAATCCTCTAAAAGACTTCGTACAGATCCGTAAACAGACATCGTTAGGCGCTTCAAATGTCATGTAATCATTGAACATTTCGGTCAGTGTACGTAGAGCAGGGGCGGGCAGGAATCCTGGACATGTGCGGTGCACTTGCACGCGTGCAGTTAACAGGTGTTCCGCGTGCACACAGGGGCAAGCTGGCCACCCGCTTATCTCCCATCCCCACCATACCTTCTGTCCGCTCCTTCCTCTGTAATGCGTTTTGTTTCCTAGCTTGCTTTATTGAGTGAATGAATAAGGTTAGTAGGAGTGCTTGAAAGAAATCATGGTTTGAAAGAGTACCTATTACCTACGATATGTTTTATTTAATTATCACAGATGGAGTTTACAATACGTTTAATATCTGCAACAAAATTTGTACATACAGACAAAGACAAACAGTTACGTAAATTTTCATCACTGATGTTTGCTCTTAACCGAGACTTATTAATTCAGCAAATGGTTTTCCAGCTCTCGCTATATATAAGCGCAGTCTTATAACTTGCACATACCGCTGGGCTATTACTGTTGTCGTCCTGAAAACTTGAAAACAATGCTCCATAAAATGTTAAATCAGTTAGATGAGAGACCTGACGAAAGAAAGTCGCAGATCTCTCGTGACAACAGCAACTACGACAAATTCAAATGGCTCTGAGCACTGTGGGACTTAACTGCTGTGGTCATCAGTCCCCTAGAACTTAGAACTACTTAAACCTAACTAACCTAAGGACATCACACACATCCATGCCCGAGGCAGGATTCGAACCTGCGACCATAGCGGTCGCGCGGTTCCAGACTTTAGTGCCTAGAACCGCTCGGCCACTCCGGCCGGCCAACTACGACAGATTCATCTGGTATCGTCAGATCGCTCTTCTTAAGCTCAGTCAATTCCCCATCCGCTCAGAATCCGACAATAAATTGTACTCGTCCTTGTGAAATTTATTGTAATGACCTTCAATACTAAACTTCCGTTGACCAGCGAGAATACTGCCACATATTAAACATTTCGAATTTTCACGTTTTTGCACAAAGAAAAAAATGATTCTCCCATTACTTTTTAAAAGATAGCAAATCTCCACTTCTCCGTTTCTTGAAATGCAACGTTCACTACCTCCGCAGCTTAGCCTGGCAGTACACTACCGCAACCTGCCGGCTGTCGCCACAGCCCCGGTCGACGTCTGCACGCGAGCAGCACACGTGCAGCGCTGTGCGCTCATGAGCCGCGTGCAACGTTTGCCCGCCCCTGACGTAGAGTCACGCGATAAGTGACTGTCGCGTGTAGTGACAGGGCATCTCTCTGAAGACTCGGGAATATCAAGAGAATCGGAGACCCTTGTGCTAGAAGAGCGGTGTAGCACAATCGAGGCGATTGTGGAATGAAGCCGAAGTCGGCCACGGACACGTTTTCATCACGACCTTCTGAACGTGACAAAGGCTGCCGCCTACTGGGTTCCGCGGCTGCCCGCACCCATTCAAAAAGCTGACCGAATCGAATACAGCCGTCTCAGGCAAATCAAAACGATGTTTTTAGCAGCCTAGTCATTATGGACGGCTGTGTCACTACGACCCCGACTCAGAGGACAAAGCAAGCAACGGAAACATAAGCATTCACCACCGCCGGGAAACACGAAGAATCAATCATCACTGGGCAAATTAGTACTGGGTGTATTTTGGGTGCTGTGATGTGACGGTAACAGATTACCTTCGTAAAAGGCGAACCATCACAGGAGCATATTGCCGTAATCTCTCGACGAGGAGTCGTCCGAGCGCATTCTGCACGGGGTGCAGTTACACACAGTGCCTCCCTGGGCCATCAGATTTCTCCTAATCCGTCGGTCCCTGTTGCCCTCCAGTACCGCCTCCCATTTCCTTCCCCTGAAACGGCATCCAGTATCTTCTTTCTCTTTCCTCCGATGAAGACACAGTTGTGTAGAAGCCATTTTTAGAATGAAAACGAAGTGATTTTAGAGACTAAGCGTTCCTCCAACAGCGAAAATATAGATTTCTAAAAGAGAGGCCTCCGCCAAACGTATCTCTCATTGAGAAAAATGTGTCACATTCAAGGGCTAATATGGAGAGAAGGACTGACGCCGCTATCACGTTTCATGATCACAGGTTTATTTCTTCGATCTGATAGGGGACACAGTTAAGGAATAACGTTAATTATCTGGGTTACTGTCAATAGGAAAAAAATCATTTGCGATTTGTAATTATTAGCACAGTATCTACATGTTCAGAAAGCAACAGCAACAGACGTAATGGAATGAAATTTTCACTCTGCAGCGGAGCTTGCGCTGGTATGAAACTTCCTGGCAGATTAAAACTGCACAGAGCTTCTGTGAAGTTTGGAAGGTAGGAGACGAAGTACTGGAGGAATTACAGCTGTGAGGACGGGTCGTGAGTCGTGCTTGGGTAGCTCAGTTGGTAGAGCACTTGCCCGCGAAAGGCAAAGGTCCCGAGTTCGAGTCTCGGTCCGACACACACTTTTAATCTGCCAGGAAGTTTCAGAGACGTAATACTTTCATTGTACTTACATAACTATAAAAATGAGATCCGCCCTCTTTCCTTCAACTACGCTTAACAGTATACATAACATGCCTAAAGAATACGCATTCAGCAAACATTTTATAGTTGGCTTCTCATACTGCTCGTCCGGACATGTCTACTGTCGCTTCAGGTGTGGTAGGCCTATTGTGCTTGGAAGAAAAATGGTTCAAATGGCTCTGAGCACTGTGGGACTTAACTGCTGTGGTCATCAGTCCCCTAGAACTTAGAACTACTTAAAGCTAACTAACCTAAGTACATCACACACATCCATGCCCGCGGCAGGATTCCAAACTGCGGCCGTAGCGGTCGCGCGGTTCCAGACTGTAGCGCCTAGAACCGCCCGGCTGCTCCGGCCAGCGCGTGGAAGAACATGGCTTCCATGAAGCAACATTCCTTATGGAGCACGAGACCTCCTCGGTATTAGGCCAACCGAACAATTTTGTCTTGCCCCAGTAAGTGCCTTCATCCTGTTGGCCTTTTTATATGGAGACGATGTCTTGACCGCTGATCGTTTGGCTTGTCGCATCTTTATTATTCGTTCATTATTTGGTAAAGGAGAGATTTCTTCCAGAGATTTCGCTGTTTCCGTTGTGTTCTCCCTTCCCACAAACGTATTTTCTATCTGAGTCAGCCGGCCGGGGTGGCCAAGCGGTTAAAGGCGCTACAGTGTGGAACCGCGCGACCGCTACGGTCGCAGGTTCGAATCCTGCCTCAGGCATGGATGTGTGTGATGTCCTTAGGTTAGTTAGGTTTAAGTAGTTCTAAGTTCTAGGGGACTGATGACCTTAGAAGTTAAGTCCCATAGTGCTCAGAGCCATTTTTTGAAAAGCGTTGGATGTGCTAACGGGAAAGCTGTGAGGTGAGTGGCTTAGGTGCAAAAACGTAACCTCAAAATACAAGACAAAGTTGTGGATAAAATCATTTATCTGGGTCTCCGCTCTAGGTTCAGTTGAATATAGCATCTTTGTGGTAGGAGTTGTCCTGATTCTCCGTAATTCTGGGTTAGATCTTCCTGGGGTCGATCAGTTACATTAGACAGAAGAAATTCCTTCTACGAGAAAACCTCAGGGTACAATAGGTGTGTATGCACGTTGTACTGAAGGAATGTATCGCCTTCTGCTGAGTGGTAACCCGCTCATGGGCATTACGAAATACCAGGCAGAAGTCATTCTGCGTAACTCCAGTCCCTGGATGGTCATCCATCAATTGGACAGCTTCAGCGACGTATGCAATTACCAGCGGTCAAAAAATCCACCATCAAGTTTATGACTGGCATATGGTGGTATGGATAACAAAGTCATCTCACAACTTGCACAACAATGAACAGTTTGAAGTCTGCAGTGTGACATGTTATTGTCGAGAATCACGAGGTCTGGGCCATCTTTAGTTGGTTTGGCTTAGTCACCAAAGTGCTTTATCTGCTTGATGAAAAGATCAGAGTTTATGAAACCACTGTTTATTATGGCCAGTGGCTTGAAGAAGGCGACAAGATTCAGTTCACAGACAACTGTGACTGGTTGACCTCTTTCTGCTGACACAGCCTTTCCCATCGAATGTTCTTATATTGGACTTACGACGTCTGGGATATTGTTTGGATCAGAAGATATTCCCGTCTCGTCCTTATTGTAGAAGAATTACCAGAAATTTTCCGACAGACTTCGAAGGGTTGTGGAGGGTGTCTTGAGGAACAAATATCGATGGTAGGAACCCGTGTGTAATGTCTCTTGCAGCGGTCTCTCCGCGATATTTTCAGAAATTTTATAAATTATATAACTCAGTACATATCTCGAAATATCTCTTCTTATCTTACCGATTATCAGTGCAAAGTAGTTTCAAGCCCAATTATTCCTTGGAGCGTCCATTTACTCCATGGAATAGCTTCTCTGCTATCTATGTTTTCTCTTATGAAAAAAAAAGAGGACTTCTTGCCGATTAGCCGTGAAAGGAGGATGTATATATGATGTATTGTTGGGCTAGTCGCCATCTTGATGAGATTGTGTATGAGAAGGAATTTAATACATGAACTAAACTAAAGTAAGTGTGTTCGCGTATTATTTGTTTATTATTGTCTGCTTACTACGCTGTGTTGCACGGGATCAGTGGGAAACGTCTGATTTACACTGGACGAACCTGCCGTTTTGTATGCTCAAGATATCCAGTTACTTCAAATAAATAGGCTAACACGGTCTTACCAGCAGATCTCCGGTCTTCGCCATGTGATCACCGAAAGTTAATAATTATTACAAATGTTTCCAGGAGATCGACTGACAATTTTCGTCGCACCGAGACTTCGAAATTGCTTCAATGCCTTATGGAATTTAAGTTAAGCTCAATTTAATCAGGATAGGACAGTATTGAACTGTGTGAATGTGATAAGCCTGCTTTGTCAATGAAAATTACCTTAATATACGCATGTTTTGCTATCCTGATCAGTGAAGCTAAATCAGACCGGTGTGAGAGAGGTTTTTAAATTTTAGATCCCACACAAAAAAATATATTAAACGTGCCCGGTAACGTCGTCCAACTTCAGTAGCCGCACGGGAGTAGCCGAGCGGTCTGAGGCGCTGCAGTCATGGGCTGTGTGGCTGATCCTGGCGGAGGTTCGAGTCCTCCCTCGGGCATGGGTGTATGTGTTTGTCCTTAGGATAATTTAGGTTAATTAGTGTGTAAGCTTAGGGATTGATGACCTTAGCAGTTAAGTCCCATAAGATTTCACACACACAACTTCAGTTCAGAATTGGAAGTTATGGGCGCTGGCGCCTGACACTAGGCCGCCCCTTCGGCAGCAAACGTGACTTTGTACGCTGGCGGACCCAGTCGGAACGTCTCGCAATGTTGTTTGTTATTCAGTGATCGCTACTGACGGCCACGATCACCGGTGTAGAATATGGAGAGAGCTACTACGTAGGCAGGCCTCGTCGTCTACGAATATGATACCTTCGCCGATGTAAATTTCAGACACAGGTTTTCACCCGCAGTTTATTTTTCTCCTGGAATCCTCTAAAAGCTCCTGTGTTTTTAACTATACTGGAGAAAAATAAACTGAGGATGGAAATCTGTGTCCGAAACCGTCATACACCAAGGTAGCAGACTATCACACTCATAGAAGACAAGGCCCGTTACGCAGCAGCAATTTGCATTTTCTCCACTGGCGAACGTGACAAGTAGTCTCATTGCGAAACGTTCCGCCTGCGGCCTGTCAGTGTAGAGCGTGCGGCCTTGAGGCAGATGCCGAAGACAATAACATCGACGCTTTGTAGCGACGTTGGATGCCGTTTCTGGACACGGTTTTCTATCCTTGGTATTTGTTCCTCAAGACATCGTCTACAACACCTGGAAGATTGTCACAGCATTTCTGGGACGCCCTATAGATGGCAATGGCGAGCTGATCAGTTTAGCCAACTGTCAGGATCACAAACTGCACTGTCTTTGGAATCGCATCCTTTGGTTCGTTTACCTCAGTTTTTGTGACTGCCCTTAATATGAACAGGTTGTAACTAACCTGTTTCTACGGGTTATTACGTTATTATTGGGAATGGAAATGCTTATTGATTCTGAAATTAACGTGAGAAGATTAGGGTCGCCACTGAATCTAACAACTAATCAAAGGTTTGGCCGAGTCGGAAAATAAATTAATTTGTTCACAGACCAAAAACTCATGACAGTGCATACATTGTGATGTCGCTCATAGGAAACGCGATGTAATTAATAGTATTCCCCGTGCCATGTTCACGAGAATCAACATTTAAAATGAAATAGAAAGTGCATGAACATTGTGCATAAGATCAGCTCCCAGCAACACACCTGAAAATAAGACTTAATCTGAAGCATTTGTTTCAAAATAAAAGGGGAAACTAACCACTGGATCTGTGTGTAAAGAAAAGCGTTGGATGTGCTAACGGGAAAGCTATGAGGTGAGTGGCTTAGGTGCAAAAACATAACTTCGGAATACAAGAGAAAGTTGTGAATAAAATCATTTATTCCTAAGATATGGATGTGAGGCATGTACACAATTCCTGATAACATTAATTCCTAAAACATTAAAGAAAAGCATTGATACATTCACCGTTATAATGTATACCTAAAATCATTGGTGTGAATCGCTCATACAACTGCTGTTGCCTGATAACTGATTACAATAACTCGTGAAACGGTACACGTTTGTCCGCAGCTCGTGGTCGTGCGGTAGCGTTCTCGCTTCCCACGCCCGGGTTCCCGGGTTCGATTCCCGGCGGGGTCAGGGATTTTCTCTGCCTCGTGATGACTGGGTGTTGTGTGATGTCCTTAGGTTAGTTAGGTTTAAGTAGTTCTAAGTTCTAGGGGACTGATGACCATAGATGTTAAGTCCCATAGTGCTCAGAGCCATTTGAACCATTTGGTACACGTTTCGCAGAACACCCGCGTACCCACGTGCTTTGTGGAGACGCATTTCTAGGTATCGTGGCCAAGTTGCAACAATATCACATCACACAATCATGAACAGTTAACATTCTTTAAAACAAACATGAGATCGGACAGTGAGTGATGACGGTAGCCCAACAAACTCTAATGTTCAACCACGTTGTCGGCTCCCCACGGACGAAAGATATATGAAGCAAGGAAAATTTACGAGAAGGCAAAGCTATTAATATTTAGAAAAATAAAAGCTTATACAGGCACAGCTGAAGGCAAACAGACATTCATACAGAAGCTAGCGCTCACTTCTTATCGACACCTTTGTGTGGCGCTCTTCCGGCAGATCCAAGTCTGCTATAGAAATTTACTAAAAGAAAAATCTCCCAAAGTTTTGCACTCCTTGCTGCGACAAGACAAAGCAATCGTTCAGAGTTGAAAAGCGAGACCAAAAGATAACAGCTCTGCTCCCGCCAATCAAGAACGCGCCACGCGGTCTGTCTAACTCACCCTTCTTCGACTGGAGCACAGCTGTGGACGCTTCTCGTACCGACGGAAGACTGGCTCCCTTTTTCTCCAGCCCCTTACACGCTCCGCGTGGCCCGGAAAACCCAAAGATGCCATTTTCGCCACTAACCTAACGCAGGTGGATTTCTCACAAGTAGCGCAAACCACTTTGCCTGCTTGACCACTACGAGAGTTGGCTACTCTGTACAACTGCTGCTGAATCTGTATGACTATCGCAGACTTTCTGCAGCAGACTACGCCACCGTCTAGCAACGTGACACGCAACCACATTCATTCAATCACACCACTATGAGAGTTAGGAGAAAAGAGAAACAAGGAAAAGAAAGAGAAATGGTAGTGAAAATGGGCTACCGGACTAATGAAAGGTGGTTACAGGACCCTTTCAAGGTGTCAGAAAACATATTTCCACATCCACATTTATATTAGTTACTATTTTTATAATGTATGTATTGTTAACAGTAACGGGCCTGTAACATCGTCTTGGGGTGCTCCCGTTGACACTCTTACACCTGGCAACTTCGTCCCGTGTTACGGAGGGGTAGGACGTCAAACGGGCCGACTTGGAGCAGGAGCGGCACCACACGACATTTTGATTTCCACTGTCTATACTTTTACAAATAAATTCATAAAACTTTGTCAACACGACCAGGAAGGATTCACGATTCAAACTCATAGCAATGTAAGTTCAAAAGTATAACAAAATAATTTTTTTTACGTGTATTATTTCATCATTTTTTCACTTACTATTGGCTGCATTTGTTGCTATAGGTACACTTTTCTTCACAAGTAAGAGAGATTCTGCGATGAATTTTTGCACAGCATACAAACCATACTTACAGGTGTATGAAACTCTAGAATTTATTTAATTAATGAAAAAAATGAATGAGCTGTTACATTTTAAACTTCATGTTCAGAAAAAACTCAAATTTTATGGTAAATTATCGCAATTTTTAGCACAGTTTTTAATAGATTTGGAAAATTCTAGAGTTTCATACACCTGTACGTATGGTTTTTATGCTGTGCAAAATTCATCGAAGAATCTCCCTTACTTACAGAAACGTGTACCTATAGCAACGAATGCAGCCAATAGTAAGTGAAAAAATGATGATATTTCACATGTAAAAAAATATATTTTGTTATATTTTTGAACTTCCACTGCTATGAGCGTGAATCCTGAACCCTTCCTGGTCATACTGACAAAGTTTTGTGAATTTATTTGTAAACGTATAGACACTGGAAATTAAAATATCCTGAGATGCCTCTCCTGCTACAAGTCGGCCCGTTTGACGTCCTACCCCCCCTTAAATCGATTAGATGGACGACATGAAGCGAATGTCTTAACTGCAGTTGTGCGGAGTATAAACGAGTCGGCAGAAGGGGGCAGAGAGGATGGATAAACTGCCCCCGGGGGCAGCTAATCGCAGTAACTAGTGTGTGCGTGGGTGGAGGGGGAGACGGTCGACACTTTGGCACGAGACGCGGCCCACAGCAGAGCGCACAGCAGTGCCGGGTCATCCGTCGCGCTGCAGCCGCGGCGCCGTCTAGCCCTACTCATTTAAGTTGAGCCGGCACTAAACACACACAGCCGCGCCGCGCCGCACCGCGCCTCACACCATATTCTGCGCAATCGTAAAAATAAAACCGCCCGCCATTATTCAGAAGCGTCCGCAGTATCGTAAAACAATAAAGCTCAAGTCCGCGCCGCTGGGGAAACGAACGGCGCAGAGCGTCTACTGCTGTCTAGCGCTCCGGCAGCGGGCGCTGGCGCCGGCGGCAAAACCGCGGCCGGCCGCGCCCAAAGGGACCGCCGAGGAGCAGTGGCCGCTGGCTGCACGGGTACAGCACCTGCGAGGTTCTGCCTGAAACAAGCCGGCAAACCCTGCTCGTATTGTAAGTGGTGCGCCCAAACAGTAACGGCAGTCTGCTTCAGGGGCGGCTTAAGATCGCGCTCGTAGCTCGTAATATCGATGAACTGCAGGGCTCTTAGTCAGAATATTTACACTACTGGCCATTAAAATTCCTACAACACGAAGATGACGTGCTACAGACCCGAAATTTAACCGACAGGAAGAAGATGCTGTGATATGCAAATGATTAGCTTTTCAGAGCATTCACACAAGGTTGGCGCCGGTGGCGACACCTACAACGTGCTGACATGAGGAAAGTTTCCAACCGATTTCTCATGCACAAACAGCAGCTGACCGGCGTTGCCTGGTGAAACGTTGTTGTGCTGCCTCGTGTAAGGACGAGAAATATGTACGTACCATCACGTTTCCGACTTCGATAAAGGTCGGTTTGTAGCCTATCGCGATTTCAGTTTATCCTATCGCGACATTGCTGCTCGCGTTGGTCGAGATCCAATGACTGTTAGCAGAATATGGAATCGGTAGGTTCAGGAGGGTAGTACGGAACGCCGTGCTGGATCCCAACGGCCTCGTATCACTAGGAGTCGAGGCGACGGGCATCTTATCCGCATGACTGTAACGGGTCGTGCAGTCACGTCTCGATTCCTGAGTCAACAGATGGGGACGTTTGCAAGACAACAACCATATGCACGAACAGTTCGACGACGTTTGCAGCACCATGGACTATCAGCTCGGAGACCATGGCTGCGGTTACTCTTGACGCTGCATCACAGACAGGAGCACCTGCGATGGTGTACTCGACGACGAACCTGGGTCCACGAATGGCAAAAAGTCATTTTTTCGGATGAATCCAGGTTCTGTTTACAGCATCGTAATGGACGCATCCGCGTTTGGCGACATCGCGGTGAACGCACATTGGAAGCGTGTATTCATCATCTTCATACTGGCGTATCACCCGGCGTGATGGTATGGGGTGCCATATGTTACGCGTTTCGGTCACCTCCTGTTCACATTGATGGCTCTTTAAGCAGTGGCCGTTACATTTCAGATGTGTTACGACCCGTGGCACTACCATTCATTCGATCCCTGCGAAACCCTACATTTCATCAGGATAATGCACGACCGCATGTTGCAGATCCTGTACGGGCCTTTCCGGGTACAGAAAATGTTCGACTGCTGCCCTGGCCAGCACATTCTACAGATCTCTCACCAACTGAAAACGTCTGGTCAATGGTGGCCGAGCAACTGGCTCGTCAAGATACGCCAGTCACTACTCTTGATGAACTGTGGTATCGTGTTGAAGCTGCATGGGCAGCTGTACCTGTACACGATATCCAAGCGCTATTTGACTCAATGCCCAGGCGTATCAAGGCCGTTATTACGACCCGAGGTGGTTGTTCTGGGTACTGATTTCTCAGGATCTGTGCACCCAAATTGCGTGAAAATGTTCTAGTATAATATATTTGTCCAATGAATACCCGTTAGTCATCTGCTTTTCTCCTTGGTGTACCAATTTTAATGGCCTTCAGGCAGTGTTGGCTTCGGTCACACAGCTTGAGGCTGTTGCCAACGGGCATCACTGTGAGGGTCCGGATGGGGGTTTGTCGGGGACGGCCAGCTCGTCCCACGCATCCCCCGATCGGGCTACAACTGTGGTTGCCCGGGATACTGCCCGCATTGAGGCTGATCCCTCACCTGTGGTAGAGTGGGAGGTCGTCTCAAGGTGTGGCAGGGGGCGAAAGACATTCCGGAGGGCTGAACAGAAGGCCTCTCCAGTTTGTCTGACGAACCGGTTTCAGGCTCTGTCTCAGGCTGATACTGATCTTCGGCCTGACATGGCTGCTTGTGCTGTTCCAGAGGTTGCCCCTCAGTCTGGCGCGTAATGGGGCCCCTTAGGGATACGGCAGCAAGGGAGGGGAAGAAGACCAAAGTGCACTCCGTGTGCATACCGGGGGGAGTCATTCCAGATGTGGAAAGGGTCCTTCCGGATGCCATGAAGGGTACAGGGTGCACCCATCTGCAGGTGGTCGCTCATGTCGGCACCAATGATGTGTGTCGCTATGGATCGGAGGAAATCCTCTCTGGCTTCCGGCGGCTATCTGATTTGGTGAAGACTGCCAGTCTCGCTAGCGGGATGAAAGCAGAGCTCACCATCTGCAGCATCGTCGATAGGACTGACTGCGGACCTTTGGTACAGAGCCGAGTGGAAGGTCTGAATCAGAGGCTGAGACGGTTCTGCGACCGTGTGGGCTGCAGATTCCTCGACTTGCGCCATAGGGTGGTGGGGTTTCGGGTTCCGCTGGATAGGTCAGGAGTCCACTACACGCAACAAGCGACTACACGGGTAGCAGGGGTTGTGTGGCGTGGGCTGGGCGGTTTTTTAGGTTAGATGGCCTCGGGCAAGTACAGAAAGGTCAACAGCCTCAACGGGTGCGGGGCAAAGTCAGGACATGCGGGGACCAAGCAGCAATCGGTATTGTAATTGTAAACTGTCGAAGCTGCGTTGGTAAAGTACCAGAACTTCAAGCGCTGATACAAAGCACTGAAGCTGAAATCGTTATAGGTACAGAAAGCTGGCTGAAGCCAGAGATAAATTCTGCCGAAATTTTTACAAAGGTACAGACGGTGTTTAGAAAGGATAGATTGCATGCAACCGGTGGTGGAGTGTTCGTCGCTGTTAGTAGTAGTTTATCCTGTAGTGAAGTAGAAGTGGATAGTTCTTGTGAATTATTATGGGTGGAGGTTACACTCAACAACCGAGCTAGGTTAATAATTGGCTCCTTTTACCGACCCCCCGACTCAGCAGCATTAGTGGCAGAACAACTGAGAGAAAATTTGGAATACATTTCACATAAATTTTCTCAGCATGTTATAGTCTTAGGCGGAGATTTCAATTTACCAGATATAGACTGGGACACTCAGATGTTTAGGACGGGTGGTAGGGACAGAGCATCGAGTGAAATTATACTGAGTGCACTATCCGAAAATTACCTCGAGCAATTAAACAGAGAACCGACTCGTGGAGATAACATCTTGGACCTACTGGTAACAAACAGACCTGAACTTTTCGACTCTGTAAGTGCAGAATAGGGAATCAGTGATCATAAGGCCGTTGCAGCATCCCTGAATATGGAAGTTAATAGGAATATAGAAAAAGGGCGGAAGGTTTATCTGTTTAGCAAGAGTAATAGAAGGCAGATTTCAGACTACCTAACAGATCAAAACGAAAATTTCTGTTCTGACACTGACAATGTTGAATGTTTATGGAAAAAGTTCAAGGCAATCGTAAAATGTGTTTTAGACAGGTACGTGACGAGTAAAACTGTGAGGGATGGGAAAAACCCACCGTGGTACAACAACAAAGTTAGGAAACTACTGCGAAAGCAAAGAGAGCTTCACTGCAAGTTTAAACGCAGCCAAAACCTCTCAGACAAACAGAAGCTAAACGATGTCAAAGTTAGCGTAAGGAGGGCTATGCGTGAAGCGTTCAGTGAATTCGAAAGTAAAATTCTATGTACCGACTTGACAGATAATCCTAGGAAGTTCTGGTCTTACGTTAAATCAGTAAGTGGCTCGAAACAGCATATCCAGACACTCCGGGATGATGATGGCATTGAAACAGAGGATGACAAGCGTAAAGCTGAAATATTAAACACCTTTTTCCAAAGCTGTTTCACAGAGGAAGACCGCACTGCAGTTCCTTCTCTAAATCCTCGCACAAACGAAAAAATGGCTGACATCGAAATAAGTGTCCAAGGAATAGAAAAGCAACTGGAATCACTCAACAGAGGAAAGTCCACTGGACCTGACGGGATACCAATTCGATTCTACACAGAGTACGCGAAAGAACTTGCCCCCCTTCTAACAGCCGTGTACCGCAAGTCTCTAGAGGAACGGAAGGTTCCAAATGATTGGAAAAGAGCACAGGTAGTCCCAGTCTTCAAGAAGGGTCGTCGAGCAGATGCGCAAAACTATAGACCTATATCTCTGACGTCGATCTGTTGTAGAATTTTAGAACATGTATTTTGCTCGAATATCATGTCGTTTTTGGAAACTCAGAATCTACTATGTAGGAATCAACATGGATTCCGGAAACAGCGATCGTGTGAGACCCAACTCGCTTTATTTGTTCATGAGACCCAGAAAATATTAGATACAGGCTCCCAGGTAGATGCTATTTTTCTTGACTTCCGGAAGGCGTTCGATACAGTTCCGCACTGTCGCCTGATAAACAAAGTAAGAGCCTACGGAATATCAGACCAGCTGTGTGGCTGGATTGAAGAGTTTTTAGCAAACAGAACACAGCATGTTGTTATCAACGGAGAGACGTCTACAGACGTTAAAGTAACCTCTGGTGTGCCACAGGGGAGTGTTATGGGACCATTGCTTTTCAAAATATAGATAAATGACCTAGTAGATAGTGTCGGAAGTTCCATGCGGCTTTTCGCGGATGATGCTGTAGTATACAGAGAAGTTGCAGCATTAGAAAATTGTAGCGAAATGCAGGAAGATCTGCAGCGGATAGGCACTTGGTGCAGGGAGTGGCAACTGACCCTTAACATAGACAAATGTAATGTATTGCGAATACATAGAAAGAAGGATCCTTTATTGTATGATTATATGATAGCGGAACAAACACTGGTAGCAGTTACCTCTGTAAAATATCTGGGAGTATGCGTGCGGAACGATTTGAAGTGGAATGATCATATAAAATTAATTGTTGGTAAGGCGGGTACCAGGTTGAGATTCATTGGGAGAGTCCTTAGAAAATGTAGTCCATCAACAAAGGAGGTGGCTTACAAAACACTCGTTCGACCTATACTTGAGTATTGCTCATCAGTGTGGGATCCGTACCAAATCGGGTTGACGGAGGAGATAGAGAAGATTCAAAGAAGAGCGGCGCGTTTCGTCACAGGGTTATTTGGTAACCGTGATAGCGTTACGGAGATGTTTAACAAACTCAAGTGGCAGACTCTGCAAGAGAGGCGCTCTGCATCGCGGTGTAGCTTGCTCGCCAGGTTTCGAGAGGGTGCGTTTCTGGATGAGGTATCGAATATATTGCTTCCCCCTACTTATACCTCCCGAGGAGATCACGAATGTAAAATTAGAGAGATTAGAGCGCGCACAGAGGCCTTCAGACAGTCGTTCTTCCCGCGAACCATACGCGACTGCAACAGGAAAGGGAGGTAATGACAGTGGCACGTAAAGTGCCCTCCGCCGCACACCGTTGGGTGGCTTGAGGAGTATAAATGTAGATGTAGATGTAGATCTGTCTCCAATGGAGCAAACATAGGAGATTAGCGGACGACAACTCCAGCGTCATTCACAACCAACACTAACCGTCCCTGTGTTGACCGACCAAGTGCAACAGGCATGAAACTCCGTCCCACAAACTTACATTCGGCACCTGTACAACACAACAAATCCACTTTTGCTTTGGTTTGCGCGTTTGCATGCTTGCATTCAACGTTCTGCCGATTACACCGGTTATTAATGTGCCAACATTTCAAATTTGCAATGGCTTATCTCGCGCTTACATCAGCCTGTGATCCTGCAATGTTAATCACTTAAATATGTTACCTAGACAAATTTATTCCCGAAATTCATTGCTGTACATTAATTACCCTTTGACGTTGCGATTTTTCCCGTCAGTGTATTTTGATACAGGCGGAACGTGTGGTTTTATTGCATGTCTTCAGATCTTCGCTCTCAGTGTAGGCAACGGTTAAATCAGCTATTGTGTGTGTTATGCATTACAATGTCAAGTGAACCTCAGAAGGAAGCGAGTACCGTTATCCCTGTGTTTTCTAGTGACGCGCACATATGGTAATAATTATTTGTGGATATTGTACTCAATCAAGCACATGCAATGTGACATTTTAGTGCAGTGCAGGTTGCAAGGACGGTCTGTTTGATAAAAAAAGGATCGATTTCTCATTGTGTTGCTGCAGATACCAATACCTCTCCATGAGTCATCCATAGGTTCAAATGGCTCTGAGCACTATGGGACTTAAAATCTGAGGTCATTAGTCCCCTAGAACTTAGAACTACTTAAACCTAACTAACCTAAGGACATCACACACATCCATGTCCGAGGCAGGATTCGAACCTGCGACCGTAGCAGTCGCGCGGTTCCGGACTGAAGCGCCTAGAACTGCTCGGCCACCGCGGCTGGCTCATCCATAGGTTGTGGACGCGCTACAGAGACAAGTCAGTACATAAGGCGAGATGGACAACGTCGTCGATGCATTACAACGCCACGTGAATACCGACATCTGGCAATTTATGCGTTGCAGCACCGTACAGATACCGCCAGACCATTGCAAGACGATCTCAGAACCACTACTGGAACCGTTGTGTGTTATCAGACTGTAACGAACGAGTTAGAAGAAAGAACCCTACGAAGACGTCCAGTTCGAGCACTCCGCATGACACGACATCTTGCAGCTCGCCTTCAGTTCTGCGTCCTGTGTCAACTGGAAGCTTCGTCAGTGGCGAAACGTGTTGTCCGCAGACGCCTCTGACGCGAGGGGATGACAGTGTTTGTGTGTTGAGACCGGTGGTGAGTGGTATCTGAGAAGTGTTGTGCATGATTACTTTGCAAATGGGTTAATGTGTTAAACGTTTGACATGAAGCAAGTAAACAAGAAAAAAATTAGGGAAGATTTGAAATTAAGCTTAGTTTGGTCGCTAAGCGCTCTTATTACGAAACATTGGACGAATATAGTATGGGTAACTTGCGCTCCGTTTTAAGCAAAAGCATGTTTTCAATCACGTCAGTGTTTACGGCGTCCGCCACGATAGCGGAGTTCCGGCACGGTAACTCGGCGTGTTCGCTCAGGGGGTTAATTGCCCTCTGTAATGAAAAAGACGAGTTAATGGATCAACGAGGAACTTGAACATATGTCATGATAAGTCCGCCCCGAACAAATACAGCGACTAATAACGAACAAAATGATATCAACAAAAAAAAGTCATCAGCGCGACGGAATGCCATGCAAAGGGGCCCGAGTTCGATTCCCGGCTGGTTCGGGGATTTTCTTTGCTCAGGTACTGGGTGTTGTGTTGTCTTCGTCACCTCATCCCCATCGACGCGCAAGTCGCCGAAGTGGCGTCAACTCAAAAGACTTGCACCAGGCGACCTGTCTACCAGACGGGAGGCCTTAGCCACAGGACATTTCTCCTTCAGTGTTTACGTCATATCTTCTGAACTAAGTGTCGCACACTGATGTAATTTTGAAGCTAGATCCACTATTACAAATAGAGTCGGCAGCAAGAAACAGTTACTTAAACCATCATGTCTAATATGAAGTTTTGTTGTATGGAGAGCGAAAATGTACGAGGGCAGTTCAATAAGTAATGCAACACATTTTTTTTCTCGGCCAATTTTGGTTGAAAAAACCGGAAATTTCTTGTGGAATATTTTCAAACATTCCCGCTTCGTCTCGTATAGTTTCATTGACTTCCAACAGGTGGTGACGCTTACGGAGCTGTTAAAATGGCGTCTGTAACGGATGTGCGTTGCAAACAACGGGCAGTGATCGAGTTTCTTTTGGCGGAAAACCAGGGCATCTCAGATATTCATAGGCGTTTGCAGAATGTCTACGGTGATCTGGCAGTGGACAAAAGTACGGTGAGTCGTTGGGCAAAGCGTGTGTCGTCATCGCCGCAAGGTCAAGCAAGACAGTCTGATCTCCCGCGTGCGGGCCGGCCGTGCACAGCTGTGACTCCTGCAATGGCGGAGCGTGTGAACACACTCTTTCGAGATGATCGACGGATCACCATCAAACAACTCAGTGCTCAACTTGACATCTCTGTTGGTAGTGCTGTCACAATTGTTCACAAAAATCTGAACGAACTTCTCCTTCTTCATGACAACGCAAGACCTCACACAAGTCTTCGCACCCGAGAGGAGCTCACAAAACTTCAGTGGACTGTTCTTCCTCATGCACCCTACAGCCCCGATCTCGCACCGTCGGATTTCCATATGTTTGGCCCAATGAAGGACGCAATCCGTGGGAGGCACTACGCGGATGATGAAGTTATTGATGCAGTATGACGTTGGCTCCGACATCGACCAGTGGAATGGTACCGTGCAGGCATACAGGCCCTCATTTCAAGGTGGCGTAAGGCCGTAGCATTGAATGGAGATTACGTTGAAAAATAGGGTTGTGTAGCTAAAAGATTGGGGAATAATCTGGTGTATTTCAATGCTGAATAAAACAACCCCTGTTTCAGAAAAAAATGTGTTGCATTACTTATTGAACTGCCCTCGTAGTAAACGACAACCTTTTTTATTTTCATCGTTCTATTGAAGACGACAGGGGGCGGGGGGGGGGGGGGGGAAGTTTCGTAAATATGTGAAACTATGTATCAAGTTTGTTGGAAGTCGCTGAGTGCCCTCATTCTCAAATACTGGGTCCGGGTATTTGCGTGACGTCAGTTACTCTGCCTCAAGGCAAACACACAGTTTCTAAATCTAATACCTGTCTTACTGTCTTAAATTCTTGGCAGAAGAGTGTACTACTTAATGAGTACAATATGACAGCATTTAAAATTCAGTCAATAATAACGCGAAATATTGAGAATCAAATTTTTCTTGTCGCTGGAAGCCTTTAGATATAAAACCTGCAACTCTTATAAGATTCTGGTTTAGATTTAGATTTGTCTGGAGTGCATCTTTCTAAGGAAATGAAACTTGAACAACATGTAATTCGTACAAGAAGAGAATAGAAGTTTTTGAAATGTGGTTCTGCAAAAGAATGCTGTTTTAGGTGGATAGATCTAATAATAAATGAGGACGTACTGGGTCGAATTGTTTGAAAGAAGAAATATATGGCACAACTTGACTAATGGAAGGGATTAGTTGATAGAACATGTCCTGGGGTATGAAGGAAATGTCAGTCTGATAATGGAAGGAAGTGTGGAGGGTAAAAATAGCACGGGGAAACAAAGGTTTGAATGTGCAGGTTCAAATGCGGTAGTTATACGGAAATGAAGAGACTTTGTAAGTTGGGCTTCCACCTCCACCGACTCAA
Source organism: Schistocerca cancellata (assembly GCF_023864275.1). NCBI lineage: Eukaryota > Metazoa > Arthropoda > Insecta > Orthoptera > Acrididae > Schistocerca > Schistocerca cancellata. The sequence continues at coordinate 320,268,532 of NC_064634.1, read as the reverse complement.
GTATGTTACAATTTCGTTACCAGAATGAAGATTGTGGTCTCAGATGGATGTCGGGAGCTTCACAACTGAAGATGTGGACCGACTGAATTTTACGAAATATAATTTGCATATTACAATTTGGTAGTCGTTCTGTGTTGTATGAATGATCTGAAAAAACTCTGACTTATTGCAGGTTCCATACAGAGAAAGGACATTGAAAATTAGTAATGAAATCACGTAAATGGCGGATCGGTGCCACATATAACAGTTGCATCTTCCCTGCTAGAAATCCTGAAAAATAAACTATCTGCAATGGTAAGTCGTAGGATTTTCCCCAAGGTTATCTTCTATCAGTTTTTTCATACTTCTGTAAAGAATTCGTGTTAGTATTTTGCAGTCATTAAGCTAATAGCTCGGTAATTATTACGCCTGTCAGCAACTAATTTCTTTGTAATTTGAATTATTACATACGCCTTGGGGTCTGAGGGTCCCCTGTTGTATGAACACGAGATGAAAGAGTTTCGTCATGGTCTTCTCTCCTACCGCCAGCAGTAGCTCTGATGGATTATCGTGTACTCCCAGGGGTCTTGTTTCACCTGACATCTTTCAGAGCTCTGTCAAATTATTCTTTCAGTGTCATATCTGTCATCTCGTCTTTATCTACGTTCACTTCCTTTCTGTAACGTTACGTTCGAGTTCATCTTCCTTAAACAGACCCTCTTTATACTCCTTCCACCTTTCGGCTTTCCCTTCTTTGCTTTGCTTCTCGATCTGAGCTCTTGATATTCATAGCCGCCGGCCGGTGTGGCCGTGCGGCTCTAGACGCCTCAGTCAGGAACCGCGTGACCGCTACGGTCGCAGGTTCGAATCCTGCCTCGGGCATGGATGTGTGTGATGTCCTTAGGTTAGTTAGGTTTAACTAGTTCTAAGTTCTAGGGGACTGATCATCACAGATGTTAAGCGCCATAGTGCTCAGAGCCATTTGAACCATTTTTATTCATAGCCTCCTTCTTTGTCCTGTAGGTCCTATCTGTCTTTCGCCTAGTGAAATACGCTTACAAATCCTTATATTGTTAGTACACTGTGAAATTGCTATAACTACAGCCCACGATGCTTACATGTTAAAAGCTGAAGGCAAACGGACAAGGGTAAACAGCCAGGCTTCTCCTAGCTGCTCTCAAAAAATTTGAAGACGCGCCTTCTTCTATTCTACAGATAATACAAACATAAACATCGACTCTGTGGTTCTAATCTTTATACAAATGTTTCACACAAACTAGAGTTATCTTGTAAAGGGCTGTTACAGTTTGCACAGCACAGATTACCATGGAGAGCTGCATCAAACCAGTCTCCGGACCAAAGACCAACAACAGAGAAAGCCTAATTGGATTTTATTTATAGAATGAATTTGGACTCTGCAGCGGAGTGAGAGCTAGTTTGAGGTTTCCTCAGACCTTAAAACACTGTGTCTCACCTAGATTCGAAGCCGGAACGCTTGCCTTTCGCAGGCAGCTGCTCTGCCGATTGAGCTATTCACGCGTGAGTCACGACCCGCTGACACACCAGTACCTCACTCCCAGACATCAAACTTCACAGATGTACTCTTTCATATCTTGCGGGAGTAGCACTCGGGGATAAAACAGAAATTTCAGATAAAAGAGATACTCACGGAAGTGAACTTGAGGGAGTGCTTCCTGCGTCGTGTCTGGATAGCTCGGTCGGGAGGCAATGATTCCAGGTTCGAGACCCAATCTAGCGCACAGTTTTAATATGCTGCAAATTTTCTTGATTTCAAATGGTTCAAATGGCTCAGAGCACTATGGGACTTAACTTCTGAGGTCATCAGTCCCATGGAACTTAGAACTACTTAAACCTAACTAACCTAAGGACATCACACACATCCATGCCCGAGGCAGGACTCGAACCTGTGACCGTAACGGTCGCACCGTTCCAGACTGTAGCGCCTAGAATCGCTCGGCCACTCCGGCAGGCTTTCTTGATTTCATTTCTCCAGGTTAATCGCTAGATAGCTTCTGTTAATCAGCAGACTCTACATCATAAGTAAGATGAATGGGAACAGTAAGATAACCGCTGTATCAGATTTTTATCACTTCTCGCATCATCGGTAAGAAGAACTGACAGTTGGCCGCCGTTTCAGGTACTGACATACACGCTGTATCAAAGTTAGTTACAGATCACACAGAAAGGTAAAGCGATTCGTCCTATACAAACTTATGTTGTCTTCCAGAAGATACGGGGCACAGCCTTATATAAAATGCCGATCTGCCTGCAACTTAGTCGTAGCTCACAGTCAGATCAGCCTCCACTCGATAAAACCTATTTTATGCTACCGCCTTACGACACTTAGTCTAGTTTCGAAGGGGACATCCTCTCGCAAGATGCGGATATAAGCTTACAGAGGACTCCATTCACAGAACATCAGCCCAGCAGGCAGCATCAGCACAGTGACAGCGAGTGTCTGGGCTCATCTGCAGGGTGGTCCATTGATAGTGGCTGGGCCAAATATCTCACGAAATAAGCATCAAACGAAAAAACTACAAAGAACGAAACTCGTCTAGCTTGAAGGGGGAAACAGATGGCGCTATGGTTGGCCCGCTAGATGGCGCTGCCATAGGTCAAACGGATATCAACTGCGTTTTTTAAAATAGAAACCCCCATTTTTCTTACATATTCGTGTAGTACGTAAATAAATATGAATGTTTTAGTTGGACCAATTTTTTCGCTTTGTGATAGATGGCGCTGTAATGGTCACAAAGGTATACGTACGTGGTATCACGTAACATTCCGCTTGTGCGGACGTTATTTGCTTCGTGATACATTACCCCTGTTAAAATGGACCGTTTACCAAATGCGGAAAGGGTCGATATCGTGTTGATGTATGGCTGTTGGGATCAAAATGCCCAACGGGCGTGTGTTATGTATGCTGCTCGGTATCATGAACGACATCATCCAAGTGTCAGGACCGTTCGCCGGATAGTTACGTTATTTAAGGAAACAGGAAGTGTTTAACCACATGTGAAACGTCAACCACGACCTGAAACAAATGATGATACCCAAGTATGTGTTTAGCTGCTGTCGCGGGTAATTCGCACATCAGTAACAGACAAATTGCGCGAGAAACGGGAATCTCAAAAACGTCGGTGTTCAGAATGCTACATCAACATCGATTGCACCCGTACCATATTTCTATGCACCAAGAATTGCATGGCGACGACTTTGAACGTCGTGTGGAGTTCCGCCACTGGGCACAAAAATTACGGGACGATGACAGATTTTTTGCACGCGTACAGCGGGAACGTAACCCGCCATAAAATGCACTATTGGGCAGCGGAAAATCCACCATGGCTGCGACAAGTGGAACATTAGCGACCTTGGCGGGTTAATATATGGTGTGGCATTATGGGATGAAGGATAATTGACCCCCATTTTATCGATGGAAATCTAAATGGTACAATGTATGCTGATTTCCTATGTAATGCTCTACCGATGATACTACAAGATGTTTCACTGAATGGCAGAATGGCGATGTACTTCCAACATATTGGATGTCCGGCACATAGCTCACCTGCGGTTGAAGCGGTATTGAATAGCATATTTCATGACAGGTGGATTGGTCGTCGAAGCACCATACCATGTCCCGCACGTTAACTGGATCTGACGTCCTCGGATTTATTTCTGTAGGGAAAGTTGAAGGATATTTGCTATCGTGATCCACCGACAACGCCTGGCAACATGCGTCAGCGCATTGTCAATGAATGTGCAAACATTGCGGAAGGCGAACTACTCGCTGTTGAGAGGAATGTTGTTACACGTATTGCCAAATGCATTGAGGTTGACGGACATCATTTTGAGCATTTATTTCATTAATGTTGTATTTGCAGGTAATCACGCTGTAACAGCATGCGTTGTCAGAAATGATAAGTTCACAAAGGTACATGAATCACAGTGGAACAACCGAAATATAATATTAAAACGTACGTTCTGTATTTTAATTTATACACCTACTACCTTTTACAAACTGTTCCTCTAAAACTGTGAGCCATATGTTTGCGACTATTACAGCGCCATCTATCACAAAGCGAAAAAAGTGGTGCAACTAAAACATTCATACTTCTTTACGTACTACGCGAATATGTAAAAAAAATGATGGTTCCTATTTAAAAAAAAAACGCAGTTGATATCTGTTTGACCTATGGCAGCGCCATCTAGCGGGCCAACCATAGCGCGATCTGGTTTCCCCCTTCAAGCTAGACGAGTTTCGTTCTTTGTGGTTTTTTCGTTTGATGCTTATTTCGTGAGATATTTGGCCCGGTCACTATCAATGGACCACCCTGTATAGTCGATGCCAAGACGAGTCAAAGTGGGAATGCTACAAGTGACTTTAGTCGTCGTTCACTGGATTCACGGCCATACCAGAGTTCAAAGATAGATCAATGCAAGTGAACTTTGAACTTCATTGCCATGTGTAATCTTCATACTCATTTAAGTACTGTAAAGCTCTCTAAAGAAGTTATTGCAGATTGCTGCTTATCTTTGTTGCCTAGTGCACTGCGTCGGCTCATTACCACCCCGACGACGAACTGTGAAATGGACCACTAGAGGCCTACTACTTGGGATGAATCAACGGAGTAATGCACTGAACAGTGCATGGAACAGGTACCAGTCCAGAGCAGTCGCAAGCGTATTTTGCGCACCGCAACTGACACACAACTTTCTTCAGCTGCGAGTGGGGGTGGATTCATGAAACCACTCCGGAAGATTGTTGCAAAGCGACAGACAGTTCCACGACCTCAGTCCTAAGAGACACAGAGCAGATGCAGTGTTATTGCTCCTACACATGATCAGCTTGCTGCAGAGGTAGTACAGCCACAGGAAGATCCGAAGCAGAGGCTACCGCCTGTTATCCTCCAGTAGCCTGAGAAGTTATACGAATTGCTCAAGAACCACTGCAAGTTCTCATTCACAGCGAAGCACTGCGGTGGGTGCCTGAAATTGACGCTTACTTTTATGAGGGCTACGTTACGATTGTGAATATGGTGGGAGCAGCAGGATATTACCTGTTATACTTTTCACACTGTCAAGTTGAAGCTGATCAAAGCAGTTCTCCTGGGGACTCCGCTGAAGATGACGGAAAACGAGTTTAAGGAAGAACGTGTAGGTTTTTGCGTTATATCCATCAAGTAGTCCGAATGAAGTAGCTATGGCTTCAGCGCCAAATGAACGAGATAATTGTCAATCAGAATTTCACAGCAGAATATCGAACAGTCTTCCAGATGGAGAGACTTTATTCACTCTCGTCAAGTCGAGAAACTTAGCGTCTGGCGCAGCCCAACTAAATGTTTTAAATGCCAGGAGCCGGAACATGTTGAAGGCACTGGGCTATACTCCATCTACATCTACATCCATACTCCGCAAGCCACCTGACGGTGTGTGGCGGAGGTGTGTCTAGTGTGGGATCAATCACGACAGCAGAACGCGAACTTCCGCAGGACAAACATGCAGTGTGTGCTCTTTGTGGGCAAACGCACCTGGTGAGCTACAGAGGTTGTATGCATCACAAGAATACAAGTCTCAGCCAGGGAGGCCTGCGACCACTTTCCATCAGCCTCTGGACCCTCAGTGACGACTCGTCGTCGTCTGGAACGCGCTTCACAAGTGCCTACTGCTCCTCCTACGTGACAGCCTGGGCAGCTACGCATGCAGACCCTCCGATGTGGGCTACCGTACTCTGTGCTTGGTCGGCGGCGCCTCTGGCTCCAACGGACGTAGCCACAGATGCAGATCTCCTACCGCAGCCGTGCCCTCACCTGGCGCTAGTGGCTTTACTGCAGGAGCCAACCCTCCCTGCTATTCTCCCTAGGCCTGAGATGGACTACGTCACAGCCCTACTTCATGCAGTAGCCGAAACGCTTAGCATGGTCGACGCCGAAGAATCATCCGCACGCCAACACCATCACAGTCGCTGTAGCCTTAAGATGTTGTTGTTGTGGTGGTCTTCAGTCCAGAGACTGGTTTGATGCAGCGCTCCATGCTACTCTATCCTGTGCAAGCTTCTTCATCTCCCAGTACCTACTGCAACCTACATCCTTCTGAATCTGTTTAGTGTATTAATTTCTTGGTCTCCCTCTACGATTTTTACCCCCCACGCTGCCCTCCAATACTAAATTGGTGATTCCTTGATGCCTCAGAATATGTCCTACTAACCTATCCCTTCTTCTAGTCAAGTTGTGCCACAAATTTCTCTTCTCCCCAATTCTATTCAGTACCTCCTCATTAGTTATGTGATCTACCCATCTAATCTTCAGCATTCTTCTGTAGCACCACATTTCGAAAGCTTCTATTCTCTTCTTGTTCAAACTAGTTATCGTCCATGTTTCACTTCCATACATGGCTACATTCCATACAAATACATTCAGAAACGACTTCCTGACACTTAAATCTATACTTGATGTTAACAAATTTCTCTTTTTCTGAAACGCTTTCCTTGCCATTGCCAGTCTACATTTTATATCCTCTCTACTTCGACCATCATCAGTAATTTTGCTTCCCAAATAGCAAAACTCATTTACTACTTTAAGCGTCTCATTTCCTAATCTAATTCCCACAGCATCACCCGATTTAATTCGACCACATTCCATTATCCTCGTTTCGCTTTTGTTGACGTTCTTCTTATATCCTCCTTTAAAGGCACTGTCTGTTCCATTCAGATGCTCTTCCTGGTCCTTTGCAGTCTCTGACAGAATTCCAATGTCATCGGCGAACCTCAAAGTCTTTATTTCTTCTCCATGGATTTTAATTCCTATCCCGAATTTTTCTTTTGTTTGCTTTACTGCTTGCTCAGTATACAGATTTAACAACATCGGGGATAGGCTACAACCCTGTCTCACTCCCTTCCCAACCACTGCTTCCCTTTCATGTCCCTCGACTCACAACTGCAATCTGGTTTCTGTACAAATTGTAAATAGCCTTTCGCTCCTTGTATGTTACCCCTGCCATCTTTAGAATTTGAAAGAGAGTATTCCAGTCAACATGGTCAAAAGCTTTCTCTGAGACTACAAATGCTAGAAACGTAGGTTTGCCTTTCCTTAATCTATTTTCTAAGGTAAGTCGTAGGGTCAGTAGTGCCTCCCGTGTTCCAACATTTGTACGGAATCCAAACTGATCTTCCCCGAGGTCGGCTTCTATCAGTTTTTCCATTCCTCTGTAAAGAATTCGTGTTAGTATTTTTAGTGTTTTGCAGCCGTGGCTTATTAAACTGATAGTTCGGTAATTTTCACATCTGTCAACACCTGCTTTCTTTGGGATTGGAATTATTATATTCTTCTTGAAGTCTGAGGGTATTTCGCCTGTCTCATACATCTTGCTCACCAGACGGTAGAGTTTTGTCAGGGCTCGTTCTCCCAAGGCTATCAGTAGTTCTAATGGAATGTTGTCTACCTTGTCTGCCTTAAGATATGATAACACAATCCAGCAACTACCAGTGCCGTTTTTTAATGGATGAGTCTAGAAGAATCCGTGAACTTCATTCCATGAGATGCAACGCAAATGGCATTTTTCCATCTCTGTTGGAAACGAAGTAAGCACTGACTTGGTCAGTGAATCTGACCTCGAGCCCATAACTCTGCTTGTGGCCACACTGATAGTCTGACAGATAAGGGCAGTACTGTGATATATGTAGGACTTAAATCCGTCACTCGACAGCTCGCTAACACAGGGACTGCTGCTGCAGTGGAAAATGCCCAGGGACATGTCGCCTTTGTAGCAGTCAGTCAGCCACCAAGGGGACACAACACTGAAGGTGCCATGACGTTGTGAGAAAAGCTGTTTGTATTTGGCGACATGAGTGCGAAGAACCGAACGTGAAACAAGTGTATCATGAACATCAGTGGATGGTGGCTTCTCTGTGCTGTGGAAAGAATTCTATGGACTGGCGTATCTAAACTGGAGGCCTCCCTGTTATCACCAGCATTGGGATAGCTAAAGGACCCAATTGGTCCGTCGCTGTGGAGGTCATACAAGCTTTACTATCTCATCATTGGCCAGTTTTATTCCACCTAGCCACTAATCCGATTTCAACATGATCGCCTTTAATGTGAGAAGAATGAAGCGGCACCAATATCAACAGAGGGTAGCCCATCGCCTCTAGGGTGCCCAACTTGACATTGGTGCTAATGTCGATGATGCTGCACTGCTCTTCTAAGAAGTAGTCGCTGAAGCGCTCCATTCAGCTACACTGACTAAATGTTCTACGTGGCGTGCTGTATCGCTGCTGTCTTCAGAGATATTGCAGCTCATCTGCGACCAGCTCCTAACCAGAGATCCACCCACCAAGAGGCAGACCAATGTCCTGCATTGACAAGTGAAAACCAGCCTAACAGACGTTATCAGGACAGACTCGCCACAGTCGAACATGATCCCCAGCCTTGGGAGGTGGTTGGTCGCTTCACTAAACAACGCCCTTATTCCCTATTTTAGATTTGCTGCAGGGCACTGCTTATAGTCTGTAAGGCAAAGTCAGAGCCATGGCTGATATTTTCGAACTCCATTTTCAACCTCTCGAGCGACCAAGCAACATTCAACTTACGTATCTGTTTGAAGGCAGGCTTCAGTCCTTTTTGCGGAAGTCTACCCTGAAGACGCAGCTAGATTGCCTGCTGAGAGTGAAAAATCTCGCGCATGATAACATCAAGGGCCAGACCCTCAAAGCACTACTGGTGGTGGCGATTGCCTACATTACGAGGTTCTTCATCTTTATCGTCACGCAGAAGCACAAAGCTTGGAAACACGCAGTTGTGGTGGCCACGCCGAAGCCTGGTATAAAACAGGAAGCATCCTATTATTTATAGCCCCATAAGTCTTCTCCTGATGATCAGCAAGGTTTTCGAGAGTATCTTCCTTGCATGCGAATGGAGCACGGCGGCACATTACCTAATGAGCGATTTGGCTTCCCCTGGCAGCACTCGACCACTCGTTACACGTTATTGAGAAGGCTATCTCTTTTAACAATACTGAGGACTGTGGAGCCATATTTTTGAGTGTTCCGAAGGCGTTGACAGCACCAGGCACAGTGGCTGCTGTGTGAACTGTTCGTAAAAGACCTCCCGCCAGCGTTTGTCGACCTCATCTGTATTTATCTTGAACAACACACCTCCTTCGTTCGTGCTGGAGAGGGAATGTCTCCCTGACAGAACATTAAGACCAGGGTGCCACAGGGCTTCATTTTACGTCCAGTACTGTATGTTACTACGGTCTATGGTCCCTTAGCGGTGTAAAAGATGTTATCAACAGATACTACCATTTATCTCACAAATTTTGATGCTCGCAAACTCACTCATCAACCTGTAGGGTAATTTCCTTTGGCAAGAAGCAAGATTTCACAGTGCAACTAAAGGGAAAACTCCGAAATTCTTAATCTGTAGTTACATCACATGAAAAAAGTATTTTTTTGTCATTGTCGAAAATCTTAGAATTCGTGTGACCTATCTCTTAGTAGTATCGATATCGATAACAGTCAAAAATTTCGAGATTCTCAATTCCCGGAATAGATGAACTGTCTGTATACATAATTAAGTATCGACGGAATTCTCGGTGTGCGAGTTCTACCCGTCATTATCCGCATTCTTTTTCTCTTCTTAAATTTGAACACCCATTTATAATTTCCTGCTTCCGCTTTTGCCTATTTTCGTTAAAATGGAGAATAAATCCTGCAGGCAAACAAAAGATAATAACAAGAGCAGACAATACCCGCCTCAACTGCGTAATGCAATACTGCAGAGCGGGGTGAAGGCCGTGGCTACTGACTAAGAGGCCTGTGTCAAGCTCTACGGCCTGCATGAACTTAATCAAATGGCAGGCCCCAGTTGTGGCAGTGCAGCTGCGAAACAAATGCAGCTATGTAAAAAAAGAAATACATATCAACAAGGACTTAACTCCATTTTTGACTTGACGAGCATTTTTTTTCTGCCCATTGTGAAGAGGCAGTCTTCTATTGCGACGATTTCTGCTTTTTTTTTAGAGTCATAGCAGTAAACCCAACTTTCGTCAGCAGTGACAACCTTTAGAGGAAAATTCGGATCGTCTTGAAGCAGTTGTTTAAGTCCCCTGCAGAATGTTGTTTCCGATGATCTTGGAGCAGTCAAGGCACAAATTTCGGCGCTATCCTTCTTGCGTTCATTTATTCTTACAGAATAAGTGAACGTATACTATAGCGTGTTCCCAATGCGTCGTAAATGTTTCGGGCGGTCTGCCTACGATCTCACAGAATCGGATTCCTCATTTTCTGAATGTTTTCTAAAGTGATGCCGTCTGACAGCCGCCGGATGAGTCGTCACGTGCACACGTTTTTCAAACACTCATATCACTCCTAAGAATATGTCTGCCCCAAAGCGTTGTCTCCAAACACTTGCTTCCACATTTGGTGCGTTTCTACAGCGGTTTGCGCACGCTTAGAAAAAAAAATATTCATTTAGGCACGCTGCTGTTTCAGGGAAACCATCGCAAGTTGACGGAAAGGTAACAGTAGAAATTCGCTCAACGTCAACTGACCGAACTCATATCTTTGCCATCGGCAGATGAGGACGCATCGATGGCAGAGACCCCGGACATGGTATATTGGGCGAACAGTGCAGGTGGAAGATTGGTATCTTCGGGCAGCCACCTGAAACGGATCTTCGCGGGCTACATGGGGCCATTGCCTTCCCAAACCACTGCCGCTGGACTCACAGACGACGTGATAACGCTCCGCTGCACTCTGACCAACTCGTCCTCTCGCCCTGCCGTTCGCCGCGGGACTTTTCGTAACAAAACAGAACCTCACACATCGAAAACATTACGGAAAATAGCATAATACAAAAAAATACGCTCCTGAAAACGGGAATGATTCCCCGAAACGCATCGTATAAAACATAAATAAAAGAAAATCTTGACTGGTAGCAGAAAGTTATTTATAAACAAAACCATTGTTTTCACATTGGCACGCCTTCAAGAAAACCATTTTTAAAGGACAGAATGAGGAGAATTTTAATTATTTTTCAATTATAATTCTGTAACTACAATAAAATATTCATGCAAAATTCCAAGCGCTTTGCCCCATATCTTAGGTTGCATGCAGAATTTCAAAATTTTCTCTTGAGACATCTACTGAATTTATGGAAATAAGTGTGCAAAATTTCGTGACTGTAGCCTTCATGAATTCTGGGAAAAAAGAGGTACAACACTACTATCTAAAACACATAATCTTCAGGAAGTTCAATTTAAAGCTCAACATAACGTTTCTTCCAATGCCACCTCTTCAGAAGGCTTCAGATTTGTACTCAGGATCCTCTTTTCCTCCAAGGATTCTCTCCTGGTTTCTTGTTTTCTGCCTTCTTTTTGAAACGGTGAGTATTACAGCCTCTTATTTCAAGCAGTGGGAAATTTACACACTTTATTCACTGGTAAGACAGTTTTTATTTTACATAGTTTTAATCGCATAGCATCCAACTGAGCTTTTATTTATTTCTTTAAAATTAATTACGGGATCAAGTAATAAAATTCGTTTAAAATTCAGTTCCAATTTAAATAATTTACAGAAAATTTGAAGTTAACCCAAGATGACTTAATAGTCTTTAAGGCAAGATACGCACTATGTAAGGCACAGAATGCAATAGAGCTAAAGCCGCAACAAAGGGAGACGTAAATCGAGACAACAGTACCAGAACAGATCAGTACGGCCTTAATTATCAAATGTTGAGAATAAAACATGATTCAGACTTGAGCAGTTAAAAAAGGAAAATGTAAAACCATGCTTAAAGTAGTGAAAAGCAACTTAACACCATTACCTAGGCAAGATAATTTTAAACACAGTAAAACACATCAATTGAAGAAAACACATTTTCTAATAACAAGAAGAATTAAATTACAACAGATGAAGGTATACTTTGGTACCCCAACGCACATGAAAATTTGCTAAAGAAGCCGACAAGGCGTGAGTAAGTGGGGTCCGATCCTGGGTGACACGTACCAACTGTGGAGTACAAGAGATTATTAACGAAAGTTTCCTGCAGCACCAATAATTGTAATTAGATTGAAATCCAACACACAGCCGTGCATCAAATAAATAACTCTTAGGGTAGAATTTATTAATCTGAGCTCTTACAAAAAAACATGAAAATTTAGCTGTTTCTTTAATAAGCTAGCAAAAAGATTAGAAACCAGCTATAAATATGTAACAATCATAATAAATAATAAAATTGTAATATCAGAAAAAATTTCATCTTTAGCAAACCATTAAAGCAGACACAAGGCTATTCGCATGACATTCAAAGTCTATCCGTGCACACATTTGTCCATAGCAGTTAGGAGGAAACAAATGCGTCCTGGAATAGAATAATATTTATCTGAGTCACTGTAGTTAAACAGACGCACTACATAATTTCTTAGACAGCATAGGACTTTAGTATTAGCTTCAAGTAACCACAACAACAAAATGAAATTATAAGTAGGCCAATAAAATCACAAGACCGTCACACATTGTGACATGAACAATTAAATATCCGTGGTTGCTGATAATACTAACATTTCACAGGTCCTACTATTCAAAGTAACATGACCAATTATGTACTTTAAAAATCAGAAGAATTAATGGGAGACGGACAAGGAAAGGTAACGCATACATTAATGCTCACCGAAATTTTTCACAATAAGCTTTCTTCTGGAACACGGAGCTTTACACTAGCTTAAGATCAGAAGCACCACGGATACATAAGGTTAGCGCATAAAACAGATTATAATGAGATATCAGCCAAGGAAGCAGTCTAAAATGTCTACTAGATCTTGCAATCTCATTGTCCTTCGAACACCATGGAGACACGGGCGTCCGTACCCAGCACACGGGATATCACGGCCCAATATTGGTGGAGCGCCAGCAGCCAACACCGCCGCGAAGAGGCCCCACGGAAAGCTCGATACAGCCTCGTTGCTCAGCTCTTACTGCCGCCCAAACCGGCCACCACGCCAGAAGCTGCCACGCCAGAAGGCGCTGCATGTTAGTCAAACATCATAAGAGTAGTGATATCGTTACATTGTGAGAAAACTACCATGGCTCACTTTCCTTTACAGATCTTCAACTCACTTTACAGCTGCAAAGAGGCACTGTAAGTTTTCCTCAGGGTCTCTTGAGTGACATTTCCTCTCTTACAGCTCATTCTCTCTAATACATTTATCTCCCCTACGTTCCCATTTGTAAATAAAAGAACTGCATCACAACTTACAATCCTGGCAACTGTAGCAGCTGTAAACATGGCAAAACAAGAATTGCTTCTTCCTAAACAAAGCACCTGGTTTATTCTTGTTTGTAAGATGCGGAACGGATTCACAGATAATCCGGATCCCGCCTCTCTTGGAGTACTATGTATAAAAAAAAAAAAAAAAAAAAAAAAAAAAAAAAAAAAAAAAAAAAAGCCTCCCAGACGAATCCCTTGCAAATCTGCTTGAAAGTAATCCATAGAAGCGTTGTTCCCCGAGCTGGCATTAAAGTGTTGCTTCAAAAATAGACTTGGCAGTAAGGTTGCGTAACACATTTAATTATTTTTCAGGCACTTTGGATGCGATTTCATCATTGAAACTATGGGACCTTATTGTCCATGAATTCTAATACTAAATAAATAATAGAGTGAAAACTGATATTTTCGGTCAATTTCATGAACGTGACCTCTTCAAGATTCTCTTACTGAAGGCGAAAGAAGAAAGTGCAAAGACTGGACTGACGTTGAGCGAAAATGGTGACAAATACCTGTTACTTCATGGCATGTAGGGGGAAAAACAATGGAGGTAGTTTCTATTGTCAGCTATCTGCGTTCTCAGAATTCTGCTGGTTGTGACTATAGCCACGAAATAAACGCAACGCTTGTTACTTCGTTGTGATGCGGTGTCTAGCTTAGACAATGTTCCAAGGAGTAGAGACAAAACTTTCACAATAATAAGGGTATTGATCTTTCCAGTTATGATGCACGTCTGTGAGGCGTCAACCACAAGAAAGACTGAAAGCCGTAGAATAAACTCCTTAGTGTTCCACGGACTGTAAAGAGAACAAATAAGGCAGTATTACAGCAAATAACACTAGATTTCTCTTTGCAGAGAAAAAGAAACTGATCTACTTTCAGCATGTAACGAAAAACTTGACTCGCTAGAAGAGACCTTAATCATGGAGGAGGTCAAAGGCGAGAGGAGACGGATTGATGGCATCACAGAAGTCATGGATTCTAAACTTGGAAAGTCTTCGTTAGGTAGTATATGAAAGTAAGTACTCGCTTGCTTTAGTTTATTGTGTCAAGCAGAGTCTGAATCGACTGAACGACTGGAGAGGAGAGAGAGAGTTAGAGAGAGAGAGAGAGAGAGAGAGAGAGAGAGATAGTAGACTGCAAAAATGTTTGTATGTTGCTGCACTCTAGAGCAAAAACCACAATGCTCTCAGCGACACTCTACTCAGGTTTAAGATGACTTTGTAGGAAGACGCGTTGTACTCGTAACCATGAGCAAAAAGTCCAAATTTCGGGAATTCTTGGCTACCACCTCGCACATCGTCACATCGTGACGTTCTAATTAAGCTGAAGAGCAATGGGAATGACGTTTGGCTCCAGATGGGCCATTTAAAAACATCGTGTCCGTAAAAATGATGTGTGGTTGATGTCGTTTCGCGTCACTTTCAGAATGGCTCTTCGCGCTGTCGTGGCAGGTGACAGACCATTGAGTATAAATGTCCACTGCGTGTGCTCCGAATGCGCAGAACGAGAACTCTGTTCGCAACATCTGCTGCAGCTCAGGTCACGCGATTTTCGAACGGCGTATTTTGGCCCGTATAGCACCTTAGCGTCTTTTGAGTGTTACTACTTTGCTGCCAAAGTTAGATATCCTTCGGAAGTACCGCGAAACACCGTATTCGCGCTTTACAGACATCTTAACAATCTGATGTCAGGAAGTAAAGTAGGCTTAAAGACGCGAAGAGCAGTAGTATTGTGCTTTTTCGCCACAGTATCATAGCTCAGATTCCGCTTCATCTTTTTTCGTTAACGACAGAAGTGACAGTTAACAATTTTTAAAAGTTTTTTGTACTAATTCATACTATCGAATCTGTTCTAATTAATTACGTCACCACGACACTGTATAGGAAACTGTCTCATGCAGAAATACTTTGGTAGTAACAAGGGTTTGAGAATCTGCATAAATTAAAGGAATTTAATCAGACTGTCATGTATACATTTTAACTGCATATGAACATAGTACCGATGTGTATTCACTGACTGGCGGTTTACTCAAACACATTTGCAAATTTACCAATCAAATGGTCATAAAATCGCAGAAATTATCTCTACAATACAAGACTATACTACAATGTCTCGATATTTTTCAACATATAAAGTGTCTCATATAAATATGACATTTACCATTGTACGTTTGTTGCACATACGTATGAAAAGTAACTGATTCTCCCTTCACATACTTCTCTTCACATCCATGGCAACGACAATACTACACAATAATTGTTTCTAAATATCAAACGTGCTGATAGGTGGTTATAACAAGGCGAATACGTGTAATATTCAAGTTTCACTGTTTCAGAACACTAGATACGCAGCGTCGTCCCAAAGTCACGTGATTAGCCCGGTGTGATGTTGAGAACATGCACATTAAGCTATGCTCACTCCATACGACTGACGAGTGGCCCACAGCCAGGGCTGCCAACGCGCAAGTGTCCGAGAAGGTGACTCAAGGCGGATAGACCTCTGTGTGTCGGGCCGGCCGCCCCTGCCGGGGTTATGAATTGTAAATATTGCCGGCGGCGGCGGTGGGGGCGGCGGGGGCGGCGGTCGTTAGGCTCGCAGACCATATTCCCGCCCCCGCCGGCACCAGAAGCTCGCGTCGCAGAGATTGATGCCGCGTTGAATATTAAAACCGAATACATTACGCCAGAATCTCGGACAGAAAAAAAAGGGGGAGCAAAAGAAAAAAAAAAAGGCGTCGCGATTCCTTGGAGGTCCGCGAGTGTACACATCCCGATCCCCCCTCCAGCTGCCCCATCCCCACACAGAAACTGTGCTCCTCCCACCCCCAACCACCCCCGCCCCCTCCCCCTACAAGACTGGCGATAATGCGACGGAAGGAAACCGCCAGCAGAAAAAAGCGACGCCGTATTAAATATCCTCGCGCTGCGGCGGCGTCCGCCTTGCTTGCTTTCTCGGACGTACACCACTTATTCTTCCTAATTCCTTTTTATTTAACAAAAGCCGGGCGCGCCGTTGTCGTTACTCGTAATTTAGTGCCGCCCGGGGGCTCATTATGCAAAGCGCGGTATGTCCCTCCCCCCCCCCCTACCGTACTCCGCCTCTTTTGGAGGAGTATAAAAAAAATAAGGGCCGCGGGAGGTTCTGGTGCAGAACTGGCGGCTTGCGTTGCGCTCCGTCCGCGACCATCGAGTTTTATTTCCAGGAGCTCTGCCGCCGCAAACAGAGAGCCGCTAGCTAACCTCACTCCCCCTCCGTTCTGCTCCTGTTTTCCCGCAGCGTATGATGCGTAATAGAAGAAGAAAATAGGGCGAGGAGATGGAAACATTATTGTTGCTCAGAAGAAAAGAGACCTATCCAGAATGAGGACACAGTGCAAGAAGACGGTAGGGGGCAGATTCTAACTAGGCCCATCTTTGGTCGAATGTGTAGGTGGCGTACGGAATTCACCCATACCGACGGTGTACGCTTTGAGTATAGTGAAATGGCCACTCTTGAGAAGCATGATGAAAAGCCAAGAATTTTTCAACACTTCAGCATTATCCTTGAGATTACGCAACGCTTGGACCTACATCGCGGAATCGCGCCACTAGTAATACTAGGTGGCGGCGAAGAACTTTCTAACGAGGCTCCCAATGGGTGGTCACTCGCAGGGGATGCCCCTGCAGTTCCGAGTAGGTACGCTGGCATGCGCGACAGCGACGCTTCCTATCCGTCGTCAAATTCAGGCTGTGTAACATCTTCACTTGGCCGGTGTTCCGGTGTAGAATTAGTAATGTTACGTTCAGAATCTTGGGTTGATTGGTGATTATTGGTAAGGGTTTCATAGTCTGTTCTTATGAATCCCAGAGCGGAACGAAGGTTGTACGCCATCCTGAAATGTCCAACAAATAATACAAATGTGGTAATAATAACCGCCTCAAATGCAAACAAAATTCATTAGAATATTTAGAATGCCAATGTGGCTTCTCTTTGGATAACTTGAGTACAAGCCTATATTTTTTTCTTCCCTGATCAGGAAAAGGCTTGAATGAACTCTAGCTGTTGATGAAATACTTTTATGCCGGCGAGCCAAAGACCTGCAGAAAAGTATAAGAGATCGTGAGCGAAATTCATTATACTGGGGAAGTTCTATCTGATTTTGGAAATGCTATATTAGGTACTCCCTCCCCAATTGTGCTAACTTTTACTTACGTAGCATTGCAGATTTCAAAAAAGTTATTTATGCCTTTAAGAATACCCGCAGGTCAACGGCCTTAGCGCAGTGGATACACCGGTTCCCGTGAGATCACCGAAGTTCAGCGCTGTGGGCGTGGTTAACACTTGCATGGGTGTCCATCCAGGCCGCCATGCGCTGTTGCCATTTTTCGGGGTGCACTCAGCCTCGTGACGCCAATTGAGGAGCTACTCGACCGAATACTAGCGGCTCCGGTCAAATAAAACCATCATAACGACCGGGAGAGCCGTGTGCTGATCCCACGCCCCTCCTATGCCCATCCTCCACTGAGGATGATATGGCGGTCGGATGGTGCCGGTAGGCCACTTGTGGTCTGAAGACAGAGTGCTTTTTTTAAGAATACTCGCAAGTAGAGGAAACAATTTTAAAGGATAACATGATCCGAGTGGAATAGTGTCTCAGAGGGCAAACTTACCCAAAAGCAGAACAACAACAGGTAAAATCATTTATCAGTAAAACCTTTCTGAACATTAAATATGGATTGTGAATTGTGAGTTGCTAGTTTCACTATCTTAAAGCGAAATGAATAGCATGTAAATAGATTCTGTAAACTCCGAAAATGTGCCTTAATATTAGATCCTTATCCTTGATTAACAATTCGCAAAGTCTTGCTATTTGGCCAATTTTCATATTTGCAACTATTTCGTTTGCACCGCCTGACCTCCAAGAAAACTGCATTAGCGTCAGACTTACCTTCCGATCTGAAAATAACTTACGAACAACGGGAACACACTGGTGCAACGTGCCCCTTACATACCAGGTTCTATGCATTATACACTGTGGCGACAGAACTCAACGGATATCTCCTAATATCATGTCGAACATGCTGTCTGGCACAGTGCCACAACTCGACATGGCATGGACTCAACAAGTCCACGGACGTCCCCTGCAGAAATATTGAGCCATACTGCCTCTAGAGACATCCATAGTTGCGAAAGTGTTGCCGGTGCAGAATTTTGTTCACTAACTGTCCTCTCGAGTCCCATGTCGGGCGATCTGTGTGACCGAGTCATTCACTCGAATTATCCAGAATATTCTTCAAACCAACCGAGAACAATTGTGGCCCAGTGACGTGGTATATTGTCATCCATAAAAATTGTTTCGGAACATGAATTCCATGAGTGGCAGCAGATAGGTTCAAATGGCTCTGAGCAGTATGGGGCTTAACATCTGAGGTAATCAGTCCGCTAAAACTTACAACTGTAAATAGGCTGTTTAGATTTTTATATTGGTAATGCCACGTAGCGCTCTGTATGAAAATCACTGGCTGTGCTGTGTGCAGCCTGTGGCTAGTTTGCATTGTTGTCTGCCATTGTAGTGTTAGGCAGCGGCAGCTGGATGTGAACAGCGCGTAGCGTTGCACAGTTGGAGGTGAGCCGCCAGCAGTGGTGGATGTGAGGAGAGAGATGGCGGAGTTTTGAAATTACGTATATTATGACTTTTGATGATATTAAGGTAAATAAAGTGTTTGTTCTCTATTAAAATCTTTCATTTGATAACTATCCCTATCAGTAGTTAGCGCCTTCAGCAGTTTGAATCTTCTATTTAGCTGACAGTAGTGGCGCACGCTGTATTGCAGTAGTTCCAGTAACGAAGATTTTTGTGAGGTAAGTGATTTGTGAAAGGTATAGGTTAAAGTTAGTCAGGGCCATTGTTTTGTAGGGATTATTGAAAGTCAGATTGCGTTGCGCTAAAAATATTGTGTGTCACTTTCGTGAATGTTTGAGTACGTTCAGTTTTGCTCAGCTGTTTGAAAAGCAAATAGTGTAAGAGGTTTATAAGCACAGTCGTGTATAAATTGTTCTAAGGGGACGTTTCATGTTATTGTAATTATGAAAAATTTTTACAAATCATTATTGGCCACTGGCCAAAAAAATTTGTAAAATTTTTTGTGGGGAGCATGGGGGCTACGTAAGTAGGCTGTTTAGATTTTTATATTGGTAATGCCACGTAGCGCTCTGTATGAAAATCACTGGCTGTGCTGTGTGCAGCCTGTGGCTAGTTTGCATTGTTGTCTGCCATTGTAGTGTTAGGCAGCGGCAGCTGGATGTGAACAGCGCGTAGCGTTGCACAGTTGGAGGTGAGCCGCCAGCAGTGGTGGATGTGAGGAGAGAGATGGCGGAGTTTTGAAATTACATATATTATGACTTTTGATGATATTAAGGTAAATACAGTGTTTGTTCTCTATTAAAATCTTTCATTTGATAACTATCCCTATCAGTAGTTAGTGCCTTCAGTAGTTTGAATCTTCTATTTAGCTGACAGTAGTGGCGCTCGCTGTATTGCAGTAGTCCCAGTAACGAAGATTTTTGTGAGGTAAGTGATTTGTGAAAGGTATAGGTTAAAGTTAGTCAGGGCCATTGTTTTGTAGGGATTATTGAAAGTCAGATTGCGTTGCGCTAAAAATATTGTGTGTCACTTTCATGAATGTTTGAGTACGTTCAGTTTTGCTCAGCTGTTTGAAAAGCAAATAGTGTAAGAGGTTTATAAGCACAGTCGTGTATAAATTGTTCTAAGGGGACGTTTCACAACTACTTAAACCTAACTAACCAAAGGACATCACACACATCCGTGCCCCAGGCAGAATTCGAACCTGCGACCGGAGCGGTTGCGCGGTTCCGGACTGAAGCGCCTAGAACCGCTCGGCCACACCGGCCGGCTGACTGCAGATAGACTCCAAATAGTCGAACATAACCATTTCCAGTGAATGATGTGTTCAGTTGGATGGGACGTAAATACAGTCCACACTGGTAATGAGCTACCAGCAGATTCCATTGTAGCTTGTTGACAACTTGCGTCCAGAGCTTTGTGAGGCCGCTACACACTCGAACACCGCCATCAGCTCTTACCAACCGAAACTGAGACTCAGCTGACTAGGCCACGGTTTTCCAATCGTCTAGGATCGAACCGGTAAGGTCCGGAGGCCGGGAGAAGCGCTGCAGCCAATGTCGTGCCATTAGTGAAGGTACTCGTGTCGGTTGTCTGCTGCTGTAGCCCATTAACGCCATATTTTGCCGCACTGTTCTAAAGGATATGCTGGTCGTACGTCTCACATGGATTTCTGCAATTATTTCTCGCAGTGTTGTCTGCCAGCATTGACAATTCTACACAAATGCTGCGGTTCTCAGTCGTTAAGTGAAGGTCGTCGGCCATATGGCTACTGCGCTGGCTGTGGTGAGAGGTAGTGCCTGAAATTTGGTACTCTCGGCACACTGTTGACCCTATGAATCTCGGAATATTGAATTCCCTGTAGATATCCGAAATGGGATGTCCCATGCGTCTAGCTCTGACTAACATTCCACATTCATAGTGTGTTAATTCCCGCCGTGTGACCATAAGCAACTTTTCACGTGAATCACCTGACTACAGATGACAGAACCGCCGATGTACTGCCCGTTTATACTTTGAGCACACGATGCTACCTCCATCCCTACATGTGCATATCGCTATCCCATGTGTTTTGTCACCTCAGTATATGAGCTCGTTGAGCGGTTTCATTCACAATTCTAATACGGATGCCGTACCACAGGGCAAGTTTGTGCCTCCGGAAAAATGAGATGTAAACTAATGATAGTATATAGGCAGATTAAACTGACAGAAGCTACAAAAGACAAGTGCTTAATTCAACCCTGGTGGGTGTGCTCAAACATGAAAATAAAATAACTTTAAATAGTTCGAATAAAAGAAGAGTGAGTATTCCACATCGAATAAATACCGCATTTAAGGTGAGGTAAACCATATGTAAGGAAGCTGAGGTCTAGAATTTCTACCATTGAAATTGACTGCGGATCACAAGCGCTAAGTCGGACAAAAGTAAATTTAGCACACGAAATTACAAATCTTATACTAATCTTGTATGGTCCGTTTCAAAACGTAGCTAGATGATACGTAGGTATTGATGTGGGTCTCACCATGCAACACCGAACTGTACTGCTCAAAATCTTTCATCTTCTACACTACAGGAAGGTCTGAATAAACTACGGCGTACTGCACAACAGCAAGGATATTAGAATCAGGGCGCCTGCCTCACCGAGCCAAGACCAGCCACGTAGGAGAGTAGAATCGAATACAATGAAACGTCTTGTGTGCTACAAGCCGCGTGACCAGAAAATTAGTCGAAACTAGTGCCTCACGTTCCGTTTAGTCGGCTAGGGTTGAAATATTGGGTGGTTATTCGAGGGCTACTCGGAAAGTAAGTTCCGATCGGTCGCGAAATGCAAGTCACTGAAAATCCGATGAATCTTTGCACAGATTGTTGAACTGTGTCTCTATTATGCCCGCCGATGGCACCACACCGTTTCTTTCAGTTCCGAGTGCACAGTGAGCACTTAAAGATGCTTGGAAATAGCATCTCCCTCCAAGTACAAGGGCCTGGTGAGAGATGTACTTCTTTTGCCCTGGATATCTCCACTGAACTGTTTTTTTTCTCTGCTTTTCTCTTCTTAGCAGACTTTCAATGGTTAATTTTCCGTTTCATGGTATCCCTACGAAGTCATTACGAAAGCCTTAATTGTATTTTATCAGCTTCTAGAGGGAAGTTCTGGCATCCGATACATGTTTTTAGGTTCACATTCCTTGTAAGTGACAATTTTCATGCTTTTTCGTCGTCATTGAAATACTTCTCGATGTTATAAGCTACCTCTTTCTTATTAACGCTGTCTTGGCGAGGTTTACAGCAGTGTACGACTTCCGCTGTAGCCGTTAGCTGACTATAAGTGCAGCTGGATCCCAGTTTCCGGGTTGAAGGAGGAGCAGAATAGTGTTTAACGTCCCGTCGACAACGACGTCATTAGAGACGGATGTCCGCCGCTCGTGGTCTCGCGGTAGCGTTCTCGCTTCCCGAGCACGGGGTCCCGGGTTCGATTCCCGGCGGGGTCAGGGATTTTCACCTGCCTCGAGATGACTGGGTGTTTGTGTTGTCCTCATCATTTCATCATCATCCAGGAAAGTGGCGAAATTGGACTGAGCAACGATTGGGTAATTGTACGGGCGCTGATAACCACGCAGTTGAGCGCCCCACAAACCAACCATCATCATCATTAGAGACGGAGCACAAGCTCGGATTAGGTAGGGATGAGGAAGGAAATCGGCCGTGCCCTTTCAAAGAAACCATCCATGAAACGATTTAGGGAAATCACGGAAAAGCTAAATCAGGATGGCCGGAGACGGGTTTGAACCGTCCCCCCCCCCGAATGCGAGTCCAGTGTGCTAACCACTGCGCCATCCCGCTCGGTGATTTCACCGTAATTACAAAACATGCTACACGTCAGATTTGCATTACTAATTGTTACTCACGGGAAAGCTAGAACTAATTTACAGGATTACACTGTATTTCGAATCACTTGCTCATCGTTCTCTTTCAGGAAACAATCGACCACTTTTTGCTGTCTCTGTTTTGCATTCACTTTTTTTCTTAACGACGTTTCTCTCATTTTCTGGAGAGACAGAATATTCGTATAATGAAATAAATTTTGTCCTGTTTACTTAATAACTGATTAATATCGTTCTGTGTCTCGGTGTTCGTGATAGTGGGTTCCTCTATCGCCTCAAGACCCTTCGCACTCTTCGTCTACGAAACACACTTTGTTCACTGCGTCCGCGCTACTTCATCTACATCTACATCTACGTTATCAGTCTGTTATCCACAATACAGTGCCTGGCAGAGGGCTCAATGAACCACCTACATGCTGTCTCTTTACCGTTCTACTCTCGAACGGGACGCGGGAAAAACGAGCACTTAAATTTTTCTGTGCGAGCCCTAATTTCTCTTATTTTGTCGTTATGATCATTTGTCCCTATGTAGGTGGGTGCCAACAGAATTTTTTCGCAATCGGAGGAGAAAACTGCTGATTGAAATTTCATGAGAACATCCCGTCGCAACGAAAAACGCCTTTGTTTTAGTGAATGCCACTCCAATTCATATATCATGTCTGTGACACTTTCTCCCCTATTTCGTGATAATACAAAACAAGCTGCCCTTCTTTGTACTTTTTCGATGTCATCTGTTAGTCCCACCTGATGCGGATCGTACACCGCAACAGCAATACTCCAGAATAGAGCGGACAATCGTGGTGTCAGCAGTCTCTTTAGTAGACCTGTTTGCACCTTCTAAGTCTTCTGCCAATGAATCGCAGTCTTTGGTTTGCTCTACCCACATTATTATCTATGTGATCGTTCCAATTTAGGTTATTTGTAATTGTAATCCCTAAGTATATAGTTGAATTTACACCCTTCAGATTTGTCCGACATATTGCGTAATCAAAATTTAGCTTATTTCTTTTAGTAATCATGTTAATAACTTCACACTTTTCCTTATTCAGGGTCAATTACCACTTTTGGCATCTTACATATACCTTGTCTAAATCATTTTGCAATTCGTTTTGGTCATCTGATAAACTTTTTTTTTTTTGGCCATCAGTCTACTGACTGGTTTGATGCGGCACGCCACGAATTCCTTTCCTGTGCTAATCTCTTCATCTCAGAGTAGCACTTGCAACCTACGTCCTCAATTATTTGCTTGACGTATTCCAATCTCTGTCTTCCTCTACAGTTTTTGCCCTCTACAGCTCCCTCTAGTACCATGGAAGTCATTTCCTCATGTCTTAGCAGATGTCCTATCATCCTGTCCCTTCTTCTTTCCACATATTCCTTTCCTCTCCGATTCTGCGTAAAACCTCCTCATTCCTTACCTTATCAGTCCACCTCTTTTTCAACATTCGTCTATAGCACCACATCTCAAATGCTTCTATTCTCTTCTGTTCCGGTTTTCCCACAGTCCATGTTTCACTACCATACAATGCTGTACTCCAGACGTACATCCTCGGAAATTTCTTCCTCAAATTAAGGCCGGTATTTGATATTAGTAGACTTCTCTTGGCCAGAAATGTCTTTTTTGCCATAGCGAGTCTGCTTTTGATGTCCTCCTTGCTCCGTCCATCATTGGTTATTTTAC
The DNA here is from genome assembly GCF_023864275.1 of Schistocerca cancellata. NCBI lineage: Eukaryota > Metazoa > Arthropoda > Insecta > Orthoptera > Acrididae > Schistocerca > Schistocerca cancellata. The sequence goes on along the minus strand of NC_064634.1, from coordinate 320,244,084 downwards.
TGCCTAGGTAGCAGAATTCCTTAACTTCATTGACTTCATGACCGTCGATCCTGATGTTAAGTTTCTCGCTGTTCTCATTTCTACTACTTCTCATTACCTTCGTCTTTCTCCGATTTACTCTCAAACCATACTGTGTACTCATTAGACTGTTCATTCCGTTCGGCAGATCATTTAATTCTTCTTCACTTTCACTCAGGACGGCAATGTCATCAGCGAATCGTATCATTGATATCCTTTCACCTTGTATTTTAATTCCACTCCTGAACCTTTCTTTTATTTCCATCATTGCTTCCTCGATGTACAGATTGAAGAGTAGGGGCGAAAGGCTACAGCCTTGTCTTACACCCTTCTTAATACGAGCACTTCGTTCTTGATCGTCCACTCTTATTATTCCCTCTTGGTTGTTGTACATGTTATATATGACCCGTCTCTCCCTATAGCTTACCCCTACTTATTTCAGAATCTCGAACAGCTTGCACCATTTTATATTGTCGAACGCTTTTTCCAGGTCGACAAATCCTATGAAAGTGTCTTGATTTTTCTTTAGCCTTGCTTCCATTATTAGCCGTAACGTCAGAATTGCCTCTCTCGTCCCTTTACTTTTCCTAAAGCCAAACTGATCGTCACCTAGCGCATTCTCAATTTTCTTTTCCATTCTTCTGTATACTATTCTTGTAAGCAGCTTCGATGCATGAGCTGTTAAGCTGATTGTGCGATAATTCTCGCACTTGTCAGCTCGTGCCGTCTTCGGAATTGTGTGTATGAAGCTTTTCCGAAAGTCAGATGGTATATCGCCAGACTCATATATTCTACACACCAACGTGAATAGTCGTTTTGTTGCCACTTCCCCCAATGATTTTAGAAATTCTGATGGAATGTTATCTATCCCATCTGCCTTATTTGACCGTAAGTCCTCCAAAGCTCTTTTAAATTCCGATTCTAATACTGGATCCCCTATCTCTTCTAAATCGACTCCTGTTTCTTCTTCTATCACATCAGACAAATCTTCACCCTCATAGAGGCTTTCAACGTATTCTTTCCACCTATCTGCTGTCTCCTCTGCATTTAACAGTGGAATTCCCGTTGCACTCTTAATGTTACCACGGTTGCTTTTAATGTCACCAAAGGTTGTTTTGACTTTCCTGTATGCTGAGTCTGTCCTTCCGACAATCATATCTTTTTCGATGTCTTCACATTTTTCCTGCAGCAATTTCGTCTTAGCTTCCCTGCACTTCCTATTTATTTCATTCCTCAGCGACTTGTATTTCTGTATTCCTGATTTTCCCGGAACACGTTTGTACTTCCTCCTTTCATCAATCAACTGAAGTATTTCTTCTGTTACCCATGGTTTCTTCGCAGCTACCTTCTTTGTACCTATGTTTTCCTTCCCAACTTCTGTGATGGCCCTTTTTAGAGATGTCCATTCCTCTTCAACTGTACTGCCTACTGCGCTATTCCTTATTGCTGTATCTATAGCGTTAGAGAACTTTAAACGTATCTCGTCATTCCTTAGTACTTCCGCATCTCACTTCTTTGCGTATTGGTTCTTCCTGACTAATGCCTTGAACTTCAGCCTACTCTTCATCACTACTATATTGTGATCAGAGACTATATCTGCTCCTGGGTACGCCTTATAATCCGGTATCTGATTTCGGAATCTCTGTCTGACCATGATGTAATCTAATTGAAATCTTCCCGTATCTCCCGGCCTTTTCCAAGTATACCTCCTCCTCTTGTGATTCTTGAACAGGTTATTCGCTATTACTGGCTGAAACTTGTTACAGATCTCAATTAGTCTTTCTCCTCTTTCATTCCTTGTCCCAAGCCCATATTCTCCTGTAACCTTTTCTTCTACTCCTTCCCCTACAACTGCATTCCAGTCGCCCATGACTATTAGATTTTCGTCCCCCTTTACATACTGCATTACCCTTTCAATATCCTCATACACTTTCTCTATCTGTTCATCTTCAGCTTGCGACGTCGGCATGTATACCTGAACTAGCGTTGTCGGTGTTGGTCTGCTGTCGATTCTGATTAGAACAACCCGGTCACTGAACTGTTCACAGTAACACACCCTCTGCCCTACCTTCCTATTCATAACGAATCCTACACCTGTTATATCATTTTCTGCTGCTGTTGATATTACCCGATACTCATCTGACCAGAAATCCTTGTCTTCCATCCACTTCACTTCACTGACCCCTACTATATCTAGATTGAGCCTTTGCATTTCCCTTTTCAGATTTTATAGTTTCCCTACCACGTTCAAGCTTCTGACATTCCAGGCCCCGACTCGTAGAACGTTATCCTTTCGTTGATTATTCAATCTTTTTCTCATGACTTTACTAGACGGTAAATGACAGCGTCATCTGCAAACAATCTAAGACGGCTACTCAGATTGTCTCGTAGAGGGCCTATAACAATTCCGCTGGCCGGCGTGGCCGAGCGGTTCTAGGCGCTACAGTCTGGAACCGCATGACCCATATGGTCGCAGGTTCGAATCCTACCTCGGGCATGGATGTGTGATGTCCTTAGGTTAGTTAGGTTTAAGTAGTTCTAAGTTCTAGAGGACTGATGACCTCAGCAGTTAAGTCCCATAGTTCACAGAACCACTTGAACAATTTTTTTATAACACTTCCGTGAGGATCGCCAGATATTCCTTCTGTTTTACTCGATGACTTTCCGTCTATTACTACGAACTGTGGCCTTTCTGACAGGAAATCACGAATCCAGTCGCACAACTGAGGCGATACTCCGTAGGCACGCAGTTTGGTTAGAAGACGCTTCTGAGGAACGGTGTCGAAAGCCTTCTAGAAATCTAAAAATATGGAATCGATTTGACATCCCCTGTCGATAGTACTTATTATTTCATGAGTATAAAGAGCTATTAGTGTTTCACAGGAACGATATTTTCTGAATCCGTGCTGACTATTTGTCAATAATACTTACCTCCTCACATGAGGGTTCATAGGAATCACACAGTTTAGATTAGTCTGATCAAGTTAGCTGGCGTGTTTCCGAATGGTCCAAATAATGATAGCATGTAGTTCCATGCGTATCACTAGAAAATACTGTCTACCATCTTTCTTGGGCAAATACGTCGTGTCGACGCTACTGCGAGGGTGGAGTGCATACTGTATTTCATGAGGTTTCTTGTTTTCCTGAGCAGGTTATCTAGATCCACTTGTGTCCAGTTCAATATCTCCAGTGTCCCTGATGACAAGTAAGGTCCAAGTAATATTACTATTAGTATTATAGCGAAAGTTTTCATTCTTATTACGATAGCGTTCGAGAGATGGCCTGACAATTTCGACACCAACGGCGACGTTGGAACTATGCGCATCCCGGCCTGGAAGCTCTCCTCCCCGTGAGCTGGTAGCAGAACCGCCGCCTCCACTACTCAGCATCGACCCCGGCCTTCTGCACGCGCCACAAAAAGAGAGGCGGCGCAAATAAAATGAAATAAGAGTGGTAAGGCGAGCAGCCGATAACGATCTGGCAGGCCATACCGTGATGGATGGCCCCAGCGCCGCCGCCGCCGCCGCCTCCCGGTACACTCGCTGGCTGCGCACGAAAACGCTTGCGCGCGCATTCCTGACTCAGCAGGCAGTTCCACCGTGCTCCTCAAATGAGGGGCCCCGCGACACCGTGGTTTTCAGTATTCTCATATCAGGAAAATACTTGTAGGCACACCAGACCAAAAGTGAATATCCCTGGTCTCTGTCGTTAGCCGCCTCCGTAAATGAAATTGTATACTTCCGTACATTGATCGGCCGGAACATTATGATCACCGACCTACTGCCGATATAAACCTGTCCAGGCGATAGCAGCGTCGCTTGGCGAGAAGTGACTGCTGGTCAGACACACGCATGGTGTATGTGGCATCAGTGAGCTTGATGTCCATGTATAAAATGGGGCAGATAGTAATAGTCCGTAAGGTCGGCACGAGCACTTCGGAAACTGTAGGACTTGTCTGGTTTCGAGGAGTGCTGTGGTGAGCGTCTTCAAGACGCGCAGCCAAGGTGAAACATGTGCAGACATGGTGGGATTGTGCGGCCGCTTACATAGAGAACGTCGCATCAAAGACCTTTCAGCAGTTTAATTTCCAAACTGTTTTTTATCCGGTTATAAGTTTCGGCGATTTGTTAATCATATTCAGGCCCCCTTACAGACGTGTATGAAGACTCCAACCTCGGCTCCGGTCAATATAGGGGCCAGGATTCAAAGACTGGTATCTGTAGATTTCAGCTTAATACAGCGATCACTTCAACCATCATAATCATCATCGAATAGTCGGCAGATAATAGCTGAAGAGATCGCTGTATCAAGCAGAAATCTACAGATACCAGTCTTTGACTGCTGACCCCTCTTTCGACCGGAACCGAGTTTGGAATTTTCCTACACGTCGGTCAGGGGGTCTAAAGATGGCGTAGTAAATTGCCGAAACAGGTAGCCAAATGAAATAACACTTTGGAAATTAGACGGCTGAAAGGTGTTTGATCTGACATTCTGTACTGAACAGCTGAAAAGATGGACATACAGAGACCTCACTACATAGGTCGGACGTCTTAGGCCAGACAGACTGGTAAAACAGGACAGGTTGCTAACTGTGGTGGAACTAACATCAGGGCAGAATGCGTGTGTGTCTGAACACGCAGTGCACCCAACGATGGGCCTCCACAGCCGACGACCCCTGCATGTGCCAATGTTAACACCACGATAACGGCAACTACGACTGAAATGGGAACGTGACCACCGACACTGGACGTTGGCGCAGTGGCAAAGCGTTGCATGCCATGGGAGCGCGCGAATTCGCCCAGTTCCTTGAAACCTGTACTGCGGGACGGAGACAATGTGGCGGCGGCTCCATTATGTTCTGGGGAACATTCACGTGGGCATACATGGATCCAACGGAGCTCGTGCAAGGCACCATGACGACCAAGTAGTGTCGTGCACTGGTAGCAGACCCCTTCATGACGATCATGTTTCCCGACGCCAGTGGTATTTTTCAGCAATATAATGCGCCATACCACAAGGCCAGAAAAGTGGCGGATTGGTTCGAGGAACACAGTGGCGAGTTCCAGTTGATATGCTTCCCCCCCATCCCCACCACCCGTCCGAAACTCGCCATATCTGAACCATGTCGAACACATCTGGGATGTGACTGAACGTGGCGTCAGAACTTATCGTTCCCATCCCCGGAGTTTACGGGAATTAGGTGAAATGTGTGTGCAGATATGGTGTCAACTCCCTCCAGCAACTACCAATTCCTGTTGCTTCCATGCCACGACGCTTCACCATTGTTATCAGTGCCAAACGTGGACATACCGACTATCAATATTGTTATTGCTGACGAGTGTACATGTGGTGGCGTTTGATTTGTAGGTTGTTGGTTCAGGCACTGGCAGAAGAAAGAAAAAAATCATCTTTGGCTGACAGGGGATGGGTAGATGGGGTATACACTGCAGCAGTATCCTGGATTGAATTCCAAACCTCTCTGGAATGAGAGAGTTGATATTCCGGTTACTATGGGTTTATTTGACCATCGTCAGTTTTTATTTGCAGTTCACTCTTGTCGCTTCAGCTTACATATCATTTTTTCATTGGAAGCTTGTGAGTGCGGCAGCAGCTTAGGCAACCAGAAACATTGTGTCGTGCATGGAAATTACGCCAATTGACCAAACGCGGCAAGATAATGGTTTTCTCGTTTTAAGGAGGATCGCTTTGACATTAGTGACTGTCACGTTCAGGAAGACCTTCGATGTTTGAAGACATTGTTTAAAAATATTAATCCACAACGGTCTACGTCAGCGTACTCGAGAATTGGCAATGTGATGAACTCTCATTCCAACATCGTGGGGAATTTGCATGCAATGGTGAAAGTTAAGAAATCGGGTGTATGGGTACCGCATGCTCTAAGCCAAAATCACAAAAAATCAGCAAGTGGCCACGCACATCACTGCCTGCTCGTTATAAATAGGCTCGTGAACAACATCGACCATTCACACCTTCTTCTTTACTGGTGACGAGAAATAGTGTGTTTATGCTAACATAAAGAAAAGAAAGGAGTGGTTGAGGCCAGACGCAGCAGCAACTCTCCGTACAAAGACCTCCGCGCGTCCACAGAAGATAATGTTACGTGTATGGTGGAACAGCGACGCTGTGGTGTAGGACGGATTGCTTCTCCGTGGCTTAACCATCACTGCTGACGATAAATGTCAGCGTCTGAGACGCCACGCAGACGCAGTCCGAGAACAACGACCAAGAAGACTGCGTGAAGTGACGCTAGTCCCCGATGACGCCAGCTCGCGTTCTGCTAGACTGACAAAAAACACTGTACAGTAATTGGGAACTCGGTTGTCACCAGCTTATTCACTGTCCCCACTCAGATTTTCATCTTTTCCGTTCTTTATCGAACATCCGTCAGGGAACTTCCTTTCCGGATGAAAATGTGCTCCGAGTTCTGCCCCTAAAAACCACGTGCTTTTACAGTAGCAGAATCGAGACGTTACCCCAGCATTATCACACTCTTGTAAATACGAAGGAGAATCTATTGTTCTTGACTAAAGACTCTGTTATGTGTACCTGTTGCGTTTATTAAACTTGTGAAAAAATGCTACTACCTTATGCACCAACAAAATAACTTACCGACCTACACTTTCAATGTGCGACTGATGGCTACTATTTTAATAATTATACGTAACGACCTCGGGAAGTTAGTTACAAATGCCGTCCCACGATAAGATCGCTGCTCAGCAAGACTGTCGGATTGTCAGAATACAACACGCGTTCTGGGTTTTCTTCAAACGCAGTTCTGATGGCGTACGGTTAGTATGTGCATCAAAAGGCGCAAGTGAAACAGCTCGGCGACTGGAAATGTGCACCAGGGAAGAAGAACGCGAGACACAATGATACTTGGGAGAAAAATGGCTTCATTGCACATAGATTACCGTGAAATTCTTGCGTTATATGGAACAAATGCAGTGTCACCTCCAGCCTTAGTGAAATGGTACCAACAATTTGACCACGGCCGTACAGACGTGGGTAATGCTGAACAGCCATAGTGTCCAGGACTTTCACGCAATGGTTCTCGAGTAGTTCCGTAAACAAGGAGCGGATTTCTATCGTCGAGAATTGATCGATTGGTAGAACGTTCCATCTGTTGTGTGCAGAGACTTCGTGACTATGTTGAGAAATGTTTTCGTGTATAGCGCAACATTCAATACAAGTTACTTGGCCTGCTATAGTAATGAGTAACTTACTTTTTGAAGTTCCTTCATAACTGTTGAATATGTAAGAGGTTTTAGTCTCATAATAATGAAATTATAATTTATGTATGTGGGCGGTATCGTCAAATTCATTTACATTTGAAGTTGAGTTACCTCCAAAATCATCCGACGCCAATCACTGGTTTTAGTGTCTGGTTGCCCTGTTGTGTACTATAGTGGTAGTACGGCAGCAGCTGTAGTGATTGTGCAGATATTAGTGATTGAAGTGATCATCACATCGTGGTATCACCAGGCAGCTTCCGTATCTTTTGCAGCAGCCTTTTTTTCAAGAGGAAAAATTCGACCTCTGTAATGTTTTTCGAAACCAGATGGCAGTTGCAAGAGTCGAGGAGCACGAAAAGGAAGCAGTTGTTGAGAAGGGAGTGAGACGGGGTTGTAGCCTATCCCCGATGTTATTCAACCTGTATACTGAGCAAGAAGCAAGGGAAACAAAAGAAAAATTTGGAGTGGAGATTAGAGTCCGGGGGGAAGAAATAAAAACTTGGAGGTTTCCCGATGGCATTGTAATTCTTTGAGAGATAGGCAAAGCATTTGGAAGAGCTGTTGAACGGAATGGACAGTGTCTTGAAAGAAGGATTAAGATGAACATCAACAAAAGCAATACGAGGATAATGGAATATAGTCGAATTAAATCAGCTGATGCTGAGGGGATTAGATTAGAAAATGAGAAACTTAAAGTCGTAGATGAGTTTTGCTGTTTGGGCAACAAAATAACTGATGATGCTCGAAGAAGAGAAGATATAAAATGTAAGAGACAACGGCAAGACAAGCGTTTCTAAAGAAGAGAAATTTGTTAACAGAGGGTAAAGATTTAAGTGTGAGGAAGTCTTTCCTGATAGTATTTGTATGGAGTGTAACCATATATTTTAGTGAAACATGGGCGATAAACAGTTTAGACAAGAAGAAAAAGGAATTTTTTGAAATGTGGAGTTACAGAAGAATGTTGAAGATTAGGTGGGTACATCACGTAACAAATGAGGAGGTACTGAACAGAAGTGGCGAGAAAAATTCGTGGCACAATCTGAGTAGAAGAAGGGATTGGTTGGTAGGACACATTCTGAGATATCAAGGGATCGCCGATTTAATATTGGAGGGATGCGTGGTGTGTTGTAAAAATCCTAGAGGGAGACCAAGAGATGAACACAGTAAGCAGATTCAGAAGGATGTAGGTTGCAGTAGTTACTCGGAGATGAAGAGGCTTGCACAGGATAGAGTAGCATGGAGAGCTGCATCAAACCAGTCTTCGGACTGAAGACCACAAAAACAAAAACAAAAACAATGTTATTCGAGCTTTCACTTATACTCTCGGATGTTAATAATTCTTTTCTAATGTCCTATAATAGTCTCGAATATTCTAGAATACAGTTGGGAAACAGCACATACATCACTGACCCACATTCCCGCAAAACCGTCTAGTGAGACGTAGTAAGGACACAGGAACAACTACTCGAGGTGTATCCGCTTATAGAGAAAAACTTCGTAAACTATAGTGGTGTGAGTAAACAATTTTAGCCCACACAAAACAGTGTAGTTCAACAAACAAATCAGCGAATGTAGAATATGGTACCAGGGGAGGAGAAAAATATTTACATCCTTTCGTACATTTATGAACCAAGACCAAAATGTAATCTTTCGAACAGAATGCCTAAATTTGATTAGTGTTCTCCATGTGCCTTCTCAAGAAATACTTCTAGACGCGACACCACAGATGCCGAAACATTAATAAGTATTAATTGGAAAATAAAAAGGCAAGTCAGTACTCACGCCGTGCATTGATCTCATTTCCGTCAACTTACTATTCAGCTGTAAAAGGCTCCGTTTTCCAGTTTGGCTTAGCATGCACTGCACAAGACCAAAGATTTCACCATTGTGGAGTAAGCACAGAATAATAATGTTTCTCGCACGGACAGTTATATGCAGCATTTCCACGTATTGGATAACCACAAAAATTATTTGTCTTTGCACCCGAAAGCAACACATCATATGAAGTTAGATCCTATAAAAATGAGATAAACTGGCTACTTTAAAGGTAGTTAAAATACATAAATTATTTTAATGTAAAATAATAATTTTTTAATTATAATATATAATTTTTTTAAATTTGTGACAGCTGTACTTAGAGCTTCACTGTAGCCTAACTTATAAGATGTTCCAAGGCAGAGAAATAGAGCATTTCAAATGCATTCGTCCGAAAAGTTTAGAAGTACAACGCAACTGATTTGGGAAGTGTAATAGTAACAGAATCTCACGACCTGATGTACATAATGTAAAATGTAAAGTGCATTCACTTTTATCAATGTTTCACTTACTAACTCAACTGCAAGGAAAGGTCAGCTATCCGAAACAAAACTTGTTCTGACCAATCATGTGCGACACACTGAGCCTCACTACTCTCCTATAAAATCATTGAAATATTTGCTCTCTTTTGAGCTGGTCTGATAGTTCACCGTTTCAGGCATCGTTACAGACGTTGGAAGGACGTGTACACATTGAAACAAGTAAATAGTCCTTAATCACGCACAGACGGATCGCAACTTTTTGACTAACTCGTACAACATGGGAGACAATACGAAAACAAATGTTTTATGCTCCAAGGTTAGATTTCTCCATCCAGGTAGTATAGACATCACTGATCCAGTGGACATGTGTAGAAGTTAAGAAAGGAAGTTCTTAACCTACTTACTTTATTTATTTAAACAATTAGTTAACCTAAAAGTGCTTCTGTGGAACACTACGTATGCAAAGTAACTGACTCAGCACAAACTGTTTATACTAAGGAAATCTTCTCACGACTTTACTATACGGTAAAACACAGCATCATCTGCAAACAATCTAAGAAGGCTACTCAGATTATCTCCTAAACCGTCTATATAGGATAGGAACAGCAGAGGGCCTATAGCAATTATTTGGGAACGTCGAACATGTCTTCTGTTTCACTCGATGATTTCCCGTTGGTTACTAAGTACTGTGGCCTTTCTGAAAGAAAAACATGGAGCCGGTGACACAACTGAAACGATATTCCATAGGCATGAAAGTTGATTAGAAGTCCCTTGTGAGGTACGGTGTAAAAAGCCTTCTGGAAATCTAAAAATACGGGATTAATTTGAGATCCCCTGTCGATAGCAGTCATTACTTCGTGCGAGTAAAGAGCTAGTTGTGTTTAACAAGGACAATATTTTCTGAAAAGGTGCTGATTGTGTGTCAATAGAACCTTCGAAATAATTCAAAATGTTCGAACCCAGTGTGTTCCAAAATCCTACTGGAAATCGACGTCGGTCTGTAATTCAGTGGGTTACTCCTATTTCCTTTCCTCTATTTTGGTAAGGATCTTTCGTCGAGCGAGCTGTTGTATATCGTTGCTATGTGTGGGGCTATTGTGGCAGCATACTCTGAAATGAACCTTATCGGTAGTCTGTCTGGACCGACAGGTTTGCCTTTATTAAGTGCTTTAAACTGCTTTACTGCACGTAGGATATCTATTTCTAAATTACTGATGTTCGCAGTTGTTATCGATTCGAATTGTGGAGTATTCGTCTTCTTTGGTGAAAGAATTTCTGAAACTATGTTAAAACACTCCTCATAAGTGACGCTGTCATATATAATATTACCATTGGTATCTCGCAGTCAAAGTATTGATTCTGTCTTGCAGCTGGTGTATTTTACATACGACCAGAATCTCTTTGGCTTTTCTGCCGGATTTCCAGATAGAGTGTCATTGTGGAAGCTAGTAGAAGCATCTGGTATTAAAGTCCTTGCTAAGTTTCCAGCTTCAGTTAAATTTAGCCATCTTGACGATTTCCTTTTGAGGTCTGCATCCTTTTTCAGTTACTTCTGCAACACTGCTGTGACCTGTTTTGTGTGCCAGGGGGAATGAGTTTCGCCTCTTACTAATTTATTTGGTGTAAAGCTGTCAAATGCCTGTGATACCATTTCTTTGAATTCAAGCCACATCTTGTCTACGCTTACATAGTTAGTTAGGAAGGAGTGGAGGCTGTCTCTTAGGAAGACATCAAGCGAATTTTTATTTGCTTTTTTAAAAAGATATATTTTGCGTTTATGTTTTGGTGGTTTTGGATGTTGAAATAGTTACTTTAGCTACAGTTACCTTTTGGTACTAATCCCTGCATCCGTCATGATGCTCCTTATTTACTCAGGATTATTGCTGCTAAGAGATAAAGTATGTTTTTGCAACTGTTTACGCTTCGAGTGGGTTCCAGAACTAATTGTTTAAATTAACTTTCGGAGAAAGCATTTAGTACAATTTATGACGATGTTCTACACATACCACCGGCTTTGAATAAAAGTAAAATAACTAATCAGCTTATTCGATATCATCTAGCATCAATTGCGACACGACTTACATATGAATAGTGGTATGGTAGAATCCATGTTATTCATACACTGATCACCGAAAATATTATGACCACATACGTAATAGCAGACATGTCCACCTTTGGCGCGGAAAACACGTCGTGGCATGGAGGCAATGAGGCGTTGGTAGGTCGCTGATTGGCACTACATCTGCACGTAAAAATCACCTAATTAAATTCAGGGGAGAGGGCGATGAGTTCTGATGCCACTTTCAATCGTATCCCAGATGTGTTCGATCGAGCTCAGATCTGGTGAGTTGGGGGATCAGCACATCAATTGGAACTCGCCGCTGTTTCTCGAACCACCACACTTCTGGCCTTGTGATACGGCGCATTATCTTGTTGAAAAATTCCACTGCAGTTGGGAAACGTAATCGTCGCGAAGGGATGTACATGGTCTGTAACCAGTGTACGATACTCATTGGCTATCATGATGCCTTGCACGAGCTTCACTGGACCCATGGGTGCCCACGTAAACGTGGAGCCGTCGCCAGCTTGTATCCATCTCGCAGTTCAGGTCTTCCCATGGAAGACGACAGATTCGCACCCTCCCATCGGCATGCTGCAGAAGGTATCTGGTCTCATCAGACCATGCAACGCTCTGCCACTGTGCCGACGGTCAAGTGTGAATTTCAGTCATTGTTGTCGATGTTGTGTTGTTAACATTGGCACATGCATGGGTCGTCGGCTGTGGAGACCCATCGTTAGAAGTGTTCGGTGCTCTCTGTGCTCAGACACACTTGTGTTCTACCGAGCAAGTGCGCCTCTGACGGGTGGTTGGTAGCCGTTGCGACACACACAGAATTGTGGTTGCACCATGCTGAATTGCCAGATTTGAACGCTCTGGTGACCTGACGTCAGATCCACCCGATAGTGAGTACAAAGGCATGAACTGTATTGTACACACTTGTACAAGTACAGAGCAAACTACTGTAGCTACTGAAAAGCCCAGTATGTCATGTTAACATTTTATTTGAAAAACGTTAATGTATGATTGTTTTAATTAATGTCTTAGTCAGAAGTAACAATATTAAAAGAATATTTTCCACCGCCTCGTTTTCCAACAGGTTCAGGGGGGGAGGGAGGAGGGGGGGGGGACGGCCAGTATATACAGGATTATTCGTTAGTACCTCCAAGGTTTCAGAAGACGACTGCTCAAAAACTAGATGGCATACTGAAAACAGACACACATCAGTGGACAGAACATCTCTCCGAGATTGTCACGCACTCTACAGGTGATGTGATGTTACAAGCATCAACTCGTAGGCGCAAGTCGTTGACACGGGAAAGCCCAACTGCAGCCCGCTTTGCGAATCTGGTAAATGAGTTGCCTATCTACAGGTGAGAACTAATTGACTGTGACGACACGGAGGCGGGGGTTAACAATGAAACTTGAAAATAGCACACTCTACAGGTGCTACCTGTAATTATAAGAATTCTGCTAACCATTCCTAGACTTCCCTTTACCCGTGGGACACTGATACATGGCAAAACATGAGATACATTTCAATCGGTTCTCTGTTAACCTATCGGGGGACATATACGTCGCGATGGTAATCAAAGGAGTCAAGAGGAGCAAAAGACGATTCTGTGGATATGTAGATATGCCTTGGAGATGATGAGTATCAGAAGTTATAGAGCCGAAAAGATTTATTGGCTGGGACAGTAGGAAATAATAACCATTACAGTTTTAATTGCACAAACGAGATCGCCCTTCAAGCTGTAGCTCTATTCGATACGCATCGCCTGAGCTAACCACGTGTTTCGCTACCTAATTAATTAGTGTGTGAGAAACATTTCAACTGAACCTTTGATTAAAATCAGCAGTCTTTTTTAACGCAAGATAGTCACAGTACTGCACAGAAGAAGACAGTATTGCGTAGGCAGACATTTATAAACACAGCCTACAAAACTTAGTTTGTAAGATTTATGGTTTTAATTGTTATTTTTAATTAATTTTTATTAAGTTACATAGTTTTGTTCTTAATTCGAGAATGATAAGTATTGCATTCTCATTGCGCCCGCGGGAAGAGTAGGACAATTCCTGTAATTTAGAGACACGTCTGGTTATAGAAGGCACAGAGATCATGAACTGATTTTGAACACTGCAACAAACTCTTCATTTGTTTAATATTATTCTGTGGAGAAACTAGTCCACATAGACTCAAGTATGATATATCAGTTTGCTTAGATTTTTAGCATGTGTCTAATATCACATTCAGATGTATTATTCCATTTTTATATAAAAAGGAGTAAGAGAGGCTGGCGATAGCTTGAAGTCATTAAGAGACGTAGAGGTATGAATTTTCCGCGGAAGGGAGCCACCAAGGGGATAAAACGGTGGTAGCCAACTTGCTCGTTTACACTGTTCTTGATGAATTGCCAAGGCGAGAGCTATGTAAGTTTGAGCGTTGGTGTAGCTGCGCATTTTCGGACTAAGTTTTTCAGTGACAGCGATCACGTTAGTTTATAATTTTTCGCGAATGGTCAGTGGAGACTTAGCGGCTCTCGAAGAATGAAATTACAATGAAATGCACACCTTTAGCTGCTTACAGGCGTTGATAAATATCAACGGGGGCAGTTGAAAATGTGTGCCCCGACCGGAACTCGAAACCGGGATCTCGTGCTCACATGGCAGACGCGCTATCCGACTGAGTCATCGAGGACACAGAGGATAGTGCGACGGCACGCTCCCATTGAGACCCACGCTTCCAACTTACTGTCCACACACTACATTTGAAATTCCCCTGCCCACTATACTGATTACTCGCGGCAGTCAATCTACCGATTCCGGTAAGAGTTCGGGCAATGTGAGTGCATCCGCACTCAAGAAGATAATTGGCCGGTAAGTGTTGTGTGCAATGCGTCTGACTGTCTCAATTTGTCAGTGAGTAGTTTGATTAATAGTCATCACTGGTCGGCACTTAGGATTATTACATCATGTGTTGATCAGACTTCTGTTTATTTGTGTTAGAACGAATCTGACTTCTAACAGCTTGGCTCTGAATATACTCTATGTTGACCAGCTATTTTATTTTTGTATATTGCGGGATTGTTTCCAATTCACTTAATTATGTACAAAAGTTTATCAGCAGCCTACGAATTTTCGTATGATTCACTTACAACAGACTTTATTTTCTAAACTACTGTGGTTGGTATATGTTATGTAGATTTGCTGATCCTACGACTAACCTAACGTTGTTTTGGTTATCTGTGATAACAAGTATAACGACAACTGCTACCTCGACTCCATAATGGATTATATTAAATATAACGTTGTTTTAAATCCGATTAGTACATTGAAGACAGTTCCAGTACTCTATCTATTTATTATTAAAGTGACAGTAACTATAAAAACAATCATCCCCTGGGCGAATACAATTATACTGTGGTATTGTGATCAATGTTTGTCTTAGAGTGCTTTAAAGTTGCCATATGTGTCCCAAATTCTGTTTCTTTATGTGTACTCCTTGAACCGAGATTTGAATCTCCTCCCGGTTTGCCATGTGTACTGCTTGTTGCAGTCACTGCTCTTGATCCTATACACGCCTGAATCCCGAAATTTATTCCTATTATTACTGATTTTATGGTAGAGCCTGAATTTCAGCGCATCGTTTGTACGAAAACCTTTTTTACAATTTCTTTTCGAAAGCATCTCTCTTTTTTGTGGTAAATCTTCCCACCTCACAGGCATGAACCTTCTGTTGTTGTTATTCTTAACTGTGACTTGAAGTTACTTGCTTAAGCTATTTCTTCTTTACCTTATTGTAAATTTTCATCACCTCTGTACCTCTACATCCATTAGCCAGGATCACTTGATTTACAATGTCCAAAGCCTCAGTCTTCTGGTACTGTGAAGAGATTCTTCTCATTAATTTTTTTGCCTCCCAGAAATACAATTAACTCACTATTGTACTATGAAGCCATAGAAATCTACGGGGGGTGATATGAAACATGAGAAAGGGGAATGTCAACAATGGGAGTGTGCTTGTTACTTGACAATGTCAGTCGCCATGCAGCCATCGCTACAAAGCAAATCTTGGATTAATTCATTTGGGACATTATCAAGCACTCAGTTCACACCTCTAATCTGGCACCTTTAGAATTGCATCTTTTCATGTCTCTGGAATTGTTTATAGGTGGAGAAATGTTTTCTACGAACCGTCGGATTCAGCGTGCCGTCAAACAACGGGCCAAAGAGAGGACGGGAGAGTTTCTTGACAGATGTCTCAGAAAGTTCGACGCTCGACACACAAATTACATTGAGAAGGCAGGGGACTACGTCGGAAAATAGTGTTTGATGGACATCTATAAATTTTTCGTAAATATATTGCCTTTTCGATTTTTTTAAAGAATAGAGCAATCTTAATTTTTTCACAAAAACGTGTAATGAATAAGTTGTCAGTGAGATATTACCTGACCTATCGCAACCATTGATGCCTAGATTAGACGGAGACACTACCTTGTGAAACTAGGTTACGAAATTGTAATGTTAGTCACGGTGCATGCGCAAGCAGGAGTGGCGAAGGTCGTTGACGAACCTGTTCATTTTCGGGTCATTTCAATTTTTCACGACGTGAAACTATCACTTGCGTGTTTCTTCAAATGCGACATAGAATGGGAGAGCTGAGAAAATGGTTGATTTTTTTGGCTGTTACACTAGGCGTAGGAGTTTTTGGGATGTTAATGATTATTATTACAAGAACAAGGTGCGAGGCAGTGCTGCACTTGAGAAAATTCTTCATGATATGGACAGCGAACGATTGACGATGTCGGAATTACTGACCAAAGTATATTCTGTTGTAAATAATAAGATATTTAAGATTAAAGATTTTTTCCGCATTTGGAAACATTCTGAATATGCTCTTAGTTCGGTATGAAGCGGCTGCGCACATGCGTAATCCATCCAAAGAGTACAAAGTGAAGCTAATGGCAGAAATACACTCATGTTCAGAAGAAAAGAGTACACCTTGAACTACTAGAGATAGTACGTTGATATTCACAGGACATGTATATTAGTATGTTCTGAAGAAATGATTAGTATTTCAGTCACCTCGGTTCGGCATGTCTCCTGTTGTCTAGTCCGGAATGGGCCCTGATAACTCGTTCCACGCGTGATGGTATCGACGCGTATAAGACGCGAGTAGCGCCCTGTGGTATAGCCATCCGTGCTGCATTCATCTGGTTCCAAAGTTAATGTGTGATGGTTGGCATGGCGTCACAGTGCTGCACCTGTCGGTTCATCACTTCCCACATATTTTCGATTGGCAACCAGTCTGGCGATCTGGCTGGACTGGGCAAAAGGCTGACATACTGTGAGACAAAAAAGGTCCGTATTCGTGCGACAGCATGTGGTTGTGCATTGTCTTGCTGAAAAATGGCTTCTCGGGTATTGTGCTGAAAGGGTATGGCTGCGGGCCGCAGAATGCCATTCACGTAGGCCACTTTGGTCACAGTGCCCTGGACACGCACCAACTGTGATTTATGGTCGTACTCAATAGCTTCCTACACCATAAGGCCTTGAACTGGCACTGCATGTCTTGTGCGAATGCAGTCACCGTGCTGCCACTCCCCCTGCCTGTTCCGAATGAAAATGCGGCCATCATTTTTAAATAAACAGAACCTGGATTCGTCAGAAAACACTATGTGATGCGGATCCTGTCTCCAGCGACGTCGTTTCATACGCCACTGCCGTCTAGCGCGTTTCTGCACATTCGTCGAAGGTAGGCGGAGAAGTGAACGATACACACGTAAACCATGCCGTAATAAACGGCGACGGACTGTCACCCATGATACCGGACGATGTATTACACTCTTCCACTGTTACGCCAGAGTCGACGAGGACGCAGATCTGTTCTGCAGTGTCATTCGGATGAGGTGTCAATTTTCTCGGAAGGTGGTCGGCATGAGTCTCGTCATGTTCTCCGGCTTTTCGTGAACCCGTTGCACTGCCGAAACACCTTGTCCCACACGAGCAGCAATTTCCCGAATGGTTGCATCACATTCTCTCATGCCAATAATGCGCCCTCTTTCAAACTCACTGATTTGACGGTACGTCTGCGAGTCATCCTGCGCGTCTGCTCAAGTCACACTGACCTATTACCTTCGGTTTATAGCGACAACGAGAGTCGCAGGCACATTTTACCGGTAGGTGCTGTTGTGCGGCTATATCTATATGACCTTGAACCTGTCGGCCGATATGGTTCAAATGCTAATCATTCTTGCAGAACACACTAACGTACGCGTATTGTGAATATGGACGTCCTGTCTCTAAACGCTCAAGGCGCTCTGTTATTTTTCTGAACATGTGTGCAGAAAATTTAATACGTACGAAGCTAAAAGCTTAATATCCGAAAATTGTAAACTTCCAAAATAGCTGGAACGGTAACAAATTTGACAATTTTGGAATAGGATATGTATAGTATAGAGCGAGAAATGAAAAAATAGACTTGCCAGTTTAATTTCGACGATAATGCTTCGCACGTTGGTGTAATTTCATTCCTTATAGCATCTCGACGTATGTTAAGATCCCTAAATTGCGTTCTTGGGTGGCTGAAATAGCTTCTGGATTTCGTCGCTGAGCATACAGCATTCAGACACAATTGTTCATTAATTTCGTACTGACTCCAACCAGACAAGCCTGAACTCCGGCACTAACAATGCCAAAATTTCATTTGAGATACGAAACTGGTAATTCATTACTCACAGGATGTCGAAACTTGAAGTGTACACTGACGTCGCCGTGTAGACAATTTATGAAACTAGTGCCGCAACGCTGGTTTTAAGAAATCAGTTTCGCATCTCGGTGTGTCCGTGTAAACTAGGCGTTTTGTGGTATACATTTGTCTAGTAATATATTTAAACGATTAACATTACAAGATCACAGATTAATGTAAGCACCTTATAAGCCAATGCAAAGGTGAAATGCTGGTACATCAATAACCGGTGTAACCCTCAGAATGTTGAATGCAAGCATGAAAACGTGATTGCATTGTGCTGTACAGGTACCAGATATCAGTTTGTGGGATAGGGCTCCCTGCCTGTTGCGCTTGGTCGGTCAATGCAGGGACCGCTAATGCTGTTTGTGGATGACGCTGGAGTTGTCGTCCGATGATGTTCCATGTGTGCTCGATTGGAGACAGATCTGGTGACCGAGCAGGCCAAGCCAACATGTCGACTCTCTGTAGAGCGTGTACAGCGGCATTCAGACGAGCGTTATCCTGTTGGAAAAACACCCCCTGAAGTACTAATTATGAACTTCAGCTCAACATGTCGAATCACCAAAGACGTGTAGATTTTCAGTCAGGAGGCGTGGGGTAGCCATGCAAGTTCTCCTGGTCTCATACGAAATCGCACCTCAGAACATAGCTCCACGTGTAGGTCCAGTCTGTCTAGAACGCCGACAGATTTGTTGCAGACACTCAACTGGTCTCCTTATAACCAACACACGGTCGCCACTGGTACCGAGGCAGAACCAGCTTTCATCAGAAAACACGCCTTCGCTTGCATCTCCAATGAGCTTTCGATTGTCAACACTGAAGTCGCAAATAGCGGTAGTTTGCGGTCAGTGGTGTGCACGCTACAGGATATCGAGCTCGGAGCGGTCCTAGAAGTAACTGATTTGTAACAGTACGTTGTGTCACTGTGGTTCCAACTGCTTCTCAAATTGCTGCTTCAGATGCAGTGTACGGTACGCCAGAGCCATGTCCCGAACACGGTGGTCTTCCCTCCCGGTGGTGCCACGTGGCCGTCTGTGGCAGTTCGGAGCCCGGTCTTCTGTACATACTTGTGACCACCGCTGCCAGCAGTCATGTTCAGAGACTACATTCCTGCCAAGTCTTTCAGCAATATAGCAGAAGGAACATCCAGTTCCCCGTTTCTCTATTATACGACCTTGTTCAAACTTAGTCGTATGCTCACAATGCTGTGATCGTCACCTTAAGGGCATTCTTGACCAACACCAACTCACCACGTCCAATCTCAACGGTAACTAAAGGTCACGGCCGTTACAGCGAGCATCTAAAGCAAACCTGATTTGCATCCTAATCGTGGCGCTACTAACGCAACTCTTATGTGGCTGGCGCGAAATCTGAACAGACACCATTTTCCACATGTAGGATCACACCTAGCAACTACCGTTTAGAATTGGAAGGAAAATTAGCATTGACCATATTTTTTTTGTTTTGTTGTCAGCAAAATCGATTTTCAGTCACTTAGTGACCATCCTCAGTCCTAGAAGTTAAAAATTTTCACATAACGATCAGATAGTATAAAACAGAAAATCACAACTACACCTGCGTATGAACAAAACAGTCGGTACGAACATACCTGTAATATACAATTAACATTGGTAGGCACTGGTATCAAGCTATAACCACAAGCTTAGAGCGACCACATAAACTGAGGCCGCTGTTTACTGGCACCTGTACAGCAGACCTTGGTGGGACAGGGCTTGGACCGACCTCTATGTGACATGTGCCACGTGAAGACTTAATATTACTGGTTTTGCAAGATATTAACACAAACTACCTTTTGTGCATTTGTGAATCATGAAGTAATTCAAATTTAAACATAGCAGACGAAGGGGGAAGGAAACATCTAAAATATACTGGCGTGTTGTTTATAGAAAACCAACTTACAAAACATAAAACAGATCGATAGTAAGTTGTCAGAGTGCAGGACAAGTAAAAGAGAAAAAGAAAAGGAAAAGAATAATATATGAATAACATGAGGTATAACACAGTTTTTAGAAAACATAGTACCCACCATCTGGTGTGGGAAGTTAGAAGTACAACGTTCGTGATTTACGTAAAATGTTACGTTACGACTAAGGAGTCAAATATTTAAAAATAGTAATAGTACGAAAATGCCATTACGTAATGATCAAAATGCCGTGAAACACAATATTCATTACAAAAATGTTTTGAAGGTGTAGACAAACAATTTTGTTATCATATTTAACCCACATGATGATGTACCTCTCGTTTGCCCCTTTGGACAGGCTAACATTATTATAACAATGGTTATACGCTTCCGCATAAGCACTGGGTCAGAACCCATACATACATGACATCAAATATACACAGTTGCTTAGTGTAAAACATAGCACCCACACTTTGGCGTGGGAAGCTAGAAGTATATCGTTCTTGATTTACGTAAAATATTACGTTAAAACTGAGGAGTCGAATATATAAAAAATAGTAATAGTACGAAAACTGCCACTACGTAACAATTCAAATGCCTTGAAACAATATTCATTACAACAACAAAAAAGGTTTGAGGGTGTAGACTAACAATTTTGTTATCATATTTAACGAAGCGATTATGTACATATCATTTGTCCCATTTGGATAAACTAACATTTTTATAACACTGGTTGTACACTTCCACATAAGCACTGGGTCAGAACCCATACATACATTCACAGGTTGATAAAACAGTAATAAAATTGCCAAGCAACCGGTTTTGAATACTAATAAAATAATTTGATTTTACATAACTTACAGTAGCAGTGGGACCCATATGAAATAAAAGCAGACTTAAGAAATACCTATAATTCTAATTGTGTTATTGAAATGAATTTAAAATACAAGGTGTGAACTACCGCTTATGTTGCGCGACTCCTTCTTGGTGCTGCGTTTTTTTCCGTCAGTGTCTGTGTCCAAAAACCACGACGTTTACGAATGCTCTGAAAGGTTGCAACGTGCATGACGACTGCCACGAAAAGCCTACACAGCTCTCTTTGTCCACCGAAGAAGTTCAATAATTTCTCACTGTTACTCACTTTCGATGTATTCGCGTATGTAGAAACCAGGAATGAGGTCCGTTATCAAGTGGCGAGGACGGTACTGCGGTACCCGCCAAAGTGCTCCCGATGTGCTGCAGCAACAGCGAGATCGGCTCGCATTAGCGGGGCTATTAGTAAAAATTAAAGCCTCTTTAAAAACGGGGGCAGGAGTTTAAAAGCGGCCTCCCCACTGCTGTTTTCCCGTGCCCCGCCCATCGCCTGGTGATAGCAAATTGATGCCGTCCTGGCTGCTTGATGGATGAGCGGCCGAGACTCACCCCCCCCCCCCCCCCCCCCACTACAAGCCCCACCACCAACTATCGCCACATGCTGCCGACTGCCGAGAAATATCGCTACCAGACAGACGGCTCTGCTACTTCTCAGCCGGCGACCGCGGAGAAAGCAGACACCGAATATTGCAATAAATCCGGAAGAACACAGGCCTCCACAGATCCTGAATCTTTGGCTCGGAATATTGTGCGGTACAGTACAGTCTAGACTGGGACCAGTGCTGTGCCTGCCTGTATGTGTGGCGAGCAGCAGTGTTGGGCTGAAGTGACGTCAGAATGACATGTCACTTGTTACGACCTCAAAACTCGACAGCAATGGAGGCGATGGCACCAGCTTCTCCTGTTGGTGAGTGGACCGTCGGAAATAGCAACATATCTGGAAAAAACAGCTAAATATTTGTGACAAGCAAGAATACAAATCTCATTTAAGCTGTGCTCTTATGTTCCTGTCTAACCACATCCGCGAAAAATCATAGCATATCCGTATTCGGAAATAAACAGCTAAATATTTGCACCAAGTAATAACATACATATCGTTGCTGAACGTTTCACTTGCAGCAATTTGGCCGGCTGGTGTGGCCGAGCGGTTCTAGGCGCTTCAGTCTGGAACCGCACGACCGCTACGGTCGCAGGTTCGAATCCTGCCTCAGGTATGGATGTGTGTGATGTCCTTAGGTTAGTTAGGTTTAAGTAGTTCTAAGTTCTAGGGGATTGATAACCTCGGATGCTAAGTCCCATAGTGCTCAGAGCCATTTGAATCGTCAGCCTCTGGTGACTTCATCGGTCCCCTCTAACACCATATCTCGAAAGTTTGTAGTCGTTTCTTTTCCTGCCCTAAAAATCAAAGATTTTTAACATAGCCGAATGGGTCAAGTTCACCACCTCGTCGTCTATTGAGTGGCAGAGTTAAATAATAAAATCGAACTAAATTACTCCTGAGATGGAGCACTTTTATAAATAAGTTACATCGAATATTTCACGACGTGCTTACATTAAATTAAAAGCTGCTTCTTTCGACTCCATAACTCAACATCTGTAACCACTGCAGCACGATAAACACGTACAGTAACTCCAAAAAGTACGATACTGCTATGTTTGTGCTCGTAAGAAGTACGATACAATGTTCCTCTGGTCGTAAAAGGGAAATTTTATTGTGCGAAGGTGGTCAGAATGTCAGTGAAGTAGACCATTTTAAATCCTTAGGAGTGAGGGTGAATCGAAGGCTTTCTTGGAAGTACCACTTTCAAGTTGTTGTGCAGAAACTGAATGACGCTATCTTCATTATTGGAATGATTTTTCTTGTCTCTGAGACCAAAACATGAAGGCCTGTTTACCTTTCTTATTTTCACTCTAGTTGAACCATCAATTAGGGCGGTTCACAAACAGCAACTCAAGTACACATGTTATTCCAAAACGTTATCGTGGAAGTAGGTGCCCAGAGGTGCTGATAAACACACACTGCTAAAGATACCTTTTTATTCTAATAGACTTTCTCAATAATAAATGTTTAAGTCTGGCATTTTTTAAAAAAACAATTTCAAAATCGATTTCCAATAGCTGACAAATTTTCTTTATGAAAAGGAGATTGCAAGATATGACGTTAACAACTTCCGAATAATAAGATTTTAAACTTGACACACACACACACACACATATATATATATATATATATATATATATATTCCTGGAAATGGAAAAAAGAACACATTGACACCGGTGTGTCAGACCCACCATACTTGCTCCGGACACTGCGAGAGGGCTGTACAAGCAATGATCACACGCACGGCACAGCGGACACACCAGCAACCGCGGTGTTGGCCGTCGAATGGCGCTAGCTGCGCAGCATTTGTGCACCGCCGCCGTCAGTGTCAGCCAGTTTGCCGTGGCATACGGAGCTCCATCGCAGTCTTTAACACTGGTAGCATGCCGCGACAGCGTGGACGTGAACCGTATGTGCAGTTGACGGACTTTGAGCGAGGGCGTATAGTGGGCATGCGGGAGGCCGGGTGGACGTACCGCCGAATTGCTCAACACGTGGGGCGTGAGGTCTCCACAGTACATCGATGTTGTCGCCAGTGGTCGGCGGAAGGTGCACGTGCCCGTCGACCTGGGACCGGACCGCAGCGACGCACGTATGCACGCCAAGACCATAGGATCCTACGCAGTGCCGTAGGGGACCGCACCGCCACTTCCCAGCAAATTAGGGACACTGTTGCTCCTGGGGTATCGGCGAGGACCATTCGCAACCGTCTCCATGAAGCTGGGCTACGGTCCCGCACACCGTTAGGCCGTCTTCCGCTCACGCCCCAACATCGTGCAGCCCGCCTCCAGTGGTGTCGCGACAGGCGTGAATGGAGGGACGAATGGAGACGTGTCGTCTTCAGCGATGAGAGTCGCTTCTGCCTTGGTGCCAATGATGGTCGTATGCGTGTTTGGCGCCGTGCAGGTGAGCGCCACAATCAGGACTGCATACGACCGAGGCACACAGGGCCAACACCAGGCATGATGGTGTGGGGAGCGATCTCCTACACTGGCCGTACACCACTGGTGATCGTCGAGGGGACACTGAATAGTGCACGGTACATCCAAACCGTCATCGAACCCATCGTTCTACCATTCCTAGACCGGCAAGGGAACTTGCTGTTCCAACAGGACAATGCACGTCCGCATGTATCCCGTGCCACCCAACGTGCTCTATAAGGTGTAAGTCAACTACCCTGGCCAGCAAGATCTCCGGATCTGTCCCCCATTGAGCATGTTTGGGACTGGATGAAGCGTCGTCTCACGCGGTCTGCACGTCCAGCACGAACGCTGGTCCAACTGAGGCGCCAGGTGGAAATGGCATGGCAAGCCGTTCCACAGGACTACATCCAGCATCTCTACGATCGTCTCCATGGGAGAATAGCAGCCTGCATTGCTGCGAAAGGTGGATATACACTGTACTAGTGCCGACATTGTGCATGCTCTGTTGCCTGTGTCTATGTGCCTGTGGTTCTGTCAGTGTGATCATGTATCTGACCCCAGGAAAGTGTCAATAAAGTTTCCCCTTCCTGGGACATTGAATTCACGGTGTTCTTATTTCAATTTCCAGGAATATATATATATATATATATATATATATATATATATATATATATATATATAAGACAACAATTTTAAAAAACTCTTTTAAATAGCTGGCAAATTTTCTCTAGGTAAAGGATATTGCAAGGTATGACGTTAACAGCCTGCCAATAATAAGATTTTATACTTATGAACAATTAAAAAAAACTTTAAGTAGCTAGTTTGTACTAAAGTTAAAATAGTTGTCTCTTGTCAATTAAATAACTTATATTACACCTGCCAGTTGTTACAAGATAAATGTGAATAAGCCAGCACACAAACCTTCACATTAAAGGTAGTTTCCAAAAAAATTTTCCTTTGCTCGGTGAGAGAATGACACATCAGAAGGGGCCCAGATCACAATAGTCGGAATAGTTCATGGTGGTCTACAGGTTCACAGCAGATCAGCCCCAAAACTTGCATTACAAGCCACCATCTCCCCGAATTACCCAAAACCAGAAGATGTAGCAAGGGCGCTGCTGTACAGACTCTGAGCCACAGAGACACACGACACCGACACTAAATCGCCCAACCAAGGTGTGAATGAAACGGCCCGACCAAGAAGCAGTTACCACATTCCCGCGGACAGGCAAACGAAAACTGTGGTGGGAAGACCCCAACAAAACCACTGGTGAAGAAACTCATACATTTCACTAGAACTCGAAAACCCCTAACTCTGTTACATAAAAACAGTACTCAGCTTCTCACACTCCACGACAGCGCCGGGAACACGTTACACTTCCTTATGCTCGTCAGAGCCAACCGCTGCCAGTGGTTTCAACGGCCGATAAGAAGAGCTACGGTCCCACGCGCTGATCTCCTGCACCACGGCTTCTAAGCTTCATAAACCACGTCCATGTGGATAAGGCAGACTTAGCCCCTGACAGCCAAGAGGTCGGCCAAAGCATGTGGCGAGCAGTTGATGACCCCCAATAACAGGGCCCCGCTCGCGCCACCACTTCTCTCGTTTACAGCCCAGTAAGAGAGATGGGGCCCCTCCACGCCCGCACCAACGTGGTGACCAAACCAAAAGTTCTACTGTCACCTCCGTCAACATGTTAGTTATCTAGTAAGTCGATCACAGGATGCTGGGGCTGTGATGTTATCCGTGCGTCTGGGTAAGACTACGCATTAACACGGTCCATCAGGTGATAGATAGTGGACGAAACGCGAGTGAGGGTAGCGATTTGAAGAGCAGAGGGAAAAACGTGCCAAGGCTCGTACCGTGGGAAAAAAACCTCTGCGCCAGTGGGATGGGTAGTAAGAGCAGTAGTGGCTTACTAGCTGCGATAGTTCATGCAAGGTTGGATTTGTTAGTATGGGTATCATGCATAATTACCGTGGCAAGCGATGGCGATGTATCCCAGTTGCTGCAGCCGGTACATTCCTGGAACAATCAAGATAATTATACAGTAGTGGGAGATTGGCCATAGATCATCTCACTGTGTGGGGGATGTGTGGAGCTTGTCTGCATGCAGTGTACGGTAAGGCTTCCCTGCGTGGTGCCAGTTATTCGGCAGTGTATTCCAGCTGGATATCCAGTAATGGCGTCTGATTGACAGGGGCTCACCTGTACCGTTGTGTTTGCGTGTGCTTGGCCATAGATGTTAGGTTCCTTACAAGTATGTCTTTTGGTCTTTTATGTTTCCATCTATGGTTGTGGTCGTAGTTCCCCACATTCCGAATAAACAGGTTCTGCGAATGTCTGGAGTTTCTGTATAGTCTTGTGGTGACTTTGTGGATTACCTCCGTTAGAGTCTCAAGTCGGTATTCCCAGTGAAGGTCCGCGATGCGTGTGTATCGTGGAGCATTGCTTATGATTTTGAGTACTTTGTTTTGTATGAGTTGCAGACGGCGCAGGCGTGTAGGCGCAGCGTATCCTCAGACAGGAGCTGCGTACATCAGGGGTCGGATAAGTGTCATGTACATGAACCTCGACACCCTTCTGTTCAATGTGCTACGCCTGTTGAACATAGGGTAGAGCTGTTTGAGCCTCGCGCTAGCTCTTTTGGTCATGTATTGTATGTGGTCCCCCAGAGGAATTTTCGGTCCAGCCAGACACCGAGGTACTTGACTTTCTCACGGAAACGTATTGGGCGTGCATGTAGAGTTATTGGTCTGCAGTATCGGTGTTTGCGCAGTTTCTTCGGTCTTCTAGTGAACAGAATGGCTTCGCACTTGTCGACGTTTACTCTAACACGTCATTTCTCCAACCAAGGCTCAGCCACTCTGAGTGCAGTCTGTAGGCGTGACGTAATGTTTGATGGTTTCCAATCTTGCGCGAGGATGGCTGTGTCACCCGCGTAGATTGCCATCGTTGTGTTGTGTGTAGTTGGGAGATCGTTTATGTAGAGGTTCAACAGTAGGGGCCCTAGGATACTTCCCTGGGGTACTCCCGCGTGTATACCGTGTCGTGTTGATTGTTTTACCTGCACGTCAGTGTTGAAACTCCTGTCTGTGAGGTATGAGTGTATTAGACGCACCAGCCCGTCAGGGAATCCCGCGTCGCTGAGTTTGCGAATGAGGCCGTTGTGCCATAGACGGTCGAAAGCCTTTTCGATGACCAGGAACACCGCCCCTGTAGCTTCGTTTATGTTGAAGCCATGTGTTATATCTTCAACGACCCGTAAGAGTTGTTGTGTTGTGGAGAGGTGATTCCTGAAGCCGAATTGCTCCGGTCTCAGGATGTCATTTGTTATGCAGTGCCTAGTGATGCGTTTGAGAATCACCTTCTCAACAATCTTACTGAGCGAGCTCAGAAGGCTGATGGGTCGGTAATGTTGTGGGAGGCTGTGGTCTTTCCCCGGCTTCCTGAACATCAGGACCTTGGCCGTCTTCCAAAAGGCGGGGAAGTGTTGGTGTTTTAGTATGGCATTCGTTATGTGTGATAGGTACTCAGTAGCTTTATCCGTGAACTCCTGGAGGACACGATTTTGAATGCCATTATGACCAGGGGCTTTCCTAGCAGCGGAATGAATTATAGCCCAGGAGACTTCGGCTGTGCTAGCATGTCGAATGTCGTCGCGCGATGGTTGGGTTAGAATGCGTGTAACCTCTTGGTCAGTAGCAAGTGTGAACACTGGATCTGATGGTACCAGGTTCGGTGTGAATGACACTGTGAGTGTGCGGGCCATTAGTTCACACTCCCCCCCTCCCCAGGGTGCGGTAGCGATCCAAACAGCGCGCCAAACCGAAAGCGCCACCGCAAACACTAGACGCGAAGCGAAAGCACTCCGCCTGGCGCGCTTTTCAAAGAGCCGGACACAACTACGGCTCATCAGTATGTCGTATGCTGCTATATTCTGCGGCAAAACTGTGTGCTCAGTCCACCTCCGTAGCTCAGTGGTCAGCATGTCTGATTGCCATGTGAAGGACCAGAGTGTGATTCCTGGTACTGCCAGGGCTTTTTCCTTATTGGCAGGACTATACCGGGTTGCACTCAGCCTCTTGATGCCAATTGCGGGGATTCTTGAATGAGGAGTACCGGCTCCAAGGTCAAGAAAACCACATCCAATGATGCTCCTTGCAGAGGATGACATGATGGTCGGTCGGTACAGATTGGCCCACAAAGTCCAGGATACGGAGCTTTGCTTGCTTTGCTATGCACTCACCAAGAATAATTTTAGCACAGAAAGGGCATTCGAACTGGTGTGGGGTGTAACTCTACTTTGAGTAGACGTCACGTGACTCGGACTACTAACTCTGACAATATTGACTGATTCAGAAGACACTGCAGCTTTCATTCAGTGAAGACCAAAGGGAAATATGATATACATTAAGGTGACAAAAGTCATAGCATAGCAATAAAACCGATACAGACGGTTACGATAGTTATAAACGGGCAGTGCATCGTCGGAGCTGTTGTTTGTACTCAGATGAGTGATGTGAAGTGACTGTGATATGTTACTGGCGGCACAACGGGAATTAATAGACTCTGAAGGCGGTATGGTAGTATGGTAGTTGGAGCCAGACACATGGGATATTCCATTTCGGGAATACAAATTTTTAGGCACTACCTCTCACCACAGCAAAACTGTACAACAGCTTTCGCTTAACGTCCGAGAACAGCGGCGTTTGCATATACACTCCTGGAAATTGAAATAAGAACACCGTGAATTCATTGTCCCAGGAAGGGGAAACTTTATTGACACATTCCTGGGGACAGATACATCACATGATCACACTGACAGAACCACAGGCACATAGACACAGGCAACAGAGCATGCACAATGTCGGCACTAGTACAGTGTATATCCACCTTTCGCAGCAATGCAGGCTGCTATTCTCCCATGGAGACGATCGTAGAGATGCTGGATGTAGTCCTGTGGAACGGCTTGCCATGCCATTTCCACCTGGCGCCTCAGTTGGACCAGCGTTCGTGCTGGACGTGCAGACCGCGTGAGACGACGCTTCATCCAGTCCCAAACATGCTCAATGGGGGACAGATCCGGAGATCTTGCTGGCCAGGGTAGTTGACTTACACCTTCTAGAGCACGTTGGGTGGCACGGGATACATGCGGACGTGCATTGTCCTGTTGGAACAGAAAGTTCCCTTGCCGGTCTAGGAATGGTAGAACGATGGGTTCGATGACGGTTTGGATGTACCGTGCACTATTCAGTGTCCCCTCGACGATCACCAGTGGTGTACGGCCAGTGTAGGAGATCGCTCCCCACACCATGATGCCGGGTGTTGGCCCTGTGTGCCTCGGTCGTATGCAGTCCTGATTGTGGCGCTCACCTGCACGGCGCCAAACACGCATACGACCATCATTGGCAAAAAGGCAGAAGCGACTCTCATCGCTGAAGACGACACGTCTCCATTCGTCCCTCCATTCACGCCTGTCGCGACACCACTGGAGG
Source organism: Schistocerca cancellata (assembly GCF_023864275.1). Lineage (NCBI taxonomy): Eukaryota > Metazoa > Arthropoda > Insecta > Orthoptera > Acrididae > Schistocerca > Schistocerca cancellata. Next base: position 320,214,386 of record NC_064634.1, on the reverse strand, counting down.
CGGGCTGCACGATGTTGGGGCGTGAGCGGAAGACGGCCTAACGGTGTGCGGGACCGTAGCCCAGCTTCATGGAGACGGTTGCGAATGGTCCTCGCCGATACCCCAGGAGCAACAGTGTCCCTAATTTGCTGGGAAGTGGCGGTGCGGTCCCCTACGGCACTGCGTAGGATCCTACGGTCTTGGCGTGCATCCGTGCGTCGCTGCGGTCCGGTCCCAGGTCGACGGGCACGTGCACCTTCCGCCGACCACTGGCGACAACATCGATGTACTGTGGAGACCTCACACCCCACGTGTTGAGCAATTCGGCGGTACGTCCACCCGGCCTCCCGCATGCCCACTATGCGCCCTCGCTCAAAGTCCGTCAACTGCACATACGGTTCTCGTCCACGCTGTCGCGGCATGCTACCAGTGTTAAAGACTGCGATGGAGCTCCGTATGTCACGGCAAACTGGCTGACACTGACGGCGGCGGTGCACAAATGCTGCGCAGCTAGCGCCATTCGACGGCCAACACCGCGGTTCCTGGTGTGTCCGCTGTGCCGTGCGTGTGATCATTGCTTGTACAGCCCTCTCGCAGTGTCCGGAGCAAGTATGGTGGGTCTGACACACCGGTGTCAATGTGTTCTTTTTTCCATTTCCAGGAGTGTAGTTGTCAGTGCTAACAGAAAACGAACACTTTTGAAATAACCACAGAAATCAATGTGAGACGTACGACGAACGCATCCGTTAGGAAAGTGCTGCGAAATTTGGCATTAATATGTGGTATCGATAGCTACGATGCCACGGCGTAGGTGCAAGTTCTTAGGTTGGCGCGACGACAGACAGCAACGACAGCGCCCTCTAGCCGGCGCTGTGCAGCTCCACGAGCGCCGCTCCAGATTCAGCCCATTTTGATGCCGAGCAGACGACCAAGCAACATTTTTTCTGTTTCATAGTGGGCGAGCCACTACTTGTAACTTTGTAACAGCTTCGCACCTACGTGCTCAGCTCAGCCAAAGTTAAGTACATAGTAAAACCACTTTTATTTGCAGTACCAAGTGTTCTACCTCACCTGATCCTCCTAGCTTCCTACATTCGGCCTACCCTTCAGTTTACAGGAGCAGACTCACGCGCCGCTTACCAGGCGGGATACAAAAAATATATGGCAGTGAACGACCGACACGAATGCCTCTACTAACACGACGACATCGCCTGGGCCCTTGACCATATCGGTTGGACCCCGGACCGCTGGAAAACCGTGACGTAGTCATGTGAACCCCAGTTTCAGTTGGTAAGAGCTGATGGTAAGATTCGAGTGTGGCGCTGACCCCTCGAAGCAATGGACACAATTTGAGAGGTTTCCTTGTGACACACTCCTTCTGTTCTGTGCACGACTTCCTGGCAGAAGTTGAGAACTTTTCTCTAACATGAGGTTTTACAGTAAATCCGACTGTGTTTTGGGTGCAGTTGCATTATCGTATACAGGGTGTTACAAAAAGGTACGGCCAAACTTTCAGGAAACATTCCTCACACCAAAATAAAGAAAAGATGTTATGTGTACATGTGTCCGGAAACGCTTAATTTCCATGTTAGAGCTCATTTTAGTTTCGTCCACCTACGCTCAATGGAGCACGTAATCATAATCTCATACGGGATACTCTACCTGTGCTGCTAGAACATGTGCCTTTACAAGTACGACACAACATGTGGTTCATGCACGATGGAGCTCCTGCACATTTCAGTCGAAGTGTTCGTACGCTTCTCAACAACAGATTCGGTGACCGATGGATTGGTAGAGGTGGACCAATTCCATGGCCTCCACGCTCTCCTGACCTCAACCCTCTTGACTTTCATTTATGGGAGCATTTGAAAGCTCTTGTCTACGCAACACCGGTACCAAATGTAGAGACTCTTCGTGCTCGTATTGTGGACAGCTGTGATACAATACGCCATTCTCTAGAGCTGCATCAGCGCATCAGGGATTCCATGCGACGGTGGGTGGATGCATGTATCCTCGCTAACGGAGGACATTTTGAACATTTCCTGCAACAAAGTGTTTGAAGTCACGCTGATACGTTCTGTTGCTGTGTGTTTCCATTCCATGATTAATGTGATTTGAAGAGAAGTAATAAAATGAGCTCTAACATGGGAAGTAAGCGTTTCCGGACACATGTCCACATAACATATTTTCTTTCTTTGTGCGTGAGGAATGTTACCTGAAAGTTTGGCCGTACCTTTTTGTAACACCCTGTAGAATACACCGACCGGTTACGATCCAGACGGCGCGTATCTGAGTTTTCCAATGTCTGCTGTGTTGCCTACTTGATAAGGATTGCACATGCCGCACCGTTACGTTCGTTTTACCTGAGGGACCTCCTTGCCTCAGTCGATTAATCGTGGGAAGTGTGTCTGCTGCAGCGGTCCTGGTTTTTATGTTGTATTGAATCGATGAAGGACAACACGAAGATTGCATATTTCAAGATTTCCGGAAAACATTTGACACATATGACACGATATCACACTGCAGGCTGTTAAAGAAGGTACGAGCATATGGAATACGTTAGCAGATATGTGAGCGGCTTGAAGGCTTCTTAAGTAATAGAACACAATATATTGTCCTCGAGGGCGGAGGCAGGAGTAACATAAGGAGTGCCCCAGGGAAGTGTGACAGGACCACTGTTGTTCTCTATATGCATAAATGGTTTGGCGGACAGGGTGGGTAGAAATCTGCGGTTATTTGCTGGCGATGTCGTGGTTTATGGTAAGGTGTCGAAATTGAGTGACTGTAGGTAGATACAAGACGACGTAGATAAAATTTCCAGTTGGTGTGATGGATGGAAAAATCTAAGTTAATACAGAGGTGTAGGAAGAACAAACCTGTAATGTTCAGATATACACACCTGGAAATGGAAAATAGAACACATTGACACCGGTGTGTCAGACTCACCATACTTGCTCCGGACACTGCGAGAGGGCTGTACAAGCAATGATCACACGCACGGCACAGCGGACACACCAGGAACCGCGGTGTTGGCCGTCGAATGGCGCTAGCTGCGCAGCATTTGTGCACCGCCGCCGTCAGTGTCAGCCAGTTTGCCGTGGCATACGGAGCTCCATCGCAGTCTTTAACACTGGTAGCATGCCGCGACAGCGTGGACGTGAACCGTATGTGCAGTTGACGGACTTTGAGCGAGGGCGTATAGTGGGCATGCGGGAGGCCGGGTGGACGTACCGCCGAATTGCTCAACACGTGGAGCGTGAGGTCTCCACAGAACATCGATGTTGCCGCCAGTGGTCGGCGGAAGGTGCACGTGCCCGTCGACCTGGGACCGGACCGCAGCGACGCACGGATGCACGCCAAGACCGTAGGATCCTACGCAGTGCCGTAGGGGACCGCACCGCCACTTCCCAGCAAATTAGGGACACTGTTGCTCCTGGGGTATCGGCGAGGACCATTCGCAACCGTCTCCATGAAGCTGGGCTACGGTCCCGCACACCGTTAGGCCGTCTTCCGCTCACGCCCCAACATCGAGCAGCCCGCCTCCAGTGGTGTCGCGACAGGCGTGAATGGAGGGACGAATGGAGACGTGTCGTCTTCAGCGATGAGAGTTGCTTCTGCCTTTTTGCCAATGATGGTCGTATGCGTGTTTGGCGCCGTGCAGGTGAGCGCCACAATCAGGACTGCATACGACCGAGGCACACAGGGCCAACACCCGGCATCATGGTGTGGGGAGCGATCTCCTACACTGGCCGTACACCACTGGTGGTCGTCGAGGGGACACTGAATAGTGCACGGTACATCCAAACCGTCATCGAACCCATCGTTCTACCATTCCTAGACCGGCAAGGGAACTTGCTGTTCCAACAGGACAATGCACGTCCGCATGTATCCCGTGCCACCCAACGTGCTCTAGAAGGTGTAAGTCAACTACCCTGGCCAGCAAGATCTCCGGATCTGTCCCCCATTGAGCATGTTTGGGACTGGATGAAGCGTCGTCTCACGCGGTCTGCACGTCCAGCACGAACGCTGGTCCAACTGAGGCGCCAGGTGGAAATGGCATGGCAAGCCGTTCCACAGGACTACATCCAGCATCTGTACGATCGTCTCCATGGGAGAATAGCAGCCTGCATTGCTGCGAAAGGTGGATATACACTGTACTAGTGCCGACATTGTGCATGCTCTGTTGCCTGTGTCTATGTGCCTGTGGTTCTGTCAGTGTGATCATGTGATGTATCTGACCCCAGGAATGTGTCAATAAAGTTTCCCCTTCCTGGGACAATGAATTCACGGTGTTCTTATTTCAATTTCCAGGAGTGTAGTATTCCTGGTGTCCTGTTCGACACAGTCAAGTGGTTTTAATATCTGGGCATAACGTTGCAAAGCGCTAAGAAATGGAACGAGTATATGAGAACTGTGTTAGGAAAGGGAAATGGTCGACTTCGGTTCATTGGGAGGATTTTAGAAAAGAGTGGTTCACCTGTAAAGGAGCCCGCGCATAGGACGCTGGTGCAACCCGCTCTTCAGAACTGCTCGAGTGTTTTGGATCTGCACCACGTCGGACTGAAGGAAGACATCGAAGCGATTCAGAGGCGGGTTGCTAAAGTTGTTACCGGTAGGCTGGAACAACACATACGTGTTACGAAAATGCTTAGGGAACTCAAATGGAAATCCCTGGAGGGAAGGCGACGTTCTTTTCGAGAAACGCTATTCCCAAAGTTTAGAGTCCGGCATCTGAAGATGACTGTCGAACAATTCTACTGCCGCAAACACACATTGCGCGTAAGGACCACGAAAATAAGATAAGAGAAATTAGGGCTCATATGGAGGCATAGAGACAATAGTTTTTCCATTGCTCTATTTACGAGTGGAACAGGAAAGGAAATGACTCAGTGGTGCAAGGTACCCTCCGCCACAAACCGCAGGGTGGCAACAGAGTACCTGTGTATATGTACATCTAGCTGTAGAGTCTCGCATCTCACGAGTTCTCTTATTTCCGTGAATCACAGCTATGTAATTCGAATTGCAGCCGATGTTATGAACATAATACAGCGAGGATCTGTGTTGTGCTGCAGTGGTCGCCCGTGGCCAGCAACACCAGATGGTGATCGCTGCATACAGATTATTGCACCTAGGTACCCAGAGTAGATAGCATCAGAACTGCGAGCTAGCTTTTGTGGAGACACCTGTGTAGGATCTGTCGACCCAGATTGAACGCCCCTGTCTCCTCATGATCAGTTTGGGCTCTAGGTGTCCATTAGAAACAAAGTACAAATGTGTGGATAAAAATCATAGATCAAAATAGCTAACATTTTTTTCATTGGTCACTAGTTTCAGATCTATTGCATAAAAGAGGCAAACAGTCTGAGACAGGCAGTTGGCCCAAGCATTGTCGATCCAATGACAACCCAACCGACAGTCGGTCAATGGACCCACCGACAAGATAACCTCCACTTCACCCAACCAGCACACAACAGGGAGTTCAATGGAACAACGTAGAAGGTATTGGCAGCCACAACCAATTGAGCTGTCAGTGACAACACGATGAGGAAAATGCACAGCCTGAATTTACGTCAATGGCCAGGGCAGATAACCGGAATGTTAACGGCCACAAGGCAGAAAATTCCTCTGGCGCACTACAATTCAAATAACCAAGTACAAAAAAAGGCTCTAAGCACTGTGGGACTTAACATCTGAGGTCATCAGTCCCCTAGACGTAGAACTACTTAAACCTAACTAACCTAAGGACATCACACATATCCATGCCTGAAGCAGGATTCGAACCTGCGCCACAGCAGCAGCGCGATTCCGGACTGAAGCGCTTAGTACCGCTCGGTCACAGCAGTTTGCTAACCAAGTACAGTTAAACTCCACCGGAGGGTGGCGAAAATTTGCTAACTTGAAAACACACGTTGTTGCTCGTGGGAATATCCCAACAGCCGACAACGAACTCCAAACGACACAATGCGAACAGTCGTGACGTAAATTAAGTCAAAACTCAACTTTCATGTCCAGGATGGGTGAGCCACGAACCTCATGGCAATGGGAACAGCACCACACACTCCGACACTGAATAGAGGCCGCCAGCGGGCACGACCAAATCAATTGCCGCGGAGATTTCCTCGCTGCTCCACGCCAACCGACCAACTGCAGTCCTGGAAATGGTGAAAGGACCAAATATACGTCGGCCGATGAGACGACCAGCCGACGACCAATCAACGGCCGTCCCGCTCCAATCTCCCTCTGTCGGACAGTTCATGCGTGTCTGCAGCGGTCGGCGAGCACTGGCTGTCGGCGCCTCACCGGCGCTCCGTCCCCGACTCACTGCTGCTGCGTCGCGACTGCACTGCTGGTCCGTCTGCAACTGACTAGTCAGACACACGACGACCTGGAAGTACTATCGGTCGCTCCAGAGATGGTATGACAGTGCGCGTATCGATACGGGCTACTGCTGCCACTCACGGGCAAGTAAGGCAGGAAGTTAGTGACGCCAATAAATGGAATAAGAAAACGAGGCGGCAGTACAGTAATAGATGACGAACAGCAAATGACATGAACACGAGTTGTGCAAGGCTCAGTCACAAAATACATACCAGTAAAAATTATGATTATCATATGTGATATTAATTACTATTAAAAACAGTCTTGCTCACGATTTATTTAACAAGGTGACCGGTTTCGACCACTGCTGTGGTCATCTTCAGAGCATTGAGTTGGAGAATCGCAACGGAAAGAGGTTCCTACTCAATGGTCTGAAGATGACCACAGTAGTGGTCGAAACTGGTCACCTTGTTAAATAAATCGTGATCAAGACTGTTTTTAATAGTAATTATTTACAAGACATTGATCACTGCTGTTCCCGTAATGCATTCAAAAGTATGTGATATTGTTTGATGATGTATTCTATCTAGGCGTAAGGTACTAATGTTGTATCCGCCTGGTAGTCGATTGCCCCGCACACCAAGAATACCGTGCGGGCAGCCGCCCCATAAGGAGGACGTGCGTAACTGGTTCTTATCAAAACAGGGATACACTCCTTGTATGGACTGGGCTGTTATCACGAAGTCACACACCAGCTTCACGGCGTCTGGTCGCGCAAACTTCGCCGACAGGCAGCGCGCTTGTCGCAGCAGAGAGCGCTTTTGGCAGGGCACCATTTTGCTACGCCAGGTCACGTTCCCCAGCAGCGGCAAGAGGATATCCATTTTCACCCGACTATTTAGGCCACCGCAAGAGTGTGGCAGTTCAGTAGTACGGGAGAAATACACGAGCTGAATGGAGAAAAATACGGCGCTGAGAAGATAAAAGACCAGGCAACTCGTCTTTTTCACAAATTGGACGAGTATCGGGGAAATGTCCGCCAACTTGCGAATGTAGGCCAGGCCCTTCTTACATGTAAATAGTTGCTGTGAATCATTCATACGACTACCTAACCAACACCCTGAAAGGACTCGAGGACCCATAGAGAGCCCAAGTCTCTTAGCAAGCGAATATACAATAAAGTGAAACTATTTCTCACACCTTGCGCCCCCAGAAGAAAAATATCGCCAAAAAGGCGATCACTCTTTGGACACAACATGCTAAAAAAAACAACAGTTTCGTCTTAGCGCCCCATTCTAGCTGAACCGGCCCGTTTCTTCCTGGTCTTCATCAGCAGTAGGTCAGTCGACATCATGCGCCGGCAGTACCGACCCAGTAACGTCCCAGGTCTTCATGTTATCGCCTACCACGATTGGGATTCGTCGTGTAGGCTCTTCACAGACACCGCTATAGAAGAGACATTTCAGTTGTATTTATTTTTGTGGATATTCATCCAAGGACATTATAATTGAGTTCCGTTTTGTAAATAAAGTTATTCTTTTAAAAGTGTCTTCGGTCACTCGTCAGAATGCGTATACGTTAACTATATTCATGAAGTTAGATCATTTCAACAGTCCTTAATGTAAAAACTAATGACTCAACTGTACCACATAGATTTCATCCGTTTATTTTTCGGTTTGTAATTAAAGCCACTTATAACACTGATTCTAAGTGACACCTAGACTTCGGGTTGCAGTATTACTCGCTTTATTATTCAACATTTTAGATTTATAATTTCTTGATCATTGACGCTATATATACTTTTCTGTATCTTAAAATATTGTATTGTTTTCAATTCTGCTCATTTTAATTCCTTTCTTTTTTTAATATGTCCTGGTTTTGTATTGCTTAACGAACAGCTTATGTTCGATATATGTTTACTACACATTAAAGAACCTAAACGTAGTTAGCTTCATTTTATATAATGTAAAATTAGTAGAAATTTCGTTACGTTACAGTTTTTGATATTATTATAGAGGCACAACATAGTAAACCTTCGTTGGTTAGTAGCACTGTCTGACAGAAGCGTTTTCGTGTCGCAATGAAGATGCATAAGAGACGAGTTTTCTGACAGTCGTAATACATCTACTTCCTTGTTCCTGTAGCTAGCTTGCGAGTAATATGCCACATTTACATCCACAAATGCGCTGTATGACAATTAGCACTGTCAGTTTCCTTGCATTTAAACAAACGTGTGACAATATCAGCAGCGGAGATATATATGGCAATAGTTGGAAATTGTGTAACCATGACGACCTACTTTAGCTTTGTCTTAAAATTTTTCAGTTGGTACCTCACTAGAAGAGTGATTCAACTCAACAGATTGTGGCGATGTGTAATGCCTGGTAACTGATACATAATGAATTCAGTAATAATTTTTATTGGTATTTGACATAGAAAGGAAGCTTAAATATCAAATGTGTTATACGACTGCTCTCCTCTTTTATGCAAGTTTCTGTATTTTATATCCGAAGGTGGCCCGTCAATAAGCCGAAACTAGTAATCAGAAATGGTATTTTAGTGATCTTGACCTAGAATTTTTATCCACACATTTTAAGATAGCAAATCGCCTTTCTACAGATCTGACAATGTCAAATAACAATAGCACGAATGTCCACACAACGATTGTTAACGAAGACTGTCGGTAAAGGAGTGTCTGGAATGGAACCTTGATTATTGGTGATTGGTTCTCTTCACTGATAAAGGCAAGATCTGTCAGACGCCCGATAATCGTCGTACAAGTGTGTGGAGGTGTTCAGGTAGAGATGCACATCTCAGGCACACAGTCCCATGGGTTCAGCAAGGAGATCTACATCTATATCTACATGGATACTCTGCAAATCACATTTAAGTGCCTGGCAGAGGGTACATCGAACCACTTTTACAGTTCTCTGTTATTCCAATCTCGTATAGCGCGCGGAAAGAATGAAAACCTATATCTTTCCGTGCGAGCTCTGATTTCCCTTATTTTATGGTGGTGATCGTTCCACCCTATTTAGGTCGGTGTCAACAAAATATTTTCGAAAGTTGGTGATTGGAATTTCATGAGAAGATTCCGTCGCAACGGAAAACCCCTTTCTTTTAATGATGTCCAGCCCAAATCCTGTATCATTTCTGTGACACTCTCTCCCATATTTCGCGGTAATATAAAACGTGCAGCCCTTATTTGAAGTTTTTTGATGTACTCCGTCAGTCATATATGGTAAGGACCCCACACAGTGCAGCAGTATTCTAAAAGAGGACGGAAAAGCATAGTGTAGGCGTTTTCCTTAGTAGGCCTGTTACATTTTCTATGTGTCCTGCCAATAAAACGCAGTCTTTGGTTAGCCTTCCCCACAACATTTTCTATTTGTTCCTTCCAATTTAAGTTATTCGTAATTGTAATACCTAGGTATTTAGTTGAATTTACGGCTTTTAGAGTAGACTGATTTATCGTTTAACCGAAGTTTAACGAATTCCTTTTAGCGCTCAGATGGGTCAGTCATGTACAGAAGTCGGGTGCCATATCACTAATGTTGTGGCACGGGCATAATAAAGAATGCTCGTTGCTGTGAACAGCCATTTGCTTTAATATGCTGGCACAGCAGTGTGGCACAATGCCTACCTAGATGTTACCGTCCATCTGTCGGTCGCTGGCCAATGAGTTACCGAAACCATGGACATTTCGGTATGCGGTGTATGTGACATCTGCGGCAGCCACACCAAACAGACCCCCTCTGGAGTATGTAAATACTGGCCGTCCAGCACGGCAGGTCATTGGGTCGAATCGGAGAGTCAATGAGAGCGGCCGGCCGCGCTGGCCGAGCGGTTCTAGGAGCTTCAGTCCGGAACCGCGCTGCTTCTACTGTCGCAGGTTAGAATCCTGCCTCGGACATGAATGTGTGTGATGTCAGGTTAGGTTTAAGTTGTTCTAAGTCTAGGGGACTGATGACCTCAATTGTTGTCATGTAGTGCTTAGAGCTGTTTGAACCATTTGAATAAGTCAGCGTCTGTCGTATGTTGGCTTCTGCCTTGCGGCTGCCGGCGCTCCACCGTCATCCTGGGAGGACCGCCTGCTAGGGGGTTCATCCGCAGACGCCCTAGAAGCCACCGAGCTACTGGGCGTCCGCCAGCGCCAGACGCCATGTTGGGGCTCACACACCGGTCGCCTACGCTCCCGTCACTCGCCGAAACTCACCTACGCTCCGTCACTCGCCGAAAGTGTGGTAGGCGGCCAGCTCTTTCTGCACTCGGGAGGCCACGAAAGTCTGTTGTAGCAGCTCCTGACGCATTTGCCACCTGACCAGCGTGCCCGCCTTGCGAGTTCGGTCCGCCGTCGTGCCGAGCTGACCCTAGTCTTCGTGACAACGGTCCGCTGCCGAGGTCTGCAGGTACGAGGCCCACCTCCCAGCTGTCAGCAGGTGCTTCTATGAAGCTCGAATTATTGTACAGTACTCTTCTTGAAGTGTGCCTGTATTTCCCGTGCCCCATACATCTTCCACACTAGATGCAATAGTTTGGTCATGGCTGGCCGCCACAAAGATCAATAATTCTGTGGAATTTTGTTTCGTCCAGGGGCCTTGTTCCTACATAGGAAGGAACATCACAGTATCGTATCTCCTCTCTAACCTTCACCTACTTTTCTCTTTGTATAACATTGTTCCTGAACCGTAAAATTACTATTGGTTCATCAAAGATCTCAATCAATACACAAAATGTAAAGTGGAAGTACGTGCCAAGGAATGACTGGTGAAATAACACACAATTTTCAATAATACTCTTTATTTAAATTTGGCGCAAGATTTTACGATATTTAAAAAACAGGACCAACAATCATTTAACAAATAAGTCACAATGTACGATAGGAAAGGACTTTTAGATTATTAAATTATTATAAAAAATTTCACGCCAGTAAAAGGCAAGTACAGCCAAGCAATTTAACGTATACAACGCGACGCTGTATAATATTTCAAGCTCAGCTAAATTACAGGTGAATTTCACTCCATTCATTAAATGGCGCAGAATCTAACTTGTCTGCAAAATGTAAAGACAATCCTTTTTACAAAAGTTCTCAAATAGAAAAAACAAAACGCATGAACAAATTTCTGCTACTTAACTTACGCCAGACACACACGCTCGGCAGGTAGGACTTGCGAACTTTTACATTCTCCTTTCAAGGCAACAATTTCTACCCATAATGAAATGGCAAACTTTTGCATGGCAAGAAAACGCACGAATAACCAACTACCTGTATAAAACGCATAAGCCTTGAAAGGTATTGAATTGGAAAAACACACAACAGTTTTTGCTGACTAGAAACAATATAAAAAATCCACTATGGCGTACATTAACAACCTTGCTTATTATAGCCAAATATACATAAACACAAATTTACGTAAGTTACAGCTTCCAGATGAGCAGGAATTCGTTATGCGATTGACTAGTTCTTACCACGAGGCAAAGGAATTTTTCTTCTTTCTTAGAGCACCTTTTACACGTGAGTCTAGTAATACCAGTTATGGCAGGCGAGCGATTGTATCAGGTGTTAGTGCCTTGATTTTAAACAGTACCGTCATTGTTGCCTTAGACTTTCACAGACATGGCAGAGACTAACAGTCGAATAAACCCGTAGGTAAGCTGGGAGGGGAAAGAAGCAATCCGAACCACAGATTTACTATGACTCCCCCCCCCCCCTTTCGTCCTTAAAAGGGGACAAACGGACCACCCTTTCTAATGTTACCACCTTCCCGCGGGTGGGCAGACGAGAATGAATGGCGGGAAACCCCCAAAAAATATACGGCTGGTATGATTAACAAGAGTAAGTAAATTGAATTCAATTAAACTTCATAAAATCTGTTAACAATCAATACTCAACTTTTGGTGCGTTACGACTCCCAGGACTGAACCAACGCAGCCCCTCCAAATGCTCTGTCGAGCCGCCCGCTGCCAGCCGTTTCAACGGACGCAGGAAGGCGCGCCGATTTTCAGAACCTCCTCGCCGGTCGACAGCATACGGCCCAACTGCAGATTAGGCCCCTTGCGGACCCACGCTCAGGAAGATTCCTTTTGCGACGAGCAGTTAACGCTCCATACCACGGAGCCGCTGCTCGCGTCGCTTACCCTGATGCCGCGGTCTGCGTGCTGTCCCTCTAGCACCGGCAGAGAAGTCGCTTTTTGATGCCCCGACTGCCACCTCTCTGCGAGAGCTTCTTTTTTTTCTTTATTGTGATTTTTATCACCTTACACAAGGCGGGCTGTCAGCAGCAGAGTACGCCGCTCTTCAGCCTTGAGTCTTACAATAAGTAATACATAGAGGGGGCACAGAGAATACAAACAAAACGGCGGGCAAAACAATGTAGACACTAAAAAACAAAAAACATGGAGCCGTTCACGCTGGACGAGAAAACATCACTGACACTAGTTGACACGGCGCACATAACATGGATGACGGCGACGGTACACGTGAACAGTGGCGGCGTGACGGCGAACAAACACTAAACATAAACGAAGGAACACACACGATACACTGATGGCGATGATCTCCGGTGCGCGAATGTTCACTGTGCGTGTGCGAGTCCGGAGGAGGAAGGGGAGTGGGAGAGCGAGAGGGGAGAGCAGAGATGCTACGGGCAGTGGAGATAGGGGGAGGGAGGAAGGGGGAGGGGAAGCCCGGGGGAAGAAGGGTGGAGGGAGGGCATGGGGGAAAGAGAAGGGAAGGGAAGAGAAGGGAGGGAGGGTGCCTAAAGGAAAGGACACCGGAAGTGGGGGGTGGGGCAGGGTCAAAGTTGATAGGAGGGGTAGATGGAGGGGAGGAGGACATCATCAGGGAGGGGGAGCTGGCGGAAGCCACCTTGGCAGAGGGTAAGGAGGGTGGAGAGATGGAGACCGGGTGGGACGTGGGAATACATGTGCGTCAGCGGGCGGGGGTGGGAGAGGATCAGGGAGACTAGCGGATGAGGAGGATCGAGTTTACGGGAGGTGTACAGGATCCGTATCCTTTCAAGGAAAAGGAGGAGGTGGGGGAAGGGGATGAGATCGTACAGGATCCGCATGGGGGAGGGGAGACGGATGCGATAGGCGAGGCGGAGAGCATGGCGTTCAAGGATTTGGAGGGATTTATAAAAGGTAGGGGGGGCGGAGATCCAAGCCAGATGGGCAAAATAAGGATAGGGCGGATGAGGGATTTATTGGTGTGGAGGATGGTGGAGGGGTCCAGACCCCACGTACGGCCGGAAAGGAGCTTGAGGAGATTGAGTCGGGAGCGTGCCTTGGCTTGGATTGTCTGGAGGTGGGGAGTCCAGGAGAGGTTGACGGTCGAGGGTGACGCCAAGGTACTTAAGGGCGGGAGTGAGGACGATAGGACGCCCATAGATGGTGAGATAGAAATCAAGGAGGCGGAAGGAAGGGGTGGTTTTGCCTACAATAATCGCCTGGGTTTTGGAGGGATTGACCTTGACCAAGCACTGGTTGCACCAAGTGGTGAACCGGTCAAGATGGGATTGGAGAAGGTGTTGGGAGCGCTGCAGGTTGGGGGCAAGGGCAAGGAAGGCGGTGTCATCGGCAAACTGGAGAAGGTGGACGGGGGGTGACAGCGGCGGCATGTCCGCCTTGTACAAAAGGTACAGAAGGGGGGAGAGGACGGAGCCTTGGGGCACACCGGCGGAGGGGAAAAAGGTGTAGGAATCTGTGTTATGGATGGTGACATAGGAAGGACGGCGGGAGAGATCTGCGAGAGCCCATACAGCCACTTTTTAAACCCACGCGAACAGCCCACTTTCCTCCTTTCCCGCTAGAGGGAGATACCGAAACCTTCAATTGCGAGAACGGCGCCACCTCCAGAAAACGGAGGGCGACTGTTCCACGCCACGCGCTGCTGCGCGCTTTTCAGAGCTAACTTTACTACAGCTCAGTTCCATTATACAGTCTCTACATCTACATCTAAATGAATACCGTGAAATTCACTATTAAATGCCTATCAGATGGTTCATTGACCCACCTTCAAGCTACTTCTCTACCGTTCCACTCTCGAACGGCGCGTGGAGGAAAACGACCACTTAAATATTTCTGTGCTAGCTCTGATTTCTCTTATGTTGTTATGATGATCATTTCTCCCTATGTAGGTGGGCGCGAACAAAATATTTTCGCAATCGGAGGAGAAAGCTGGCGATTGAAATTTCATGAGAAGACCCTGCCGCAACAAAAACACCTGTGATTTGGATACCACCTCAATTCACGCATCATGTCAATGGCAATCTCTCCCTTATTTCGCGATAATACAAAACCCACAGACCTTTTTTGAACTTTTTCGATATCCTCGGTCAGTCGCATCTCATGGGGATCCCACATTGCAGAGCAGTACTCGAGAATAGGGCGGACAAGCATTGTGTAAGAAGACTCTTTGGTAGACCTGCTGAACTTTCTAAATGTTGTGCAAATAAATCGCAGTCTTCGGTTTGCTTTCCCCACACCATTATCTACGTGATCATTCCACTTTAAGTTATTCGTAATTGTAACACTAAGCATTTAGTTGAATTTACAGCTTTTAGATTTACGTGATATATTTAGTATCCGAAATTTAGAGGATTTCGTTTAGTACTCATGTGGATGAATTCACACTTTTCATTATTTAGAGTCAGTTACCATGCAGATATCTTGTCTAAATCATTTCTCAGTTGGGTTTGACTATCTGATGACTTAACTAGACGTCAAATGAGAGCATCATCTGAAAACAATCAAAGAGTGCTGCTCAGATTGCCTCTTACATCGTTTATGTAGATCAGCAACAGCGGAGGGCCTATAACACTTCCTCGGCCAACGTCTGATATTACTTTTGCTTTACTCGATTACATTCGGTCAATGTCCTTCCACATCAGCTTTCACTTCTATGCTTAGTACTGTTTTCCCAAATGAGATCTAGAAATTCATACAGCCGCTCCTCTTTTATTCAAATCTCTCTTTAATTTTTCCACAGGCGGCGTCTAACTGTACCCTACTCACTGATATTTCTACAGCCTTTCATTTCTTTTCTAGTAATTCCTACTGAGCTGTTTTGCATTTTCTGTCAATCCCATTTTTATACGTCTACATATGCTACTCCGTCAGTTATCTGCTGGATGTATATCAATCTCTGTTTTCCTCTACTGTTTTTACCTTCTGCAACTCCATCTAATACCATGAACATTATACCCTGATATCTTAACATACACTCCTGGAAATGGAAAAAAGAACACATTGACACCGGTGTGTCAGACCCACCATACTTGCTCCGGACACTGCGAGAGGGCTGTACAAGCAATGATCACACGCACGGCACAGCGGACACACCAGGAACCGCGGTGTTGGCCGTCGAATGGCGCTAGCTGCGCAGCATTTGTGCACCGCTGCCGTCAGTGTCAGCCAGATTGCCGTGGCATACGGAGCTCCATCGCAGTCTTTAACACTGGTAGCATGCCGCGACAGCGTGGACGTGAACCGTATGTGCAGTTGACGGACTTTGAGCGAGGGCGTATAGTGGGCATGCGGGAGGCCGGGTGGACGTACCGCCGAATTGCTCAACACGTGGGGCGTGAGGTCTCCACAGTACATCGATGTTGTCGCCAGTGGTCGGCGGAAGGTGCACGTGCCCGTCGACCTGGGACTGGACCGCAGCGACGCACGGATGCACGCCAAGACCGTAGGATCCTACGCAGTGCCGTAGGGGACCGCACCGCCACTTCCCAGCAAATTAGGGACACTGTTGCTCCTGGGGTATCGGCGAGGACCATTCGCAACCGTCTCCATGAAGCTGGGCTACGGTCCCGCACACCGTTAGGCCGTCTTCCGCTCACACCCCAACATCGTGCAGCCCGCCTCCAGTGGTGTCGCGACAGGCGTGAATGGAGGGACGAATGGAGACGTGTCGTCTTCAGCGATGAGAGTCGCTTCTGCCTTGGTGCCAATGATGGTCGTATGCGTGTTTGGCGCCGTGCAGGTGAGCACCACAATCAGGACTGCATACGACCGAGGCACACAGGGCCAACACCCGGCATCATGGTGTGGGGAGCGATCTCCTACACTGGCCGTACACCACTGGTGATCGTCGAGGGGACACTGAATAGTGCACGGTACATCCAAACCGTCATCGAACCCATCGTTCTACCATTCCTAGACCGGCAAGGGAACTTGCTGTTCCAACAGGACAATGCACGTCCGCGTGTATACCGTGCCACCCAACGTGCTCTAGAAGGTGTAAGTCAACTACCCTGGCCAGCAAGATCTCCGGATCTGTCCCCCATTGAGCACGTTTCGGACTGGATGAAGCGTCGTCTCACGCGGTCTGCACGTCCAGCACGAACGCTGGTCCAACTGAGGCGCCAGGTGGAAATGGCATGGCAAGCCGTTCCACAGGACTACATCCAGCATCTCTACGATCGTCTCCATGGGAGAATAGCAGCCTGCATTGCTGCGAAAGGTGGATATACACTGTACTAGTGCCGACATTGTGCATGCTCTGTTGCCTGTGTCTATGTGCCTGTGGTTCTGTCAGTGTGATCATGTGATGTATCTGACCCCAGGAATGTGTCAATAAAGTTTCCCCTTTCTGGGACAATGAATTCACTGTGTTCTTATTTCAATTTCCAGGAGTGTATTTTTTATATCCTCTCTGGCCTTATTTTAAGTGTTCTCCATGTGTTCCTTTCTTCAATAAGTCTGTGGAAAATCTCTTCAATCCTTATCAGTCCATTTAATTTTTAATATCGTCCTATAGCAACATATTTTTCCAAGGTACATTCTCAGAAATTTCTGCCACAAACCAAGGCCTGTGGATGCCACCAGTAAACTAAGTTTGACTGGGAATCTTTTCTTTATATTTTATGTCTTCCTTGCTTCCACCATCACGCGTCATTTTGCGTCCAATATAGAAGCATTCCAACTTCTATTTCTGCGTAGTCACTAATTTTGGTGTTGAGTTTATCGCTAATATCATTTCCGCTATACTTTCGTCTTTCCTCGGTTTTCTCTGTCTTTTTGTGTTCATTAGACTGTTCGTACGGTTCGACAGGTCCTGTGATTATTCTTTCCCTGAGGATAATTATGTCACCAACGAAACTTATCACCGACATTCTTTCATCTTGAATTTTAATCCCGCTCTTGAACCTTTGTTTATTTCCGTCATTCCTTGTTGATTTAATGGGTTGGACAATAAGGGTGAAAAACTGCATCTATGTCATACGCCCTTTTTAATCCGAGTACTTCGCTCTTAGTATTCTACGCCTAATGTTACTCCATGGGAGCCCACTTTGCAGATCTCTTGATTTGGTTGTCTGTCTACAGACGCGAACTAATTCGATGGAAAAACTCGGAGCGGAAGGTTAACGGTGAATGCTGAAGACAGTACAACCTGCAGATGCAATCCGTAAGTATAAGAACCCCTCAACCCACTACCAGGCGTCCCTTTACCAGTGGGACACTGATACCCAACGATAACAAGCAGCAAATTCCCACTGGTTTTCTGATAACCTGTCGTGGCATTCATACGTCCCATTGGTAAGGAAAGGGTTAAGACAAATGCTGAAATTGTCCTTTGAGAAGAGCACGGCACAGTTCCTCCGCTATTCTTCCCCAATCTGAACTTCTGTTCCCAACGCTAGCGATCTCGTCGTCTCCTTCAGAGGCTATACAGAGCACCCTCGTTTACTGCAGAATGATCCCCAGGTATACCGATTACCAGACGTAGACATAGTCTGAATTTCAGATAAAAGCGACCACTAGGATCATACACACAGGGTGTAAAAGATTATTTTTTACAAAGTACCACAGTGTTGTAGGAGACGTATAGTTTAACATAACACAAGTACTGTCTTTCAAACCGAGAAAAAAAAACCTGAAACTGGCCTGTAAGAGTAGCCTAAGCCGCTGCACAAACGCGTCGCACTAGAGTCTCGCCCTCTAATGCCACTGTCTTAGTCGTGCATTTACAAACTGTATAACTGCCGTTTGAGCAAATTTTACCAGAGAATTTTGTGAATCATTTTGTGTCTCTCGCTTTCTAAGTATAACAAAAATGTGCTTGTTAGCCTTAAGTTTAAGTCGTAATGGAAACGTATGTAGTTTTTACAGAAAACTCTTGAGCAAATTAAAACAGTGTGTCGGACGAGGCCTTGAAGTGGGGAACTTCGCGGGCAAGTTCTCTACCGACTGAGTTACCCAAGCACGATTGACGAACCATCCTCAAAGCTTTAATTTCGCCAGTACCTCACTCCTACCTTCCAAACTTCGCAGAAGTTCTCTCGCGAGCCTTGTAGGAAGAAAGGATATTGCGGAGGCACAGCTTAGCCATAGCCTGGATAAATTGGCAACAAGTAGGTAAACACATAGTTAAATCACGATATTTATGTCTTTAAAAGCACAGTTTTCGGACAAATATCTATAATAGTGGCAAACAGTGCACCACAACTGTTACGAAAACAGTCGCTGACTAGTCTGACGTCGTGTATATTTTTGTGGTGCAGTGCACCACAAAAATAAGGGTAAAAATGGTGAACAGTGTGAAAGAAAAAGTACAGAATATAAAAAATGTGCTTATATTTCGGAAATGAATTGGTAGTGCGCCCTCCAGGCCATATGAGGGGAAACTCAGATGCTAAAAAACTGTAAGTAATTACTTATTTACATAAAAAACGCGAATTGAACTGTTTGATAATCTAAAAATAACACACATCGAAACAAAACTGTATCGTTCTAGGTCTCACAGAAGATGCCTTAGAGTAAAAAAAAAAAAAAAAAAAAAAAAAATATAAAAAGGCGAAACTCGTCTGGGAGATATAAATTATAGTGCACCAAGCAAAGGTAGTTTTTATTTACAAAACAAATAATTTGAGGTTGTTTTCCGGCTTGATAGACCACAAGCATTTGGTATCAAATCGTTCCTCTAGAATTTCGCTACATCACTGTGGTACGCCGCAAAAGGTTGCTGTTGACGGTCTGTATAATGTTCCATGTTTAGGACTCTGTTATTCATTTACCTCATTTGGTCGTTGGGGGCGGTATGATCCTGTTACGAAAACAGTCACTGACAAATCTGACGTCGCGTATATAAGAAACGGCTGGAACCACTCAGCCAAATCTGTGGGCTGTATTTCACTCCGGAACGGACCGACAGCTCTCGTCGAATATACATTTAATACATTAGAGCTCCCCTATTACTCCAGCGTCACCCACAACCTTCACTGCTGATTCATTGCTAGCAGCATATGAGTCAATTCACGGAGATTGAATATGGCCGCAGCACACTGTTACATTACCTCGGAACGAGAAGATTTTTAAATATCTGGATATCGCCTTTGTTCTTGCTGGAGTTTTTATACGCCATCAAACGAAAAGGTACGGCCATAGAGTTCGTCATAAACTGAAGTAGAATATATCTTCTATACACGTGTATCTGTAAGCGCTTTATTCCTATAACTTTTCGTGGTACATTACACACGGGAAGCACAACAACAGAGTATGCAGATGTGCCACATGAAACTATTTCTTGCATGAAGTGTTCAGAATACCCTTTCGGTTACTTTGGTTAATATTTGTTTGGATCTTAAGTTCTTCAGCGTAAACTAAACTGACAAGCTACAAAGCTTCCTCAGAGAATACTCTACCTCATCTGCGACGATAGATGTAAATTAGAAAGGATGAAATTCACCAGTGGATCAAACGAATAATCACTTAGTTTAAATTCATACTGCAAGGTGGCACCTACCACAATATGAATACCACTAACGCTTTTCACGACAGTTAAAGCTCACAAAGCGAAGACGCTGTGCAAGTTCAGAACGCGTTAAGTAACTGTGGCGTACATAGCCTGAGTCTTATAATTTTCAACATAAGCTTTCTTTGGAAAGACAGGTAGGATGTTTGGCTATTGTTTGCTATTCATGAGTAGCTTCGACAATATGTGATTCTTTATTTACGTCGAATTCTTGTTAATGTGCTTATTCTTTGTCTCCTCAACCAGAAAGTTGATGGGCTCGGTCATACTTTATCGGTTCTTGATGCTGGACTAATGACGCCCTCGCACCTTCTGACAGCTTTAGTTTAATCCATGAACTCCTGTCTCGGCCGTTCTCTCGGCCTTCTGCCCTACATCATCTGATCAATAAGAGAAATTAACCAGGATGAAAAGCGAAGTATGTCGCTGAGCATGTAGTTCGTCACCACTGTGACTGTTCTGAGTAGGGTACTTGTCTCTCCTCGTCATACTAGCACTTCTTCGTTTGAGACTCTTTCAGCTTACGGTGACTTCATCGGTCCGCTCCAGGACCGTATCGCGAAAGTTGGTCGTCGTTTGTTTTCCTGCTCTAAAAATCAAACAGTTTTAGCGTGGCCGAATGGGGCAAGTTCACCGCCTCGTCGTCTATTGAGTGGCGCTTATTACAATGTGGCTACGGTCGGTAATACAGTTAATAGGGCCAAAGAAAACTGAGGATCTGTTAGGGGCCGGTCGCGGTGGCCGTGCGGTTCTAGGCGCTGCAGTCCGGAACCGCGGGACTGCTACGGTCGCAGTTTCGAATCCTGCCTCGGGCATGGATGTGTGTGATGTCCTTAGGTTAGTTAGGTTTAAGTAGTTCTAAGTTCTAGGGGACTGATGACCTAAGATGTTAAGTCCCATAGTCCTCAGAGCCATTTGAAGCATTTTGATCTGTTAGATGGAGATCAGTTTAACTTTCGGATAGGTAGGAGAGAGAGAGAGAGCTCTGACGTTCCAACTGAGAATCAAACAAAGTCTTAAGAAAAATCAACACACGTTCATAGGATTAGTCGACATGCATAAAGCCCTCGTCAATGGAAATTGATGCAAAGAATTTGAAATTTTGAGGAAAACAGAAGTAAGCTGTGGGGAAAAGGTAATATACAATACGAACACAAACCAAGCGTGAACAATAGCAATGGAAAACTGCGAGTAAAGTGCTCGGTTTAACGAGGGTATAACACAGGAACGTAGTCTTTTGCCCCTATTGTTTATTCTACAGTATACATCTACAGTATACATCTAAGATTCAATGACGAAAATTAAAAAACAGGTTCGAAAGCGCGA
The DNA here is from genome assembly GCF_023864275.1 of Schistocerca cancellata. Classification (NCBI taxonomy): domain Eukaryota; kingdom Metazoa; phylum Arthropoda; class Insecta; order Orthoptera; family Acrididae; genus Schistocerca; species Schistocerca cancellata. The sequence goes on along the minus strand of NC_064634.1, from coordinate 320,193,004 downwards.
TGAAAATTCGGAGTGAAAGGATGTCAACGATAAAATTCGCTGATGGTATTGCTATTCTCACTGAAAATGAAGCAGAAGTACAGAACGTATTGAACAGGTAAAAGAATCTAATGAGTACAGATTGTAGGTTGAGAGTAAGCCGAAGAAAAGGGCGAGGACTGACAGAAATGAGAGTAGCGATAAACTTAACATCAATATTGTGCAACAGGAGGTAGACATGGTATCTGTTCGTTTGAAGGAACAGACACCACGCAGATCCCGCAGCTGCAGCTGTAAAACACTATATGTAAATTGAAGGGAGATCACACAATAGCCCGTCCTCGAGCTGATAAGGTCTCTGACCTAGCAGGGAATTGAACCCATGGCCCCCGCATGGCAGTCATCGGCAGCGACAACGCCGCTACGCAGGCATACACTTGTGGTAATGATAATACTCCATTATCGTAATCAAGGAATTCCATTATACTATCAACAATTTCTCCTAATGTGTTCTTGGTGTACTCATAATTCTTCCTTCCTTCTACTTAACTGATCTCCATTGGATTAATTTCGAACACTTAAACAAAAGTAAATAATTATTGTCAGACGACCTTCCACGCATGTCACTGTCTAATCATTAATATGGTTCCTTCATTCGTTGTCGTTCGTCTTAGCTCTAGTGGACACTGCTTAATCTCAATTCCTAATTGTCCTTTCTATACAGCATAAGACAAAAAATGTCCTTACAGGAATTACTCTACTTGCGCCTTTCGTGCTCCTAAGCAAATAATATATACTTCCTCAACTATTTCATGACCAGGACCCACACGTGTATCTCACTTTGGACTAATATCCACAATATTTCTACTCTTCCTAATTCGTTCCAAACGCTCCTTTGGTGTGGACATTAATCACACAGCTCTCTCTTCACCACACAATTCTGACGCTTCTCTGGGTGGACATAAATAAACATTACTTCACTATAGCTCAGCCCTCCAACTAAGGACATTAAACAACCAAGGAGAATTCAGATACTTGTCATTACTTTGAACTCACAACTCCCCACGTTTCAAATGACTATACCAATAGGCCTGCATATTACTTTCTTACTAAAACTTCCTTCACCAGAATTAATCAAGGATCTTCATTTTATTTGTGAAATCCATTACATCGTCTATTTATTTTCACACTGAACTTGTCACAATAGCATTCCACTTCCTTTACTACTGCTTCTAATAATCCACTTCACACAAAAATCTACAGAAAATACGCTTTAGCAAGATCTTATACTTAAATTCTTATGACGCAAGACATTGATTTACACTGCTAGTGCACATACGTTGGAATTGCAATTATGCAATATCCATTTTCTCGTCGAATCTAATTAAAAAAATAAAAAGAAATGAAATGAACACGTGGCACTACAGGCCGGGAGGCCACGTTCGGGGGGGGGGGGGGGGGGTTAGGCCTTCGAGTTGCAAGTCTTATTTCAGATGATGCCACGTTGGGCGACTTGCGTATTGATGACGATTCTCAACCCGGGAATCGAACCTGGGAAAAATGTTTACCTTGTCCTACCGTGTTTACGGTACTCCTATTCAAAAAAGCTTTTATATTAGTGACATAGTATATGCGAAAGGGGTTTCTCGATTTGATGGTTTCTATGCCTTCTAAAATTACCGCTGCTGCGTCGTCTTATCTTTTTAGACTAATTCGGCTGCTCCCGATATCATTCATGAGACCTACTACAGCCATTCCCGTGTCTGTTCCCGATAACTGCGATGACGAGCCGCCTGTGTTACTACTATTCCTCAGATGGGAAGGTCGTGCTTCGATAATCCGCCTGACGTCTGCCCTTCTTTTGTTCATTCCAGTCCCTCCTAGAGCGTTGTCCTTTGTCACTCTGATAACGTTTCCATGCTCCTCTGTTTGGTGGCTGCAGGTGAAGTTGTCCTCCTCGTTGTGGTCTGGGTCGGGTTTGACAACTGTAGAAGTTGGACTTAATAGAATTAAATTCGGGAAGATTAATGCATTTGCCTACTGTAGAAGTTGGACTTAATAGAATGAGAATTAAATACGGGAAGATTAATGCATTTTCGTTTTGTTCCTGGTCAGCCTGCGATTCCGTACACATGGTCACGACATCTAATAAAAACCCCTTACCGGCTAAAGAATTTCCGTCGTAGAAAGTTCTTTGTTGAACAGCACACTGCGCTCGTTGTGGCCGGCCGCGGTGGTCTAGCGGTTCTAGGCGCTCAGTCCAGAACCGCGCGATTGCTACGGTCGCAGGTTCGAATCCTGCCTCGGGCGTGTATGTGTGTGATGTCCTTAGGTTAGGTTAGGTTTAAGTAGTTCTAAGTTCTAGGGGACTGATGACCACAGATGTTCAGTCCCATAGTACTCAGAGCCATTTGAACCATTTGCGCTCGTTGTAGTGGCGTTGCAAATGGACAAAATTGTTCTCCGGCTCCCTTCGTCTTTCTCGTACATTGTCCTACATCTAAATCTACTTCTACGTGATTACTCTGCTATTCACAATAAAGTGCCTGGCAGAGGGTTCAATGAACAACTTTCATGCTGTCTCTCTACCGTTCCGCTCTCGAATGGCACGCGGGAAAAACGAGCACTTAAATTTTTCCGTGCGAGCCCTGATTTCTCTTATTTTGGTGTGATGATCGTTTCTCCCTATGTAGGTGGGTGCCAACAGAATGTTTTCGCAATCGAAGGAGAAAACTGGTGATTGAAATTTCATGAGAAGATCCCGTCGCAACGTTACCTTTATTTTAATGATTGCCACTCCAACTCACGTATCATGTCTGTGACACTATCTCCCCTATTTCGCGATAATACAAAACGAGCTGCCCTTTTTTTGTACTTTTTCGATGTCATCCGTGAGTCCCACCTGATGCGGATCCCACACTGCACAGCAGTACTCCAGAATAAGGCAGACAAACGACGTGTAAGCAGTCTCTTTGGTAGACCTATTGCACCTTCTAAGTGTTCTGCCAATGAATCGCTCTACCCACAGTATAATCCATGTGATCGTTCCAATTAATCCCTAAGCATTTAGTTGAATTTACAGCCCTCAGATTTGTGTGACTTATCGCGTAATCGAAATTTAGCTGATTTCTTTAAGTACTCATGCGAATAACTTCGCACTTTTCTTTATTCAGGGTTAATTGCCACTTTTCGCACCATACAGATATCTTATCTAAATAATTTTGCAAGTCGTTTTGATCATCTGATGACTTTACAAGACGGTAAATGACAGCATCATCTGCAAACAATCTAAGACGCCTACTCAGATTGTCTCCTATGTCGTTAATATAGATCAATTTGACATCCCCTGTCGATAGCACTTATTACTTCATGAGTATAAAGAGCTAGTTGTGTTTCACAAGAACGATATTTTCTGAATCCGTGCTGACTATATGTCAATAAATCGGTTTCTTCGAGGTACTTCATAATGTTCTAATACAGTATATGTTCTAAAACCCTACTGCAAATCGACGTTGTGATATAAGCCTGTAATTCAGTGGATTACTCCTACTTCCCTTTTTGGGTATTGGTGTGACTTGAGCAATTTTTCAGTCTTTAGGTACGTATCTTTCTGTGAGAGAGTGGTTGTATATAATTGCTAAAAATGGAGCTATTTTATCAGCATACTCTGAGAGGAACCTGATTGGTATACAATCTGGACCGGAGGCCTTGCCTTTATTAAGTGATTTAAGCTGCTCTGTTACACCGAGGATATCTACTTCTATGTTTCTCATCTTGGCAGTTGTCCTTGATTGAAATTCAGGAATATTTACTTCGTCTTCTTTGGTGAAGGAGTTTTGGAAAACCGTGATTAATAACTCTGCTTTAGTGGCACTGTCATCAGTGATTTCACCGTTGTTATCGCGCAGTGAAGGTATTGATTGTGTCTTGCCACTGGTGTGCTTTATGTATGACCAGAATTTCTTTAGGTTTTCTGCCAGATTTCGAGACAGAATTTTGTTGCGGAAATTATTAAAAGTATCCCGCATTGAAGTACGCGCCATATTTCTAACTTCTGTAAAACTCTGCCAGTCTTGCGGATTTTGCGTTCTTTTAAATTTGGTATGCTTCTGCAACAACGATCTGACCCGTTTTGTGTACCATGGGGGATCAGTACCATCACTTATTAATTTATGTGGTATATATCTCTCAATTGCTGTTGATACTATCTCTTTGAAAACATTCCACAACTTTTCTACACTTACATGATCAGATCGGAAGGAGTGAAGACTGTCTCTTAAAAAGGCGTTAAGGCGTTAAGAGCATCATCAAACACAAACTCTAATTCCTGTAGAAAACTCTTAAATTCATCCGCATCTTCTCCGCAACGCCCTGCGAGCACTTAATCATAATTACCTGGTAATTTCAAGTAGAATAACCAAATTATTTCTGGCGGACTACAGGGAACAGTTTTCTTGATCACTGGCATAAAGCATTTAACAAGGCCTCTGCAATTGGATCATTCTAAGTTCCTGCCCATGATAATCTCTTGTTTAATCGTCTTCTGCGTTGGTCTTGATTAATAATATACCAGTCATGCTTATTTAAATTCTTCATACGTCATGCATCTTAAAACTATGGACATCATTCTCGCTCCGATTTCGCCGTCCAAGGAACCATAGAGAAATTCCATCTTACGTATGAGCGGCCGCGTAAGTGGTAATGATTTATCAAACTGAATAATGCAAGGTGCGGGATGTAAGGTATTACTACTACGCCTGAGCGCTTGGAATCTGCGGACTGAGAGAAAATGATCGTAATTTAAAGATTCTTCCTCTTGTGAAATTGTCCCATTTTCTGCTGGTGAACCTGTCTTTTCTTTGATGCCTTTTTAGTTACGAGAACAATCTTATCTCTAACTATCTTGCAAACTACTACCGCTAGTCTTTAGAGCATGGCATCCATCGAGTGGTACACACTTGCGTGCGTCATTTGTCTCTTATTACCAACCTGTCCTTTCCTTGAGGTCTCCAAAATCAATTGCCACGTGTTCACTCTACTGCTATTATTGATGATTTAGTTCTTCTTGATTAGTTTTGAAGGTTATCACTTCCAGTGTCTCTGCAGATTCTGCAATTAATTTTTAATACCTGGTTCCTCATGTATTCTTCTTGCTTCCTGTTCCAGAGGTTCATGGTTGTTTACCTGTAGTTGTTCTGAGGCTTTTCATAGATGTTCGGCAAATGGACGTTCTTCCCTTCTATATCGATGACATGCTGCTCTACCTTTTCGATACACTTTTAATCCTCTTTTTGTCGCTCGTCAGCAGTGCTGGAGTTTTCCTGCAAGAACATAATCTGCTCTGATTTTGTTGCCTTTTCATTTGTCCGTATTTCTTATTTTGACAAGCCCTCGCGTGTTTCTTCATTGCCTTCCTTGTTTCCTTCTGCTTCTCATTTCATTATTTCACTTTCTCATCCATTTTTTCTTTCGTTTCCTTTCTGTTTCCTCATCCACTTTTCTCAGAAATTCATGAATCCCAATGTTCGCATCGTTTGGTTGAGATAGTGTACGCGAGAGTATCACGGGCGAACTTAATTGAGCGTTTCTTGGAATGATGGTACTTAACCTAATGTCATCCTCTTATTCGAGATTTCAAATCGTCGCAATTGCGTGTACATTTATGATGCTAATAAGTCTTCTTCTTCATTAACGTACTCTCTCGTTCCATATAGTTCCATGCTATCTGCTACATCCGTCTCAAATTCTCTGTCACTACGAGCAGACACCTTAGAGGGAAATACCACCTGTTCTTCTTGTATTGTAATCTCCTTATCGCGATCGGATCCATTTCTTAACCGATTATTTCTTGCTGATTCTCTCTCTTACTTGATTTGTATCCTAATTCATGTTCAATGATTTAACCTGGTCAAACCTATTGCAATAAACACATTCACTACATAACATCCCCTCCAAAATTTTCTGTTGTTGTGGCGACGCTAACAGAAAAAAAAGTGGAGTATAATTCACAAAACATCTATGGAAACTGAGAAAAATATATGTTACTTATTTGCGTCATCTGCTTAAATTAGGTTTCGAAAATGTATCTTCTCCTAGATGTTAAATGTTAAATATGTAGACTCAGATCAAAAGTCAACATGAAGAGCAAAAATTTTACTCTCTGCTTCGCGAAATACCCATTGATTAATTCAAATTCTGGCAGGGAAAAGTGAATGTTTTGTGAAATGCCAATTAAGTTGACCCATCCTTCTGGAATGGTGCAACGATCTGCATCAATTGGGCTGCTGAGAGTCGGGTTTCTCACGAGGCACTTACACACTCAGTAAACATTTTACGCAATGGATTTTAATTAACGCTATTAACAAAAGAGTGTCCCTAGTATTGGAGTCTTTGGTATTGACAGCTCTGTAATTCCACATTAATAAACTACATGAAAGGCATTCACTAAGTGTAAAATAAGAAATTTGATCCAAGTGAAACCAATTTTGTTATAAAGGAAATATTGAGTGTATATATATTAATAAAGGACGTTGAATGGAATTTAAACGAACTCACGACTCAGAACAGGTAATTGAAACATGAAGGTAAATTATGCAATAAACACTGACAGGCTTGGCAAGGTTATCTGACAAGGAGTGAGGTCGGTAGTTTCCCAACATATTAATTTAGCACGCGTAGCCTTGGGTAGAAACAGTGATTATGTGAACGTATCAGAAAGGAAAATGAAATTAAAGATGTCATTATGCATGTCTGCCCGACCATAGATGGGCGTGTGTGAATTTACTGAAGTTCTGGAAAGCCTCTAACTTCGTTCCGTCCTAACCAGCTGATGTTACCAGATACTCTCACCATAATTGTTTTGTGTTGATGAGCAGACAGCGGATAATGCAGATTGATGCCACGGGAACTCATCTATCAGTTCAGACTTCCTCACAAACAGCCATAATTCTGCGTGCAAATACCATCTGTCACCAAGTGAGCGGCTCAGCGCTTCTCTGCCGCTAAGTTTGCCTGCCACGAAGTGTGTTGTTAGGAGATCTGCAAGTAAGTGCTTGCCCAGTAACCACTTCTCCTGTGTCCGCTCTGCATAAGTTTAAAAAAACGGCCCACCAATAACCAAAATTTCGTTCACCTTTAGTCAGTGGTGTAATTGTTATGTTACTGTGATTCTTCAGTTTCTCCCGGCATATTTCTCGCTCGAACAGTCCACGGGTGTACTGCCGGTCCATAGTGTCCAACTGGCACAAAATAATAAACTGGCCAAAATATTGGGCCCGTTGGACACTATGGACCGGCAGTACACCCGTGGACTGTTCGAGTGTTATGTTACTGTTTTTTTCTACTACCAAATTCTGGTATAAGTTATTCTCCAATCTGCCAGCTTTTTGCCAGCTCTGTTCCAAGAACTCGTGGGACTGCGTCGTCACCTCGTCTTCTGACTTGTTTGATGCGGTCCGCCACGGATTCCTCTCCTATGCCAGTTATTTGTTGGATGTATGCCAGTCTCTGTCTTCCTCTACAGCTTTTACTCTCTACAGCTCCATCTAGTAGCATGGAAGTTATTCCGCGATGTCTTAACAGATGTCCTATCATCCTGTTCTTTCTCCTTGACAATGCTTTCCATATATTCCTCGTCTTCGTTTCTGCGCACAACCATCTCATTCCTTACCTTATCAGTCTGCTTAATTTTCAATATTCGTCTGTAGCACCACATCTCAAATGCTTCGATTCTCTCCAGTTCCGGTTTTCAAAATGGTTCAAATGGCTCTGAGCACTATGGGACTCAACATATTAGGTCATAAGTCCCCTAGAACTTAGAACTACTTAAACCTAACTAACCTAAGGACATCACGCACACCCATGCCCGAGACAGGATTCGAACCTGCGACCGTAGCAGTCCCGCGGTTCCGGACTGCAGCTCCAGAACCGCTAGACCACCGCGGCCGGCGTTCCGGTTTTCCCATAGTGCGTGTCTCACAACTATACAGTGCTGTGTTCTAAATTATTCTCAGAAATTTCTTCCTCAAATTAAGGCCTATGTTTCATAATAGTAAAATTCTCTTGAACAGGAATGCCCTTTTTGCCAATGCTGGTCTCCTTTCTCTTGTTTAGGATATCAAACGCAACATCACAATTGCTTCTCTGATGCCTTCACTTGTCTTTTCTAAAGCCATCCACAATTTTCTTTTCCATTCTTCTGTATATTATTCTATACATTGCTGTGCTCTAAATTACATTCTCAGAAATTTCTTCCTCAAATTAAGGCCTATGTTTCATAATACTAAAATTCACTTGAACAGGAATGCCCTTTTTGCCAATGCTGGTCTCCTTGCTTTTGTTTCCGTTATCAACCGCAACATCACAATTGCTTTTACAGAGTCCTAAAGTTGAATGAGGACTCTGTATCTCAGAATGAACAAAAATGGACTTGTACCACTATTGAAATAAATGAGTTACTGCTAGCACCTTCCGTCAAAGTGTTATCGGCAAAAGGCAGTGTACCTTGCCCAGGGAAGTCTCAGAAAGCAAGTGAAACGACGATCCGTTCGAAAAGACCTTCATTTGATCTTAAATGTTCCAAGAGTCTTTTAAACTTGATTCTAATAGTGAATCCCCTATCTCTTCCATATCGACTCCTGTTTCTTCTTCTATCATATCAGACATCTTTTCGCATAAATATTTCAGAAAACAATTCTCGCCCTTCCACCCTAGCTGTTTTTTAAGCACACGCAACGCGTTTCCTTCTTGCCTGTAGGTAGAGGAGAAAATCTTCCATTCCTCCTGGTCTTCGCGTCAGTTTGTCGTGCCGCTTTCTCCGAGCTTTGAAAAAACCGTAGTGTCTAAATCGTTAAGCTGCTTTTGGGAGTACAGGTCGATAGCGATCAGTTCGAATGGATCGTCGTTTCACTTGCTTTCTGAGACTTCCCTGGGCAAGGTACACTGCCTTTTGCCGATAGCACTTTGACGGAAGGTGCTAGCAAAAAAAATGGTTCAAATGGCTCTGAGCACTATGGGACTCAACTGCTGTGGTCATAAGTCCCCTAGAACTTAGAACTACTTAAACCTAACTAACATAAGGACAGCACACAACACCCAGCCATCACGAGGCAGAGAAAATCCCTGACCCCGCCGGGAATCGAACCCGGGAACCCGGGCGTGGGAAGCGAGAACGCTACCGCACGACCACGAGATGCGGGCGAAGGTGCTAGCAGTAACTCATTTATTTACTGAGGCGAGTCTCGACAAGTGACCGCGTTTGGCATTCCTGTGGTCTTTCGTACTGAGTTCTGCTTCCTAGAGCGCAAGGAACAAGTCGGTTGCGGGCTGGGCTGGAACAATACTGACCGGCCGCATACCTGCCGTGTCCGACTGAGCCAGTGCCTACTACCACTGGGTGGAGAGTTCTTCTCAAGTCGTCCCGCCTTCCTACAGAATAACACAGCGGGATCTCCCGGGTCGTGACGACTGCTCTAATTGCTGGCTTCCCAAGACCTCTGCTGACACAGGCGAAAAATCTACCATTACGTGCATAGATACCCAATTACAAATGGAGAAGAAGATAACCATCACTGTTATCAAACTCGTAACTCGCATTAAAAATAAGTTGATCGGTCTGAACATCAATTTAATAGATGATTAACTGAGTCTGTTTATTAAAAGAATGAGAAGTGTCAGCACAAGAAAGGCTTGACGCCTCTCAAATGGTAAAATAAGCCTCAGATGCAAGAACTTGTTAAAAATGGTTAACTGCTGATGTCAGCTTGCCTGTGTGTATTACACAATAGCAACCACAACATATTGCACGATCTACTCAGCGACCTTCAGTATTTTTAAAGCTCTGCAGTCTTCTTCTATATGTTGCACAGACTGACAATACAGATCTCACACAGACAATGCCAAAGGGGAGGGGCGAGGTGCTTGACGCCCATCTTTTGAAAATATTGTAATTTAGTCAGTTACTGTAAAAATTATTCGTTGTGTTTCACGAATTTTTCCACCAGATTCCATATATATATATATATATATATATATATATATATATATATATATATATATATATATATTAAATTTTTCATTTAAACTTCATCCAAAAATTTAATTCTCAGTAGTAGATGTTACTCTCCCCAGAAAATGTCGTATTCAATATTCCCATGTTCAGCGCCTTGCTTTACACGTTAACTTCAAAATTATGTTGAGAAAATAAGTCATGAACAATTGCCGAAATCGGTATTATTTAAGTTTTTTAGTGGTTATGATGTCGGCAGTACACGTTGCCAGAAGTAGCGTGTGCTGTGAACACTACCTCTTGCTCGTCAGGTTTTCCGTGGGTATGCAGATTAGCGAGATGCTGAATCTGTCACCCCGGATCATACAAAATGATACATTACCCCCATGAAGCTAATAGACTGCTTTAAAAGTCAGCTGCCGCACACATCGAAAAACGTTCTTTGGTAAGTTCCTGAACTCATCAGGAACCTCACCTATTGCTTATGGTTGGAGGACCTGAGCATATCAGTTGAATAATTTACTTTAATGGTTGCTGAATGATAGAGTTTGATCTGGTAAAATAATATTTTTACAAACAGTGTGTGAAAGTTCACGGAACATATAAACGTCGAGTTTGTAAAACAATAGAGAATGGATTTACATAATGAAACTAGAACGAAGATAAGAAAATGTGTGGTTGTTAGGGTCGCCACCAGCACAATGCTGGACTATTATGGTTGAGATGGTGCCCACACACGTAAGGGACACGAATTGCGCTTTCAACTTCTAACATTCTGCGTGATGGCTCTGAGCACTATGGGACTTAACAGCTATGGTCATCAGTCCCCTAGAACTTAGAACTACTTAAACCTAACTAACCTAAGGACAGCACACAACACCCAGCCATCACGAGGCAGAGAAAATCCCTGACCCCGCCGGGAATCGAACCCGGGAACCCGGGCGTGGGAAGCGAGAACGCAACCGCACGACCACGAGATGCGGGCGTGATGTCTGTTTGTTCTATATCATGTCTCCCTACCACTTTCGCGCAACGACGCTCTGAGCGTGTTTTTTTAGGGAATTGACTAGTTTGAACCTGGGACCTGTTGCTGGTAAGGAGACGCCAGACCACACATGACATGCAGAATTCAGAAGAGTTCAGTGAGATTAGCGATGATATAACCAAATACTTAATGATTTCAGTGTCAGCTCCACTGCACTCCCTGTAAAAGTATCTTAATACTAACTAAATTTAGTGGAAGGGGTTCAAGGCTTTCCTATTTTTAGTTAGCTGGTAAAATAACGTCGAAAAAGCAGTTAAGTTTACCATTGGAAATTTTATTCTACTCACAAAACATTGTTTATAAATTGCACGATTGATAAAAGGAAATGTTTTAATACAGGATGGTAAAAACCAACTGCGTTCAACACAAATGTGTACGAATATTCACTGAATGGGTTTCCAAGTTCTACAATGGATCGAAGGATGACCTATGCCATATCACATCTATAATCTAGGTTTAAATTAAGTTTCACAAAAGAGAAAACTATCAAAATGGTCTACAGTGACCCTCAATTATCTTTAATTACTTATCTAACTTGTCGTAAATTACAGTGGCTGATGTGGCTTCTCAATAACTATATATCAGAAAAATCATCGCGTTTCAGATTTTTACTTCAAGTGGCAAATGTGAACACCATGAGATTTAATTGACGATCGACACTAGTATTACGCAAAAAGGGGGTGTAGCAGATGAGACTTCTGCAGTTCTGAGTGAAGCTTTATGCGCTGTTATGCGGCATCGCGAGCGTTCATTACCTTGTCGGTGTTCGTCTGGAGGCGGCGGGCAGCACAGCTCCGCTCACCTCCCCGTCTCGCAAGCCACCCCTCCTAACTTCTCCTTACAACAATTTACTGAAGTTGGTTTAAAAAAAACTATCTGGCTTTGTTTTCATCTGACCAATCAGGGTCTCAATGTTAACCTTAAGCTCCACCTACAAAAATTCTGTCTATCCAATGAGAAACGTTATGCTTTTCGTGGTGGGGCAATGTTTTTAAAGTTTGCAACGTAACAGAGACGCGAAAAAGTCTCACGCTAAAACTTGCAGCTGGTGTGGTCCTTTTAGCGTTATCGTAAGATCTATACTGTTCTTCTGGAGGGCTCTATCTTTTAACATGGGCTGGGGGGTGGTCCTAACGTAACAGAGACGCGAAAAAGTCTCACGCTAAAACTTGCGGGTGGTGTGGTCCTTTTAGTGTTATCGTAAGATCTATACTGTTCTTCTGGAGGGCTCTAGCTTTTAACATGGGCTGGAGGGTTGTCCCAGCGGTTAGCTGGCGACGTGGGTGTCTGTCCCTTATCGTAGGGTCTTCCAGCTTAACACGGTTCTGCTCTCGGCTTCTGTTCTCGTTTCTCCCCTCGGAACTGCGTCTGTCTCACGGTGGGAAGGTATGACATGCATTTAGGCATTCTTGTGTTAGTCTGTGGTATTCCATTTGCTCACTCGTTACTCGTATTACTTTGGTTAATTTAATGTCACGATTTATTCGGAGCTATGTGACATACTACTGGATTTGCTTATCATGTCAGGGTTTTCATGGAAGGTGTTGGATTTGCCTGACACCTTACATATCACCACCCTTCGAACTTAATTTTTGCACTGAAGTTCGGCAATGATTGAATCGTTGTCTAAGTCAGTCAAAAATTATTCCAGTGTCTAAATTTTGTTGCCTACTGTTCAGCCACGTTATTCTGTTCTATGCTGGTTTGTATTGCTAATTTATATTTTTATATTCTTCCACATTATAATTAAAAATGACAAGAGAAGAATATTTTTATGCTATTATTAATTTTTAATTATATTGTTTCTTTATTTAAGTGTGAAGTTTGTTTTTTAAGAAGTTTGTTATCGAGAGTGAGGAGTCTTTCACATCGATTTTCTTAGAAATGTTGTTTTTATAAACGTAGTAATTAAGTAAAATCGATTCCTAACACATTTTCTAAATATCATGTACATGTAAAAATGATTTTGTTTCTAGACACTCATTTCCACATTGTTACACTAACAAATAAGAATTATTTCCAAGAATTGTTTTGACAAAGAAATATACATACACAAGTATTGAGATATTATCCTAACAAATGGTACAAATGATAAAAAAAGAGGGAAAACATACAACAAGATAATTTTTTATTCTTTGTTTTTATAAGGAGAAAATAAGTAAAATATAGTTATTCTTTTATTTTTATGAAGAGAAAATTAGTGGCATAGTTTTAGTGTTTATTATGCCTTACTTTTGTTCTTTATATACTGTCCATTTCAGAACTAATGACTTATTTTTATCGATAGTCTATTTTTTACTTAAGTCCATAGTCAATGACTGTTATTTTGTAGTTTATTAGAACTGAAATATCCAAGATTCCAAAAATGAACTCCATATTATTATTAGGCGACTTCAAGGCAGAGATAGGCAAAGAAAAGAAATTTAGAAATGTAGTAGGACAGCTCGTAGACTAATCAAAGCAAATATTATGAGTCCAATCAGATTGTGTCAAAGCTCTCACCTGAAACTAAATCAATCTTTTTAGGAAACTCACAAGAAAAGCTAAAACGTGGATATCTACCAATACAATGTTAGGAGAAATTTAGATAGATCATGTGGCTACTTCACAAAAAAGTACCATGGAAATTATAAATGTGAAAGTAGTAAGGAATTAAAGTCAAACTCCTACAACAAACGAAGTCGCAGAGATTAATAAAATATAGTACAGACAGACTTACTATAACAAAAGAATCAATTAAAAGCAATCAAGACGAAATTAAAGTGGCTAAACATGTCAACTGGCAAAGGAATATAAAAAGGAATTAAGGATGCTCCACAGAAAACATCAGGGTCAATAAAAAATAGGACAGTGTGGTGGAATGAAACATGCGAAGATGCCATAGCAGAGAGGACTAAGGAAATTGAAGATTATGATCAGTTTAAACAAAGAAGAAAAGAAACAGCCAAATTAACCAGAAATACCAAACGGGCCTTTGAAAAGGAGGAACTTTTGGAAATAGGCAAACTTTCGTAAAAAGTAATACCCGTGACTTTTATCAAATTTTTGAGAAGAAATTAAAGGGGTACCAAACTCCAAATGTTTGTTTAAAAAATGAAATCATCAAAGTTGGGATAAGCAACACTGAAAATTGTGAAATACTTGCAAGATATTTTCATCAGCTTTTGAACTGTCCTAGACCAAGTCATAAATTGAAATATTCAGATATTAATGATAATTTTGAAGAAAATTTACCACCAACTGTAGAAGAAATTGAGGAAGTAACTAAAACCCTCAAAAACAACGAAGCTAGTGGAGAAGATGCTATTACAGCTGAACTTTTGTATTGGTCCTTGCAAATGACCTTACTTTTTGAAGAAATCTGGGAAACCGAAAAAATCGAAGAGGAATGGAACGTTGGCTTGATACATCCACCCTACAAAAAAGGTAATGAACAGGATGTATGCAACTACAGAGGAATCTCTTTACTGCCACTAGCGTATAAAGTATTTTTCAATATCTTATTAAGCAGAACACAAAGAACAATAGATAGTCATTTAGGTGAATATCAAGGTGATTTTATTACGGAAAAGTCATGAACAAATATTTAATCTCAAGTCAGCAATTCGTCACAGATTACTTAATTCAAAGGAAATTGTACTTATGTTTGTAGATTTCAAAAAGGCTTTTGATTCTGTTGACAGAGAAATTGGCGTAAAGTATAAACTGGCGAACCTAATCCGTGAAACACTTACAGATTCAGTCTGTAAAGTAAAATATACGGGAGAAATTTCACATCCTTTCAAAATAAAAACAGGATTACGACAAGGTGACGGTCCTTCCCCAATTCTTTTTGATAGTGTGTTAGAGAAAACAGTGAGAATTTGGAATGAAAAGCTTATTGAACTCAACATCCCGCCTGTAAGTTTAGTAAGTGGAAGCAAAGAGATCGAAATCAACCGTCTTGCATTTGCAGATGATTTGGCTACACTTTCCGAAACTGTGGCATCTGCTATTACACAAATAAATCTCTTGGAAGAAATAACCAGCAGAACTGGCTTAGGAATTCCTGCAGAAAAAACGAAATTTGTAACAAAAATTAAGGCTGCTCCAAGATTACTGAAAACAGATATTGACCAAATAGAGAAGGTAAAAAAAATTGAAATAGTTAGGGTAGATAGTCCAAAAAAATCCTCTGGAAAAATCTGCGTTAGAGGAGAGGTTGCATTAAACGGGGAGAGCATATGGTATCACCAAAGACCTCTATAATAAGAAGTGTCTATGCTAAAAAGCACAAATAAGGCATCGCAACACAGTAGTGAAGCCAGAATGCCTGTATGAAAGAGAATCCCTGGCATTAAACTACAAATTAGATAAATTAGAAGTACTAGAAAGTCGAACTATAAGGAAAATATTAGGACCACAAAACACAGGAGGTTGGAAATTACGAAGTAATGCTGAAATATAACAAAATATAAGAAATATTTCAAACCAAATGAGACTCATGTTTTCTGGTTATTTATTTCGAATACAAGACAATAGATTAACTAATAAGATTTTCAAATATTTATGGAAGAAGAACTCCGCAAGAATCTGAGTCAACGAAGTAAAAAAAGGATTTAGAAGTAGCAATATAAAAAGCAGAAGATATATAGAACAGAGAAGCCTCTTGGGAAATATTATTGAAAATGGTAGGATTCCAAGGTAGTGTAGCATAAAAGACTGGTTCAAAATGGTCTGAATACAGAAAGAAAAACATAGTGAACAGATGAAAGCGTAACTAGAAGAAAAGAAAAGAACAAAGAACGAAGAACTGAATTTGCAACGTGATCCTCAGATGGCATACTCGCAATTAAACAAAGAAAAGAAAGAATCAGAAAGAAACACCACTAGGCAGGTGAGCTCCAATGAATTTGGATAGCGAAGCAAACATGAGTGGTTACGAGAAAAGTCCCCTTTGCAGCAGGAATTAGATTGCAGGAAAACTTGCATACCAGAGCGTGAACGCGTAGATCAAGATAGAAAGACCAAAACATAGAAACCGGGAATAAACTCCTCTTCCCTCACTACATCGAGATTTCCGAAATCGGAAGTGTGTACTGAAAATGCGATCTTACAGCTACTTCGACTGAGGTGGTTGTCGACAAGTCGACGAGCGCCGAACTGCGCCTGCTGCTAAATGTTGCTGGGATGAGCCGATGTGACGAGACTGCGAATCGCGGATCTCACCATCCCCCTGATACACTCGTCGCGGATGCGCTTAAGTTCATAGTCAAGCTTCGAAGACTTGGCAGAGGGCCGATGTCCAGAAAAGCACATACGAGCACCGCGTTCAGAGTAGCATCACTGAGTTGAAGTTCGAATCAGAATATACGAGGTGCATTGTAGTTCTAAGGCCTCCGATTTTTTTTCTAATTAACTACTCACCCGAAATCGATGAAACTGGCGTTACTTCTCGACGTAATCGGCCTGCAGACGTACACATTTTTCACAACGCTGACGCCATGATTCCATGGCAGCGGCGAAGGCTTCTTTAGGAGTCTGTTTTGACCACTGGAAAACCGCTGAGGCAATAGCAGCACGGCTGGTGAATGTGCAGCCACGGAGAGTGTCTTTCATTGCTGTAAAAAGCAAAAAGTCACTAGGAGCCAGGTCAGGTGAGTAGGCAGCATGAGGAATCCCTTCAAAGTTGTTCGAAGAAACTGTTGCGTAACGTTAGCTCGATGTGCGGGTGCGTTGTCTTGGTGAAACAGCACACGCGCAGCCCTTCCCGGACGTTTTTGTTGCAGTGCAGGAAGGAATTTGTTCTTCAAAACATTTTCGTAGGATGCACCTGTTACCGTAGTGCCCTTTGGAACGAATGGGTAAGGATTACGCCCTCGCTGTCCCAGAACATGGACACCATCATTTTTTCAGCACTGGCGGTTACCCGAAATTTGGTGGCGGTGAATCTGTGTGCTTCCATTGAGCTGACTGGCGCTTTGTTTCTGGATTGAGAAATGGCATCCACGTCTCATCCATTGTCACAACCGACGAAAAGAAAGTCCCATTCATGCTGTCGTTGCGCGTAAACATTGCTTGGCAACATGCCACACGGGCAACCGGTGGTCGTCCGTCAGCATTCGTGGCACCCACCTGGATGACACTTTTCGCATTTTCATGCAGGATTGTGTGCACAGAACCCACAGAAATGCCAACTCTGGAGGCGATCTGTTCAACAGTCATTCGGCGATCCCCCAAAACAATTCTCTCCACTTTCTCGATCATGTCGTCAGACCGGCTTGTGCGAGCCCGAGGTTGTTTCGGTTTGTTGTCACACGATGTTCTGCCTTCATTAAACTGTCGCACCCACGAACGCACTTTCGACACATCCATAACACCATCACCACATGTCTCCTTCAACTGTCGATGAATTTCAATTGGTTTCACACCACGCAAATTCAGAAAACGAATGATTGCACACTGTTCAAGTAAGAAAAACGTCGCCATTTTAAGTATTTAAAACAGTTCTCATTCTGGCCGCTGGCGATAAAATTCCATCTGCCGTACGGTGCTGCCATCTCTGGGACATATTGACAATGAACGTAGCCTCATTTTAACACAATGCGCATGTTTCTATCTCTTTCCAGTCCAGAGAAAAAAAATCGGAGGCCTTAGAACTTGAATGCACCTCGTACATACGAAATCCAATATGACTACAAAGGCCTCTCAGTTTTTGGCAGCCTTCCTTCAGACCTCGCAAAGGCGCTCCACACTATCTCTTCAAGCCACTTCGTTCCCAGGTCTGGAAATTTTTAGGGGTTTGCACGTTGTTCCCAAGGGATAAACAAAGGATGGAAATTTGCAGACAGACCAGTGGCTATACATTTTGCTACTGGAAACGTGTCTGGTGGCCACACACGGCAGCATAACGGCTATTGGACAGCTGAGGACTCCACCATAAGTTTACTAAAAAAGCAGAGTTCTCACCCCTTCCACCAGCGGTTTCCCGTTCTGTTATTGAGGACACCCTTCCTCCGTTCCGCCACTCATTGTTTGTGGAAGCTTAGCCAGGAGGATAAATCATGAAAAGGCTCAAATGGCTCTGAGCACTATGGGACTCTGCGGTCATCAGTCCCCTGTAACTTAGAACAACTTAAACCTAACTAACCTAAGGACATCACACACATCCATGCCCGAGGCAGGATTCGAACCTGCGACCGTAGCAGTCACTGAAAGGCCCGTCCATCTCTCCATGCGGCATAACAGTATGGGCCTCTGCACTCTAAACGCCCCATCGAAAAGGAGTTCACCTGGTCAAGACAGTATGCATGAAACGGAAAAAATTACTACAAGAATGTAAGGTTTGAAGAGTGGGTTACTTACATTGCTACACGCTACTCACTAGCCACTCATGTAAACAACACGCAGTACAGGTGGAAAGTGGACAAATGAAACTGAATCGGAAACTAAATGAGCAAGAGAGTTTCGTATGCAGATTTAGTATGCAAGTAGCAGAAAATGCGAGGAGAAAGGCCTGAAATAGGCCACCGCCTCACAACGTTGCTGAAAGAGCTTTGATAGACTACTGCTAAGAGTGTGTTGAAAGGTTCCGTGCCCTACTTACACGTCGGTACCTGTTTAAAAAGTGTGTTGTTAATATAATTCCCCGCAACAAATAATATATTTTGTTTTAATTTTTAATTTTTTTAGAGTGGGTATGAAGTACCCCTCACCCTCTTGGTAATGCAAGTTATGAAAAATAGTCTTGGTGTTGCTAGGGTTAAGAGAAAAGCCCAGAAATCGCTAGGTTCCAGGTTCGAGTCTCGCATCGGCACACCGTTGTAGTCTGTTTTCAGATGTATATTATATTTGTACATTTCGAATTTATGCGTGCGCTGTTGGCAAAATTATTCGTCAGACGCCAGAGCTGACAACAGCGCTGGAGCTTCTTCCAGTGAGGTGGTGGTTAGTAAGGAGGGGTGTAAAGCCGCAGCAACAGGAGCCGGGATTACGGCCGGGCCGGTCTGAGTTTAGCGAGCGCCGCTCCCCCCACCTCGCCCTCCTAGGGCAGTCTGCGGCGCCGGCGCCGGCCGCCGTCTGTGTGTGTCAGCAACAGTTTGCCGCGCCACACCGTATTCCCGGCCCGGCGCGAGCAGCTGTCGCCGGCCCGCGATTGGCCGCGCAGGCCCCGCCCCGCGGCGCGCCGGCCACTCAGCGCCGCCGGCCACGCCCACCGCCTGCCGGCCGCCACATAAAGTCCACTGCGCCGTGCGGCCGCGCGACAGTCGCCGACTGGACGCCCCTCCGTAGCCGTCGCCGCAGCTGCCGCAGACGCCGCCGCTGCACTCGCTCCTCCTCCTGCTCCTGCATCTGGTCCGGCGCGCGCCAGCTGCCGTCGCCGCGAGCCGCGCGCAGCTGCCGCACCACAGGTGAGTGGTCACTGCTGGCTGGTCGCCAGCGGTCGCTGCGTCCCTGATCTCCCTGTAGTGCACGCTGTCAGCGACACGTCACTGTGGCCGGGTTTGCACACGCAACTGAACGGCGTAACCGACAAATTGTTGCGTGTGGGAACAGACAGATAACTACGGTGTCTTTCGTTTATCGCTTTTACATTGTAAAGTCACTTTCCTTTCCCCGGAAGAAATTAGCTTCACTCGGTTAGCCTACTACTTCGCGATAATTTTCGTCATCAACCTTCGTTTGTGTGTTCATAATCTGCGTTTCTTCGCACAAAGTGGTGGTCGATAGCGACATTACAGGATTTCTTGTATTGCAGTTATAGCGACGGCGCTTGGGGAATCAGAAAAGGGTGTGATTATAAGACAAAAGTCTTAAGTCATGGTTCATTCATGGACTAGTGGCTAACATCTGGGAAAACGTCCTAACCTTTATTTTAGGTATTGAAAAAACTAAAATAATACGCTTTCGCAATGCTATGTAAACTAACAGTGTAGTATTAAAACTCATGAGCCACGACACATTAGGCTCTTGCGTGTGGAAGCCTGGCTTAATGATATGTGCTTATTCCATCTTAGTGAAATTGCGGAAAATTTGTGTCTTCATAATATCTAACCCCCTTTTAGCCAAAAAAAAAAAAAAACAATAAGAATACTGTTTGTATCACGCATGATTCAATGTTCATGGAAAAAGTAAAATTCACACTATTTTTGTGTGATCCATAGAAAAGCCATGTGAATGACAAAAACGAACTTTTTGTATTGTTCAAAGAAAAGCAACGCTTTTCATCATCGCTTCGTTCATTGAGCGCGAAAGTGCCACAGAGGTGCCTTCAAACAAAACCAACGGCAGACGCTACAAGACAGGCAGTGTGCATAACGCTGTGGTTTACAATTAAAATACAAAGATCATACACTACTAGAAGTCATATAACTTACTCCTACATATATCTCGCGAAAAGACCATGAAGGCGAAGTTAGAGGCAGTCGGTACACGAAACATGGCTTGCGGAGAAGTGACGTAGATTTCTGAAGGAAATTTGCTTTAGTTCACACCTTCCCAATATCTAGCCTTCATTTAGCCTTAAAACAATTTTGAAAAAAGTTGATTTTCTCGTGTTTAGTGCTCCAGAGGGAACGATTCGGTATTTCCAGACAAAGTGAAGTGTGCACCTTTTTGTTCTCGTTATTCAGATCATTTCCAATCATTTTTTCTGTCCATATTTTCTGGGGTCGCATCTGTCTTCACCTTCCTAATGACTCTTATCCTCATCTTGCTCCGACTGCCCTAGATTCAGGAATGTGCGGATGCTACTCCTAGCCAGTTACTTCTGTACTTAATTACTTTTCTTATGTTTTCCACGCTTATGTACATATGGAGAACCACAGTACCTCCACTTTAGTTGCTACTTTTTTATGCCACAAAAATTTCGCTGCTATTTCACTGGAGTGTTAAAAATTAGTAGGCCTACGTTTTCAAAGTGCCTTATGTAGATTCTGTATGTTGTTTCAGGCACGTCCTTGCAATTACTTCTCGTGCATACAAATGACGAGGTGTCCACTGTTTATTAACTTTTGTGTAATAAATCTGTAGGACATTTGTGCTTCTGAAGTTTTCTGTTTGAAAGTTAATCTGCCTATTGCCTCCGACAATGTTTCGTATATCCAAAAAATGCAATGTTGCACTAGTGCTCGGACGTCACGTTACGCTATAGGCCCCCTGTAACTATATGAGTATGCTGAATCACTAATGTCAATAAAGCAATGGCATACAATCTGCAATAGCAAATCAACCATTTTAGTGTTGAAATGAACACTCCGATTAATGACTGCCTTACTTTTTCTACTGACAGAGTAGAAGTACTTACTTTGCAGACACTACCCAACTTTGTGAATTGTGTGTATTACTAGTGCACCGTGACAATTTGTCACTTTCCTGTAAGATGTTACGACGAAGTTGCTTATACTTTCTTCGCAAGCGATCATTCTCTTGGTGCGCAGTGTTTTCTGAGTGTACAAATAGAGAAACGATGTTCTGGAGTGAAAGCAATGAAGGAACATTCGAATCTACCTAGTTATTAGTCTGTTGATTTTCCTGGTATTTTTCGTTTGTTAGTTTATCATCATTCTATGAGTGGAAGAAGAGGGGTAGACAGTGTGTTACCTGTGTGGTCAAAATTCTCTTTCACAGTCACCATGTAGCCTAAATAATAACAGTCCTTTCTTGTCGGCAGATACTTTAAGCTTGTCTCTCTACTGAAGGAAATTCGTTGTCGTTGGGTACTCAAGGTATAGCTCCATCCCTGGTACGGCAACGTTTACAACTATACATCAAATAGTCCGCTGTATCAATGGCAAAGTGTGCATGTTGGGCTCATAATCTTGCTCTAACAGGCAACGGCACATTGCAAAAAATTTCGGTAACGTTTCGCGTATTGAGCAGAAAACATGGACCCAGACAGACGTACTTCAGGGGTGTCTAGCGAGAAAACGGTGATTTTTTTGTACACCCTACATTTTCCGCTTCGTGCGATATTAGTGTTTGCGGGGCTACTCTTTAAAGGCAATTATGATTGTTCTGTGTTTGAATTCAGCTAGTATAACGAATTTATTTTTCAGTGCCGTTCTAAGTATTTACAGCGACCTATTCAGAACATTCCAGACTATGTAGCGTATCCCCAAATTGTGCGCCTTCGCTAATTTAAATTCGGTTTGTTTGTACATCATGACACCAATATAAAGAGACTAATGAAACTCAGTGTCATTGGTCATCAGCTAGCATAGAAGCTATATCTTCAGTGCCATAACTCATACGAAAATAATTAATTTTACGCGTGGAATAAATATGAAGGTGCTGAACTAATTAATGCAGTTGTACATAAGAGAAGGGTTAACGTTTCGAACTCCATTGAAAGTATACAGTTTCCTTTGTTTCTTATTTTCCTACATTATTTAATTCAGTACTCCAAATTCTTGTAAAATACAGATGCATGATTTATGAATTAGTTCGTCTAATAAAAATATGTGACGTGAAGACTAGAAGATATTTTGTAAGACGGTATATTTTAGGGCGTTAAGGCACGTTATAAAACGTCTAGACAATGTTTCAGTAGATCAACTAAGTTGATACGGATGATATTATTACTTCCGCCGTGTATGGAGTCACCAATTCAGAATGAATTATACTTCCGACAGTAATTTCTACTGACAATGTTTTATAACATTCATATTTCAGGAAATCTAAGTAAATAGAGTAGAAAGGTATACTTGCTGAAAGATTATTGAAATTAACAGATTGGCTCAAAGGAGTTCCCTCCAGGTCACTATGATGTCAGATGTTACATGGTTTACAGGAGTTTAACTGCATTTCGTGACAATATTTTTGTTCGTCGTAAAGCTTGGACGCCATTGGCGAATTTGTGATTCCTAGAAAACATAACTTGGAACAGTTATTTTGTTGCGAACAGATATCATTGTTAACAGGTTTCTAGCTTGCATTAGCTACGCCAGAGAGCACTTGAAGCTGTCTAAGAGGGAGTACAGCTCATTGCAGACGTATTCAGTCACACCTCACTTGTGACAAGGATTTCGTAACTTCCCCTTCTGTACGAGGGATTATAATGTTTTGAATTTCTTGTTCCTTCATGTCAACCAATAAAATTCTGTTGCTTGACAGTCCTAGCCGTTGTCATCCAGTTATTGTCGTTCTAGCAACGTCTTTTGTTGGGAGACGATATTTATTTATCGTTGGATTTCGTAATAAGTGTTGGACTATATTCTTGAAAAGTTAACTGTCGATATTTCATAAACGTCTTTACGAAATACAGAAAATGTGTTCACAGTTGGGAGTATGGACCGGCATCGCTTGCATACTGGAATGACGTCACTGAACATTTGCGCCGGGCAGGGACTCGAAGCCGGATCTCCTGCTTCACGTCGGCGGTCGCCTTAACTGTTTCGGCTATACGTGCACGAATCACAGCCAGACACTAACTTAGATAAGTCGTAGTCCATTTGTTACAATCTGCACTCGTACGTGAAGCATGTTCTCGTCGAGGAAGGACATTATTACTGAGAGTCGAAGGCAAGTAAATACGAAGTAGTAGTGCCTGTGTTGTTAAGAAGTACGGTCCTATGTTTCTTCGGGCATGCATGCATGCATGCAAGCATGCATGCATGCATGCATGCATGTTCGAAAGAACATTGCATGGTACTTCTTAACAATACAAGCACTGCTACTTCGTATTCGTCCCATGAAACATTCGTAAAAATACGGAGCAAGAGGAGACTCTATGTATGTAATTTCGATTAACTTATAAAGTCTGATTACGTTTTTGTTAAGCATTTTCTGCCGTACGTTTGACCTTCAATGCAGATCGCGCAATAATATCATCGCTTTTAGTTTCAATACAATTTGCGAATTTGCACAAATTGCTGTGATGTATCATGGTTGTTCGTAGCTTCTGCACTCTATCGACTTCACGTAACCTTGTCCGACTCAAGTACTACATCTCGGCGAATGACAGAGAGACGAAAAGTCCAAGAAAAGCGATATCTAAGTGATTTCACTTGTAAATTACGCTTCACCAGCTCATTTTCTCACGTTCGCTGCAACAGCACCAGTTATTGTTCTAAATCTTCGCGCGAGATCTCTAGGCAATACCGCAGAACTACTTTGTTTCACGGATAGCCTAAACATATTTATTCTAGGGGCAATGGATATGGAGGTACAACTGCATCGACTTATGTTGCATCATTTCTCTCCGTTGAGAAAAGCTTTTCTTCCTGTCATTGCACATGACGTATGCGTCAAAGGAGAAAAATGCCTTACCTGAGAAGAATGGATGAAAAAGAACCCATAAGACACCAAGTAACAGCAGCCCAAGAGACCTAAGAAGTCCCGAATCCTGTCTGTGCGACGCATTTGTGTTACTTCATTTCGGTGACGCCCTGCTGCAATTGTGTGGTGGCTATTACAGAGGGTACAAGTCGTAAGAACCACGTATATTTGTAATTTTTTACAAGTACTTATGAGAAAATTTCTTGCCTGAGGCATGATTCCTGCG
Source organism: Schistocerca cancellata (assembly GCF_023864275.1). Taxonomy (NCBI): domain Eukaryota; kingdom Metazoa; phylum Arthropoda; class Insecta; order Orthoptera; family Acrididae; genus Schistocerca; species Schistocerca cancellata. The sequence goes on along the minus strand of NC_064634.1, from coordinate 320,168,491 downwards.
CGAGAATTAAACAAGCATTTGTACGTCAGGTAATCAACAGCATTCTACAAGCAATGGAGGGCATCACCAATAAAAAATTTCTGTTTGCGTTCTCGAGAGCACGGTCAGCACAGCTTATTTGACAGACACACGACGACTCAGCCTTGTCAGTTGCTACTAAAACTACTTAAAATATTCCTTGGTGGAATACAACCCATTTGGATAAAAAATGTTATTGTAATCCAATACGATTTTTGATGTTTTGGCTATTACTGCGTCGACAATAGATGTAGTTGACAGGGGTTCGGCATGTTAATTAACGCATTTGACGGTATTGGTGGAAGTGAGTAACCGGAAGCCCTTCCTGTCGCCATCCCTGAACCCCATAGGAACGAAATTTATGCACCCCGTCTGTCTGCCTGCGGTTTTATCCATGTTAAAGGGTATCATCGTTTTCTGAATGTTTACCACTGTGCAGCTTAGCAGGGACTTCGTAACCAGCTCAGAACTCACCTGGTCGGAAGAGGCGCACCGCCTGGCAACCACGCCCAGGTTGTCCGGCTTACCGACCTACGTCGTTAATACGTCGGAAGATCTCGCTCCGGGGATCACCGCTCCTCCACGAATACTGGAAGAGGTAGACTAACGAGTGAAAGGAATAAATAAAAAAGTTCTGAGGCCGACTTCCATACTGATTTGCTAGTAGTGGACAAGTTGCGTATTACATGTTGTTCAAGGAACTTCTAAGGGGATGTCATCTTTTTGCCTACTTCTGACTGCAAGCCATTTGTGGGTTTAACGTGGAATCTAACAATGAAACAGTTTTCCATTTTTCATGTATCTTGAGCAAAAATAGCACCTAACGCGCCAGAAAAGGAAATCTAAGAATAGAATGACGGACCTTGAGATTAGTAGCCTGAAACTCTGTTCTGTCATATTTCAGACGTGTAGCCATCTTCAAGGCGAGTAGACCATTACACACGTTTCTATACTGTGGAGTAAAATGCGCATGCGTCACAAATGTGACAGTCGGCATAACTGCACCAGCCACAGATGAAAGTTATCTGCCTCAGAATAAAACATAGCCAGCGCCAAGCCAAAATATCAACGGTACTTACGAATTACGTGATTAATTATTACAATGGATGGCACGTCCTTGAATGTGCAGACTCAGAACAATAGAGTGCAGACGTGAGATGAGGGATTTCCATTATTTATCGAGCTGGAAACCCACGTTACCGTTGAACTGGTTGTCCTCCAACTGTATTTCCAAACTTTCCTGACCTCTGAATCCCAACAGTGTGAGGCAGTGGCTGCTATCTTTAATCTCCCGTAATCCTTACAAATGCGTGCTTTTCGTAAAAGCAGATCATCTTTCACAGATCCCAGAAGAGATGCCGTCTTAGCTGATGGGCTGAAGATAATAACCACTACATTCCTCTTCATTCTTCTGACAGTTTTTGAAGAATCATTTCTTCGGTACGCTAGAAAAGCCATAGACTGGACTTGACTGAGGTTTTCTTTTGCAGTCTGATGTTCTGTATAAAAAGTTTTACTCAGTACTTCCTCCAGGTACACCAACTCGTGCTATAGTCTGTCAGCGTCAGCCGCTGCAAGGGACCTATCAAATAAAGGTCTACATATGCTCATAATTGCGGTAGAATAACGCCTTTACTCTTGTTGTGTGTGAGGTAAATGCCATACTAGTGCGGGGACAAAACTGGCTAACGGAGGAGATAGAGAACATCTACTCAGTTCGTTCACAGGGCTGTTTACTCAGCGCTTGTGCGTCAGGCAAATACGGACAATCTCATGTGGAAGACAGCGCAGTAAAAATGCTGTACATCACACGAAGGGCTTATCTTATATTTCCAGGACTCTCCACCCGCCCCCATTCACTCTCCCTCTCCTCTCTCTCTCTCCTCTCTCTCTCTCTCTCTCTCTCTCTCTCTCTCTCTTTCTCTCTCTCTCTCTCTCTCTCTCTCTCTCTCACGCATACACACACACGCTGCTATCATAGTCTTGACTGAGACTGTCTTGCGTCGTCTACACATTAACACGGTACCAAACCTCGGGCCCGAACAACATTTGGCAAATTGGTGACCCGCTTTCCCTTGTCACTCTTGTACGAAAACCAAGAGGGAACAATAAGAATGAAAGACCAGAAAGCAAATGCTCGGATTCAGAAGAATATAAGACAGGCAGGCAGTCTTTCGCCCCTACCATTCGATCAATACATCGAAGCCGCAAAGACGGAAATGAAAGAAAGGTTGAAGACTGGAATTAAAATTCGAGATGAAAGCATAACAATGGCAACATTAAAAATCAAGTAAAAACAGTCTCGACCGCGTTTTCGGGCCTTTTATTCGTTTGCAACCGGTTTCGGCCGTTTCCTCAGACCATCTTCAACCTCTTGACCGCCATTTAGGCTGCTGGTGGCGGCAGACGGAGCGAGAGCGTTAAAAGTAGGGTTGTCTTTACTCTTAAGGATCTCGTTCCGTCATCCACAACCAGCAATCTAAATGGCGGTCAAAAGCCTGAAGATGGTCTGAGGAAAGGTCCGAAACTGGTTGCAAACGAATAAAAAGTCTAAAAACATGATCGAGACTTTTTTTATCTGATCTTTAGCATTTATACCGTTCGCTGTGCTCAGGAATACTTTCTAAAATTCTAAATGGTAATATTCGCTGATGGCATTACTGTCCTCAGTGGAAGTGAAGAAGAATTAAATGATATGTGGACCAGAATGAACAGTGTAATGAGTAGGCTATAGAATGGCTTCAGAGTAAACCAAAGAAAGCCTAGAGTAATGAGCAATGGCAGAAATGAAAGTAACTATAAAGATAACATGAGCTACTTCTATAGGCAGGAAAATGTTTATGGTTGTAAATTACTCACATATTATAGAAACTAACCCCATATTATATTAACAAAAATGTTTGTTTTTAGACGACCGTTCGATGTATATAATTAAAAATTCGATTTTCCGTCATCAACCTTGACCTCGATGTTTTTCAAAAACTACGGAATGTGTAGCAAAAGGCCGAAACAGGTATGGCTTTATTTTCAATGCTTGATCAAAATCGGTAACCCACATGTCAGGCCCTCCCCTAGTAAGCTCTGCACTATCTGTTCCACATGAAACGTAGTTCCACTATGTTTAGCGACCTCCGCATCAGGTCGCTACTTCGCCTGCTGGTTATGCTGACGTGTGTAGCTTTGGTTATTTGAGGGAAGTCTAAATCGCAGGGGTTGGGAATCACGGCCACAATACCGCTGCTTGGGTAAGGAGCGTTGCCTTTTCTACGTTTTGACGAAAGTGAAGTAAAAGAAATTTTCTTCATTTTCCTGAATTTCCATCGAACAGGACTTGGCAGCTAACAATTTCGATAGCATCTAATTCTTATATCATAAATGGAAGATGAATACTTGTAGCCAAGAAGAGTTTAAGGCCTAGTACGGCATAATGGCCGCTGCTCTGTTTTATATAATTTCGTAGTGAATCCGAATTAGCGTGGGAACACCATTTAATATACGAGACAATTGTCTCTCCGTCAGAAGCTGTCATGGTTACTTTAGTGAGACACGAATCGGATGGTATACTTCAGTATCTACTATTCTTTGGTTATAGGGGTATGGGAGAAACCTGCTGCTTCTCCCACAGGGACAATAGCGTCTTCCTCGTTAAACGTCCCCAAGGAATGAGGGAAGATGACCTGTGTGTACCGTGCAGCGACTTAGTGAAGCCAGAGGGCACGTTTGCTTACAAGAGCCTACGGTACGCTTGACAAAGCAAAATTACCTTGTCTACGGTAATGTTCGTTATGGTTTGTGGTATCGAAGTCGTTAAGCAGCTATAGTGACTGGAGGAACTATCGATACTATTAGCAAAATATCAAAAAGACACTAGTGGTTAGCTACCAAGTGTTGCTGGTCTTTTGAGATTTCCAGACAACGCCTACTTTGGGAAATTCGCCAAGGAGGGCCCAGCACTGCTGCAGGATAACAGCGAACCGAGTGACCAATGGGAATTACTTTTTATTGAAGCTTGTGAGACAAACGATCAAAATTGCGAAAATGCAGAATGTGCCTCGTGCTACGGGGACATATGCGGAACACTGGCACTCTTTGCTAGGACTGTGTAGGCTGTTGGAGAGTGGAATGGCCATACGGGAAGCGGCGTTAATTAGGGTGGTGGTTCCTCCATGCAGCCGACGTATGTCTCTACCTACAAAGCGTAGGCGATACAGTTTCCTACAGGGTCGTTTGTTGTGCAACCATTCTAATTTAACTGCTTATAATTACCCTGGACTACTGCAGTCCAACTCTGGTTCCATACATGGAATAAAGAACATTACTTCAAAGCCCTTGCTAAGATAACACCGCAGAAGATCCATAGATAACTTATATCACCTTCAACGCTACGTTATATATTTAATTAATTATCAGAGCAGAGGCAAAAGCGTGATCCGCAGAACCTATTCGTTTCTCTTTCACAAAATTCTGAAAGGTATTTGACACTGAACCGCATTATTGACTGATAGAATGTACAGCATAAGGAGTATTTTAATAATTTAATTGATCAATGGATGTTGGTTACCGTCATTCTGGTATTCTACCGTAGCCCCGTATTACGTCAGAAGCACCAGTAAGGGAGTTTTCCAGGATATGTCTTATGCAGACAATAGGGCACCGCATTGAAGGTTTTTTCTGACGGCGGCTTTGTGGCCAAGAGAGATTCAGCGCTGCACTGGAGGTAGTTACTGTCGTACTTAGGACGAACAGCCACTTGCTTCACTGATTGTCCACTTAGCTTAAATGTAAATAAATGCCTGATAATGCACACACGCACCGGTAATACGCTGGTAGCACCATTAGCGGTCGGCTGGTTCAGTGTGTATGGATAACGCTATTAAGATGTGTGTAGGAGGACTGTATTAGGAAATCAGATACTAAAAGTAGTAAACATGTTTTGCTATTTGGGTAAGAGAGTAACAATGACAGAGGTAAAGGTAATATGACACAAGGACTGGTAATGGCAAGAACAGTATTCCTGGGAAAGAGAAATATATTAAAGTCGATTATAAATCTAAATGTTGGGAAATATTTTCTTAAAGTATTTTTATGGATTGTAGCCTTGTAAAGAAGTAAATGTGGACGATAAGAATTACATAAAAGGACTTAGATGCTGTTCGCATGTGGTGCTATAGAAGTATGCTGAAAAATACATGGGCAGGTCAGAGAACCAATTGTTAATGAAGAAGAACTGAAATGAATCGAGAGAAAAGAAATTCATGGTATAACTTGACTAAAAGATGGAATTTGCTGACTGGACACATGATGAGACATCGAGGATGGACTATCATATGCAATTTCGTAGTTCACATTTACCGCACGCACGTCGGAAAGACGCGAATAGCACACTAACCCGTCGCCTACGTGTTGGTGCTTGTATACCCGCATCGGAGAGCATATATGCTACAGCAGCGGCATCAAACGGAAACTTTTTGATCGCCTCTTATATATTTTAATGCCTGTCATATGTTTGGCATTAATTTTTAAATGAAAATATGTATGAGAGTTTCGTGTTGCAGTGTCACGTTAAACATAGATTGCCATATGCAAGGACTTACACAAGGCAGGACCTCTGCGGTCATTATGCGTGACTAGTGAGGAGGGGCGACAGAGGACAGTGCGGCTATTTTTTGATTTACGTAAGTATAGCTAAAGAATTACGACACGAATCGTGTTGTTTTTCCCTAGTCAACAGAATTGTCTACCTTTTTCTGAGTGATTGATAAGAGTGTTTGAAGAACTGTTTAACTACATAACATCTGCGGAACTTGATCCAATACGATCAACATAAGAACACCAAAGAACACTGTTCCACCAACAGCACGAGGGGCCCTGCAAATGTCTTCACTTCTGTGCCAAATGTAGCCAATCACACAACTGAGGTACGGCTGAAAGTGGACTCATACGTGGACACAACATAAAATTATTAAAACTGCTGGTAGCTAAAAATCAGAAGACTGCAGGAAAGGATCCTGACTAAGGGTCGACGGATAAGTCTTCTACTCAGTCCATGGCACTCAGGATCGCAGCCGTATTGCACAGCGAAGGTTCTGGCGCTGCAGTCCGGAACCGCGGGACTGCTACGGTCGCAGGTTCGTATCCTGCCTCGGGCATGGGTGTGTGTGATGTCCTTAGGTTAGTTAGGTTTAAGTAGTTCTAAGTTCTAGGGGACTTATGACCTAAGATGTTGAGTCCCATAGTGCTCAGAGCCATTTGAACCATTTTGCATAGCGAAGGCGCAACAACAAGCCATTTAGCAGGGCGTCGTAATGTTTTGGCATATGTGTTATGCATTCAAAAAATGGCTCTGAGCACTATGGGACTCAACTGCTGTGGTCATAAGTCCCCTAGAACTTAGAACTACTTAAACCTAACTAACCTAAGGACAGCACACAACACCCAGCCATCACGAGGCAGAGAAAATCCCTGACCCCGCCGGGAATCGAACCCGGGAACCCGGGCGTGGGAAACGAGAACGCTACCGCACGACCACGAGATGCGGGCTGTTATGCATTGTTGCGCGATTTAAGAAATGCTAGAAACATGTCAAACAGTAAACATTTTTTGTCAATATGAGCTACTGAAAATAGCAAAACGCGCAGAGTGAATGAGGTTTGTATGCGATACTTGTTGCTCCATAGTACTCTAGTACTCTACAGCTGTGCACGGTAGGTAATACCGACAGAGCCTGATCTAGAAATGAATAACTGGCTCACCACGCAATCTGTTTAGGGAAGCAGAGTTATCTGTGTCGCTCTAACATCGAGGAAGTAGTGCGCCAGCGTGCCAATGATATACCAGCTGTATGTTTAGGGAGGAAGGGATTATCCTCACCTAAATTCGTGTATGATGAGATGATGAAAGGGGGGAAGGTAAAACAGATTATTTTCGCTGTCACCTCCATATTTTTCAGAAACAGAAGGCTGTGACCTAAACTGTGTAAACCTGAAACTTTTCCCGGTATTATCACCCATATGTAGAAAGCTCTCAGCCGTTGTGTCGCCTACTGGTTATGGATGAGGCGTACTTAATTATTTGACTAATAATATTGCCGATCATGGAGTCGTACTAGTAGAAAAATTAGAAATCCAATAACAGTAATCACAGGCCTATTGTGTTAATATTTAGCAAACCGGAAAACTGAAACGGCAAATCTAATTTATAATATCAGTTTTCTCTATCTTCTGGATCCACCGACGTGTTGGCTAGATGCAGGACCATTGGATAGTAGGAGACAATTAATTTTAATATCAGCCAAACAAATGGTTCGAGAAAGTAGCATCATGCCACAAACTGATAAACAACGGAGCCACTACTTTCAGACAGCGAGGAAGGAGATGGTTTTCTTTCGTGGGAGTTAAGCTAAAATGGTTCAAATGGCTTTAAGCACTATGGGACCTGGCATCTGAGGTCATCAGTCCCCTAGACTCAGAACTACTCAAACCTAAGTAACCTAAGGACATCACACACATCCATGCCCGAGGCAGGATTTGAACCTGCGACCGTAGCAGCCGCGTGGTTCCGGAATGAAGCGCGTAGAACCGCTCGACCACAACGGCCGGCGAGTTACGCTCCTGGCTCCACTGCGGAAAGACCACCCTAAAGTGTCAGAGAGAGTCATCCTCTGCCTCTCCAGCCAAAAGCCATTGGAATGGACAGTTCTGCTCCCCCCCCCCCCTCCCCCTTCCCTTCCGACATCCAGTACGGTTGCCTACGAGAACTATTTTTCTCCAGAGTAGACACTCTATAGTATTTCTTCTGGCTCTCCAAGCCCATTCAGTTGAAGATTTCGGACGGAGACAGTTCGGACACAAACTTGTCAGAGTATTGTTATATGGTTAGTGCGGAAGTCTTGCCTATCTTTAGTGAACGTGAACTGCCTTCCATTACTTCGTATCAGGTGTGTGTGAAACCTCATCGGTAGAAGTCCGCTTGCGCCGTGAGGGTACACACGTGCTTACTTTCGTTACTAAATTATGTGCGTTTACAGCTTACTTTGTGAGTTGCCTACACACTTTTGCCGATACTAATGGGGTAAGAGTTTCTGCTCCTATTGCTCTTTGTATTTGAATCTCTTGTATCTCATGGTCAACAACAATATCTCCTGTTCTCCCCACGTTTCCCTAGTTAGTACTGTCTCTTGTTACTTTCAATTCCTGCAGAGGAATGGCTATCCGTCGAGTAATACAGAATTGAGGATTGATGTCGTCCCCTGCTGTGACAAGGCTACCTCGAATTCAAACGTGATTTTAAATGGTCAGTATATAATTACTCTATTTATTTACTGGTTGTCTATTACGTGTTTGTGGCTTTCAATACGTAACTGGCGGAAACACCTGCTCTCACGTCGGCTTCCGATGATGTCACCGACAGGAGACAGAAGATCTTCAGGGAACATATCTTTTACTGCTGATTGGGAAGATAGGACAGTTAATTCGATGTAATTCTCCTCATGTTCGACGTTATCAAGTTCGTCCACTCTAAATCCATTTCACACACAACTACGACTTTTTTAAATTAAGGCGGAATTTTTCCACTTAAGGACTATTTACCGGGATCTCTTCTTTGTTCCACAATTATTTCTGGCATTTAAATCCGTCATCGAATGCTTATCCAGAACAAGGCAACTTACATATAGAAATGTGTGCCACCTCGTTCTAGCTAACCACCCGATAATCGCTTAAAAGGCCGAAACTACGGGTCTACGTCAATAAGTATCTGTAATTTTATTTTGGACTTCTTCAGGCTGGTAGTACGGCTTAGTGAGCTCGCCAGCTGCTCGATGGCATCGTTCTTTTCAGTTATGGCAAGTTTCAGTCGTGTCACATCAGTTCGATTTACGCTCTTATGAAGTAAACGTGGCTCCATCGGTCTCTGTATACAACAGTGATGAGCACCGTCTGTAGTCAGTTTTTGTGGTCTGAAGGTGCGCCAGGAGCTGACCTCCATAGAAGACCTTCAGCAAAATATGAGGGGCATTACTTTAGCACGGCCATGTTTTTACCAGTGGACTGAGCAATCCAAAAGCGGGCGAATAATCGTGAATGACGAGGAAAGATGGGAGCATCCCGTCCACTCACGTCCACTTATTGACGCCAGCACTGAACAAGTCCGTGATCTGATTTTGAATAACCGACGAGTGACTTGATAAAATGGCAAACCAAAAGTACGTTAGTCATGATTTTTTACACGACCCCATCTATGATGGGCTCAGCTTTCGTTAGTCTGCGCAAGACGTGTCCCAAAACAACTCTCGAGGCGCACACGCCAGGTGCCGTAATCTGATTTCCCAGGAAGTTCACTCAGTGGGAGAGGATTGAAAACATGGGAACACGCGTCTCGGTTTATCTGTAGACACTCGACCATTTCTGAAAAAACGACGTCAAAGTTTTTGAGGTACTTTGTGTACCTTTCACCGCCCGATACCCTCAGACGAAATGGTCGCTCAATGGTTAGCGTCGCGGATTCTCAATTTTGCGTCCCGTCTTGTGAACCCGATTATTGTTTTTATTTATTTTATTTTTATTGTTTTCATTTATTACCCGTGCCCGTAGAATGTTACTTCACGAATGTTTCTTGTCACATTATAGGAGACGAGGAGGTTATATTAATTGTAAAATTACAACTGGATTTCACTATATGTGTGACACATTTATTATGTAATATACGTGTGTGTGGTATGTTGAAAGGTTACAATTTCTAGAGATTCTCGAATCCTGATATTTTATTTTCATATCAATAGTTCTATTACTTATTTTTATTCATATGTTTACTCTTCAGAAAGATTCGGTGCATGAACTTGGATGATACCGATCGCAGAAACATTCGGCACGCAGATATTGCGAACGCCACGAGCATCGCGCGAAGACAGGTTTGCCGCAGTGACATTTCTACGTATGAATCTCACTCGCGAAAGAAACAGTTGTGAAGATTTCGCACGTTGGCAATAATTTCGTAGCAAACCATGCATTCCGAAAACTGGCGCTGGCAACTTTGATTATGAAAGAAGATGCAGTACAGGAATTTCACGGAATCTCACTCTTTTACTTTTTTAAATTCATTCATCTGACATACGCTTAGTAGACCATAAGGACAACGTCGTATCAATATACACTGTACAATATTCCACGTTGATGGTTATATAAACGAAAAACAAAACTAAAAGTAATAATCGGGTTTCGAACAATGGGCGCATAATTGAGAAGCATTTTACCGCGCTGTCCTCAGAAGACCATTTCGCCTGAGGGCTTCGAAGACATCTCGAAAACTTTGAGCGTCGTTTTTTCAGAGATGGTCGAGTATCTGCGGATAAACCGCGACACGTGATACTTATTTTGACCCCTCTACCACTGACCTAAGTTTCTTGGAAATCGGGTTATCGCAGTTGGCGCGTTCTTGTCAGTGAGGAGCGCAAGCGCTATCGCGTATGAGAATCTGTCAGCAGCTACTCGAGCGTCAGGCTAATGAAGGTGAAATATTCTGAAACGAATCATCACTGGAGGTGAGATGGAGTTAATACTTTGAACCGGAGAGAAAACACCAAAACTTAGAACGAAAACGCCCGTAATCTCCAGCGGAAAAGGAATACAAGGGTCAAACCTCTGCAGGAAAAGCGATGTTGACTGTATGGAAGCAGCACGCCAATTCAGCAATGATGTGTGGAAACAGGATCAAGAGTCAACAGCCAACATCACAGTGATGTGCTTTGCAACGAGATGAAGCCTCCAGTTAGAAACAAACTCTCGTACCACCACTCACACAGTTCAGACTCTTCACAATACGCATTTTCAGATGTTAGAGCACCCTGTGTACGATTGTTGCCCAGAAACTAATGAGTCCGCAGCTCGCGGTCGTGCGGTAGCGTTCTCGCTTCCCGCGCCCGGGTTCCCGGGTTTTATTCCCGGCGGGGTCAGGGATTTTCTCTGCCTCGTGATGACTGGGTGTTGTGTGATGTTCTTAGGTTAGTTAGGTTTAAGTAGTTCTAAGTTCTAGGGGACTGATGACCATAGATGTTAAGTCCCATAGTGCTCAGAGCCATTTGAACCATTTTTGAACCAGAAACTAATGCACCGCATTTTTTTCTCAGACGAAAGCAATGCTACGATTGCAAATTGTTACATATGCATTATTTGAAGTCTCCTGACTGAGAGTGCCAAGTTTGCGTCATTTCCGACAGATAGCGTAGCAGCAGGACTGTTTCAAAATGGTGTCTGTCGGTGATATACGTTATAAGCAACGTGCCGTCATTGAATTTCTCACTGCAGAGAAAGAAACTGTGGGGTCAGAAAGGCTTGTGCAAAGTCTACGGAGCATCTGCTGTCGACAGAAGTACAGTTAGTCGCTGAGCACAGATGGTGAAGTCGTCGGCGGAGCTCTACGATTTGCAGCGGCCGGGGAGACCATCCACGGCTGTCTCACCTGACACGCCTGACCGAGCCCCCTCGGACTTCTACTTGTTTGGGCCATTCGTCGAAGACATTTTGAAGACGATGAGGAGGTGATTCACACAGTAAAGCAGTGGCTTCGCCACCAGGACAAGGATTGGTACCGACAGGTCATACACGCCCTTGTTTCGCGCTGGAGGAAGGCCATAGAACGGGATGGAGGTTACGTGGAAAAATAGGGTGTGTAGATAAAACACCATTCTTTCGTGTGTGTAATTCCCATTATATTCAATAAAAATTGTTGAAGAAAAGAATACGGTGCATTACTTTATGGGCAACCCTCGTACATTCCTGACCTCTACTCGTCGGGTTATCATTTGTTTGGACCGCTTAAGGATGGCTTAAAATGCCGACGATTGACCTCCGACGGAAACGGAAGGCAGTGGCTGCTCTTTCGAAAAACCCCTTTTTTTTACTTTAATGGAATGCTTATGTGGCGATGGGCCATGTCCATTGAAAAGCAAGGTGACTACGTTGAAAAATTGCAATGTAGTTTTTTAATGTTGTTGTAATAAAGTAGGAAAATGTTAAACAAGTACTATTTCACTTACCCTCGGAATTGTGGGACGGAAAAGCGACATGAATAAGTACGGTCTAAAGCGGCCTTTAGACGGTCAGTATAACTGCAGAATGATATTGTACAACGTTATTTAAGTGACAAAATAAAAACACCTACAGCCGTTCTTATGATTTTATTTTATTTCGTCGGTACCAGTTTCGACACTTCATTGCGTCATCTTCGGGCTGTTTTGATGCGGTACAGGTTGATACGATCCCCATGCATAACCCTTCCATGGATGGTTGGAGTGCTGACACATTATCTGCCGGCAACTGAAGGGTTATGCATGGGGATCGTATCAACCTGTACCGCATCAAAACAGCCCGAAGATGACGCAATGAAGTGTCGAAACTGGTACCGACGAAATAAATAAAAACCTTAGAAGGGCTGTATGTGTTTTTATTTTGTCACAATAGTAAACGGCCGTCGTTCCAGAGACGTCCTGCTAAAAAGATGGACATACAAAATATTATTTAAGCTCTCCCCAGACTGCACAACAAAAATGTGCGAAAAATATTGCGTAATGTTGGACGATCTAGACGATTCTTTTTGTGGCAACTGCTCAAAAAAAAAACTGATACAAGGAGCATCAAATATAAAACTTGTGGAGGGAGATAAGGTCGAACGGAAAAAAATAAAAATTTGCCATGCATTTGTACCCGTAGGTGGTGCTCGAAAGTATTCTGTTCGGGCAAGTAATGTACACAAATTAATATCTATGTATACTCTCTCATTCGTAACTTTGCATTAATTAATAATCTTTCGTCTAGGCTGAGTCTTACATAGAAGATTACAGCAACCAACCACTTCTTACATGCTATTTATTTATTTAAACAGCGCCGTTACCGGTTTCGAACCGATAGGTTCATATTCAGACGGCTAGTTCACGTTTCTAATTAGCTTTCGCCTTTTGTTTCCACAACTGACGAAATTTCACTGGGGGTGGTGCCCTAAAACCAAAATAAGATGTGAGACAATGTCTTTTTAACTGTAATTGTTCCTCACAACGATTTTAAGTGATGTAAACAAATTATTAAAGGGAAGCTGTTTCGGTTACTTTCGATGAAGCATCTGTGCCATTATGTTCCAGTGCACATAACCAATAGGTTCGCGTTTTATATATATATATATATAACGTGAACCTATTCGTTCGAAATCGATGACAGGGCTGTTTAAATAAATAAATAGCATTGTAAAAAGTAGCTGGTTGCTGCAATCTTCTGCGTAAGAGTCAGAGTATGTTTTCTACACAGCCACGGATTCAAAATGACAGTTTTTTCAGTTTTTGAGAAAATAGCATATTCCATCGAGGATGTAGGCAATTGTTCTTCATATTTTGTCTTTTTGCACTCATCTCTCCTAACGTCTCACAATTCCGGCACTGATTAACGTGTTTCGGTGCACTTTAAGAACAAAGTGCTTTGCCCTTATATTGAACACAATAACAGAAGCGAACAACAAAAATCATGATATTGTTGAAGGTAGTAAGCGAAAGACTGACAAGAATATTGTCAAAACTAGCCGCAGACAACACAATATTTCTAGGCAGCGGAATAGATTTTAAAATATCATTGCGCAACCTCTCAATCTCACTTCTAGACGTTCAATACAGTATCTGGTCAAAACTTTCCGGACACCTATTAGTGGAGATTGGTATGAGGTGTGTCCATCGTTCCTTTTTAGGACACTTTCATGAGGTGTCTGAATGTCTGTGAAAGAACATTCTTCCTCAAGAGAGAAACCAGAAGAAACATTCATTTTGGACCTGGGGTTTGGGGCAAAATTGACGTTCATTCTCATCCGAAAAGTGTTCGTTCGATTTCAGATCTGGACACTGGGTAGGATAGTCCATTTCAAGTGTAGTATTGTCCACAAATCATTGCCTCACACACACTGCTTTATCGTGGTGATAGAGTATACGAACCGTTTGTTTACTGTTCGCAGTGCACGATGCTGCAAAAAGCGTTCATATATATCTACATATAGCGTTTCTGTAAGCGCAGTAAGGGGACCACCCCATAATGACGAGAAACATCCCCACATATTAACATCGTCTCCTCCGTATTTCACTGTTGGAAATACACACGATGGTGGGTAATGCTCTCCTAGCAGTCACTAAACGAAAGCCTCGCATCAGATTTCGACAGATACAGCGTGAGTCATCGCCCTGAATCATTCGTTTCCAGTCATCCAGTGTCCACTGGCGTCACTCTTTACGTCACCTCTATCATCGCTTGGCACTGACTGCGGAAATGCATGGGTTATAAAGGGGTGGCCGGCTGTTCTACCCCATTCTTTCTGACTTCCAAAGCACGGTCATGGCGCTGGCTGGACGTATGGTAGCACTCTGGTCTCACTAGTGATTCCTTCCTCTGATTTCATGTGATATCTTACAAGCACCGTCCAGGAAGATGGACGATGGTATCCGTCAGTAGAAGAACTCTTCCTGGTCTCGGTTTAGCTGCTGCTGTTCTTTCGCGTTTTCACTTCACAGTCACATCACCAGCAGTGGAATTGGGCAGCTTTAGCAAGGCTGAAGTATCGCTGGTGGATTTATTACTCGGTGACGTCCAACGAAAAGTCGACGTTCGAAGTTACAGAGCTCTTTTTACCGAGGCATTTCGCTGTTACTGCTACTCTGCTGACAACACGGGACACTTCGCTTCCTTTTATACAGATGGCTCTGGCTTGCGTCACGTATAGCTGACAATTCCACTTTACACACGTGTGACGGGATACTTTTAACCAGTTAGCAGAAACAGTGTCCCTTGTTATCCATGTTTAGTACGGATCTCACAACACTGAGAATTACTCGTAGACTCACTGAATTTCAAAAGGGTTCATTGAAACTTCCTGGCAGATTAAAACTGTGTGCCTTACCGTGATTCGAACTCGGGACCTTTGCCTTTCGCGGACAATCTCTCTACCTTCCAATCGTCACAGAATGTCTCCTGTGAAACTTGCAGAACAAGCACTTCTGGAAGAAATGATATTGAGGAGACATGGCTTAGCCGCAGCCTATTGTATGTTTGCAGACCCAAATTTTCACTCTGCAGCGGAGTGTGCGCTGATATGGAACTTCCCGGCAGATTAAAAGATTTCGAGTTTCAGTTCGGCATACAGTTTTAATCTGCCATGAAGTTTCATATCAGGGCACACTCCACTGCAGAGTGAAAACTTTATTCAGGTTTTGATGTGTTGAGTATTTTGGGCAGGCCAGATGCGAGTAGCAATCGCGCTCTGAGTGTTCCACACAAATTTAGTTCTGTATACAGGCAGTCCATTCATACCGGGAATGGAGAATCTAAAAGATTTTTGTCTGTTATCGACATCGGTCCCGGGAATGCCAAGACTTTTGAAAATGTTTCAATTTTAAGTTTGAAATCTCGTCGACACCATTGTATGGCAGGGTGTGGGGTCTCTTCATTACCCACACGTAAGGCCCACAGAGGCACTAGTTTGCGTCTGCCGTCGCTTAAGAACAGAAGAAATATTTTTTGTGTGATATAATTACAAATAAGAATTTTTAGATGTTTCCTTTACTTTATCGTGAACCTTTGATTCTTGCTAAATTTCATTACTCCAGGCCAAGGGGAAGTAATTTATAGATATGGATGACTGAGTTTGTATCAAAATATGTGACATAAATGGCCGCGACTTTTGGTTTCATTGACTTAGAAGCGCTTATTCGTTATTCCGCCGAGCGACTTTAGATATTGGTGTTTGACGTAAATTTCAACTTGATGTTTCCCTGAGAAACATGGGTCTTAACAGGCGAAAGGAAAGACAGACAGTCGGATAAGAAATGCCAACAATTTCTTTTTGGCGTGATATAATTACAAATTTATAATGTATAATTTTCATGATTCTAGGCCAGTAGGAAATACCCTACAAGTTTTGATGAATGAGTTCGCAGATATCGAAATGTGTTACATTAACGGCCGTATCTTTTGAGTGCAGTGACTTAGTAGCTCCAGTTTTTACACCGCCAAGAGCTTAGTATGCGGCATAAATTTCAACTTGATATACGTCTGTCCTTTCCTGAGAAAAGTGGTTTTCAGCAGTCCGACAGACAGATAGATAGACTGATAACAAAGTGATTCAATAAGGGTTCCGTTTTTACCGGATGAGGTATACGTAATCCTAAAAATGCGGTCTTTGTTTCAGAGGAGTCAGTTTCGAGTGGCCCCCGGCTAGTATACCGAATCTCGTCAACACCGGTGGGTGGCAGGATGTGGGGTCTCTTCATTAGCCACGCGTGAAGCCCACAGAGGCACTAGTTTACGCCTGCCGTCGCGTAAGACAACGGGCGTGTAATGCGACACAGTGGCGCCAGAGCCGCCCGCGACCTACCCTACGTCGCCTGCGCGCGCATCTCTTCAGCGGCGAACGTAGGCGTGTACGCGTGTGGGTGTGTGCGGGGGCTGCAGTTAATCGGCTCGGTTTGCAGAGCAGCCACCTGAGAGGCGAGCGACTAATGCGTGCCGAGTGGGGCTGGCCGGTCGGCGAGCCGCGGTTAATCCGCAGAGTGCGCAGGGGGAAGGCACGGCACGGCACGGCACGGAACGGCACGGCAAGGCACGGGACAATCGATGCGTCCGCCCGGCTGTCGCGCCGCCGCCGCCACCGCCGGCTCGCTATGATGGAGCGCCTCTGCTAGCTGCCGCTGCCGCTTGCTGCCCCCCTGCTGTTGTCAGACCGCACCGCCTCCTGGCAGGGCCGCGCCCGCTCAGATTCGGCTCCCTCACCCAGCTACTGGGGGAGGTTTCTAGGCGGCAGCGGCGAGCGTCAGTTTCTCACCGCACTGCGCCAGTTCTACAGGGTTAAAAGTACTTAAAGCGACAAACTCTGGGAGGTTGTAGGGGACATCAAAACAAATATTTTTTCCTAATGTCATTTTTTCCTATGAGGAGTATTTAAACCGGTAGAGGAAGATTTCTCTGGCGGAAAGTTAATTAAACCAACAAACACTTTTCCATTTGTTATGACCAAGAGACAATACATTAACACAACCCAGTTTCAATTACAGTAGCCTTTCAAAAATGCCTCCATTGCCACGTAAACAGAGGCTACTCCGTCGGATCATGTTCTGTCTGACGCGGGCAAAAACCCCAGGAGTATCCTAAATTTTTCCTGCTGCTGCTACTATCCGGGCAACCAGATCCTCTTCCGATGCAACAGGAGTTGCGTAAACAAGATTGCGCATCTCTCCCCACACAAAAAAGTCCAGAGGGGACATATCTAGGGATCGAGCAGGCCACGGTACAGGACCACCTCTGCCAATTCACGTTTCTGGGAACCGTCGGTCCAGGAATCGACGCACACGACGGCTGAAATGTGCCGGTGCCCCGTCATGTTGGAACCACATGCGTTGTCTTGTGGGGAGCGGGACGTCTTCCAGCAATTCTGGCAATGCTCTGGCGAGAAAATTGTAATAGTGCCTGCCATTTAATGGCCTAGGTAGCAGATAAGACCAATTAAACAGTCCCCAACAACACCGACCCACACATTAACGAAGAACTGCACTTGATGAGCGCTAGTAACTGTGGCATGCGAATTGTGCATGTTGAAGACTCCATCACGCCCGAACGTTGCTTCATCGGTAAACAACACAGATGATGGAAATGTAGGATGCATTTCGCACTGTTCCAGGTACCGCTGCGAAAGCTGTGCTCTGGATGCATACTCAACTGGTTCCAGGTTGTGGACACGCTGTAAGTGAAATGAACGTCAATAGCTCTCGAAGGACTGTTCTTACATCCGTCTGATTCGTCCCCACGTTACGTGCAATTGCACGAGTGCTGATTGAAGGATGCCGCTCCACATGCTGCAAGACAGCTTTCTCAAATTGCAGCGTTCTTATCGTGCGACGGCGTCCCTGTCCAGGTAATCTGCTGAATGACCCGGTCTCACGCAGACGTTGGTACACAGCAGCAAAGGTCGTATGATGCGGGATACGGCGATTAGGATATTGTTGTTGATAAACCCGCTGTGCAGCTCGTCTGTCGGCTGGCCGGAGTGGCCGAGCAGTTAAAGGCGCTACAGTCTGGAACCGCACGACCGCTACGGTCGCATGTTCGAATCCTGCCTCGGGCAAGGATGTGTGTGATGTCCTTAGGTTAGTTAGGTTTAAGTAGTTCTAAGTTCTAGGGGACTTATGACCACAGCAGTTGAGTCTCATATAGCGCTCAGAGCCATTTGAACCATTTAGCTCGTCTGTCGTGGTGCGCTACGTAGTACGCACCAACCATATCAGTGTACTCACTCCAGGTGTATCGCTCCATTAGTAAACAGAGACAACGCGCTACTACACTGGTGGACAGCAGTTGTTTACAACTGAACAGCGTCACACGCCCTCTAACAACTGAAGAGCGTAATACGGCCTCCACCGGTTTAAATAATCCCCGTAGGACAAATGACATTAGGGAAAAATATTTGTTTTGATGTCGGTTTAAATACTTTTCACCCTGTACGTAAATACGAGAGACGTTTGAAAAGTCTGTGCAAAAATAAAAACTACTTACGTGTTCGGCATAAACCTTTTTTATTTTTCGACATAGCCTCCTTTTAGACTTACACACTTCGTCCAACGCTGTTCTAATTTGTTGATCCCTTCCGAATAATAGGAATTGTCCAAGAAGGCAAAATAGCTATTAGTTGCTGCAATTACCTGCTCGTTTGAATAAAATCTTTGTCCCGCCAGCCATTTCTTCAAATTGAGGAACAAATAGTAGTCCGAGGGAGGCAAGTCAGGAGAACATGGCGGATGTGCAACGAGTTGGAATCCTATTTCCATTAATTTTGTGACCACAACTGCTGAAGTGTGTGCTGGTGCATTGCCGTCATGGAAAAGGACGTTTCTGCTGTCCAATCGCCGGGGTTTTTCTTGCAGCTCGGTTTTCAAACGGTCCAATAACGATGAATAATATTCACCTATAGTAGTTTTACCCTTTTCCAGATAGTCTATGAGGATTATCCCTTGTGAATCCCAAAAGACAGTCGCCATAACCTTTCCGGCCGAACGAATGGTCGCCTTTTTTAGTGCAAATTCTCCCTTGGTAACCTATCGTTTAGATTGTTGTTTGGTCTCAGGAGTATATTAATGTATCGATGTTTCATCCACAGTGACGAAACGACGCTTAGAGTCCTGCCGATTCTTCCTGAACAGCTGCAAACCATCCTTGCAACACTTTACACGATTCCGTTTTTGATCAAGCGTGAGCAATCGCGGGACCCACCTTGCGGATAGCTTTCTCATGTCCAAACGTTTATGAAAAATATTATGTACCCATTCATTCGAGATGCCCACAGCACTAGAAATCTCACGCACCTTAACTCTTCTGTCATCCATCACCATATCATGGATTTTATCAATGATTTCTGGAGTCATAACCTCCACAGGGAGTCCAGACGTTCAGCATCAGTTGTGCCCGTATGGCCACTCCGAAAATTTTAAAACCACTTACAAATTATTCTAATCGAAGGCGCAGAGTCACCGTAATGTTTATCGAACTTCTCTTTAGTCTAGTGAGGCGTTTTGCCTTCCATAAAGTAATGTTGAATCACCACACAAAATGCTTTTTCGTCCATTTTTTGACAATCACTCGACTTTCTTGATTCACACGAATGCCAAACACAAAGAAATAGTCCAATATGCCTGAAACTTGGTGTGCGTTCTTTCCAAAGATGCTACTAAATAAATGACGGTGGTGACATCTCTCGGACTCTGCACGGACTTTTAAAACGCCCCTCGTACACCGTCTGTGCAAAGGTAGCTGGACACCCTCATGTGATGCGGAACTCAGTATCAGATATCACGAAGGACGAACCCTTCAGTATAAAAGTAGACGGGGAGTAGCAGAGTAGCAGTAACGGCGGAATGGGTCGGTCAGGGCGCTCAGTGACCTAGAACGTGAATTAGTCACTCGGTGTCACCTGAGTAACAATCTGGAGCATTTCAGCCTTTCTAAACATTCCATAGTCGACAGTTGGCGGTGTGACTGTGAAGGAACAGTCAGAGCTCAAACAAGGCCAGGAGACGATGTACTGATGGGCAGGGACCGTCGAGCATAGCGCAGGGAGGTTCTGCGGAAGGAATTACCTCTGAGTTCCAAAGTGCCACCGGTAGTGATACTAACACAATAACTCTACGTTAGGAGATAAAAGGAATAAGGTACAAAGATGCAGGACTTCGTAATAAGCCACACATGTAGTAATGTTAAGTGACACTTTAGTGGCATAAAGAGCGACGCCAGTGCGCACTGGATGACTGGAAATGATTGATTTGGAGTGATGAATCACGCCATATCATGTGGCAGTTCGACGAAGTGTTTATGTTTGGCGAATGCCTGGGTAAAGACAACGGATATCATTTGTAGTGCCAACAGCGACGTACACAGGAGGGGATGTTACAGTATGCGGCTGTTCTACGTGGTTATCGAATGGTTCTCTCATCGCGCTTAAGAAAACGGTAAATGCGGAAGGACATGAACACATTTTACACCATCGTGTTTTCCGCACATTAGAGGAATAGTTCGGAGACAATGACTGTAGCCGGCCGAAGTGGCCGCGCGGTTCTGGCGCTGCAGTCTGGAACCGCGAGACCGCTACGGTCGCAGGTTCGAATCGTGCCTCGGGCATGGATGTGTGTGATGTCCTTAGGTTAGTTAGGTTTAACTAGTTCTAAGTTCTAGGGGACTAATGACCTCAGCAGTTGAGTCCCATAGTGCTCAGAGCCATTTGAACCGTTTGAAAAATGACTGTATATATCAGAATGTCAATACACCCTGTCGGGGAGCAGCATCTGTAAGTCTGTGGAAAATAACATTCCTGAAATGGACTGAACTGGTCTGAATCTCGAGCTCAACCCGATGGAGCACCTTTGGTGTGGGTTAGAACGTCGTTTCGCTGCAGACCCCAGCGTCCGACATGATTAACTTCTCTGGTTTTGGCTCTTGAAGAGAATGGGCTGACACAGCTCCACAGACACCGTATTGAAAGTGTCCCCAGTTGAGTTCAAGCCATCATAAGGACGATGGGCGGACACACCGCATATTAATATCCACTACTAGATATCGGCATACATGGAGCAGGAAAAAAATACATAAATATCTACAGGTATGATGTAGACGGGACACAATAAATACAGTGTGCCGTGTAACACGTTACAGTGCTTTTATTTCCTCAACGTGAAGGGCAACTTCCGTCCGGAGCTTCCGTGGTGTCGCACTACGCCACCTTTGCCAGTGTCCACGCCTTCTTGGCGATATGCGGTGCGCGAGGCAAATTACGCTACATACTGCTTCCTAGATTTAATAGGGACTGTTTATTGATGGACCCGTATTAATTCTCTGCGCTTCCACACTATTGAATCTGTCTAAACAAAGGTCGCCAGTCTCGCTTTCACTGTGATACAGGGCTAAACTTCTCACAACTCTACATACAATAAGTAAAACCCCTATCGCTTTAAAGGGTGCACATAGGTGGCGCTCTAGTAGCTGTGCTACTACGCTACAATGAGACCATTATCAGAACATCTGCTATCGATCAGGTGGCATATGCCGTTATCGGATCAATATCGACATCGTCTTTTCCAGGTGTATTATTATTATTATTATTATTATTATTATTATTATTATTATAATTTTTCTTTTTTTTGCGGTAGTGTATTCATGTATACGTTCAATCGTTAGCGCTCCAATACGTATGTATAACACAGGCACATTCGAAACAACTGGTGGAGAATTTTCGGTGATTTAACATTTTCAATAAAGGAACATTTACATTTTTATTTATAAAGATGTGGGCTCCTGTGGTGGCGCGTATTCGGTCATACTGGCCACACTGCAGACTCTGTTGTCAGTGCAGACACGAGTGCGGCGGCCAGTGCTGCCCGCCTACAGCTGCAGCCGCCCCCGCCGCCAGCATGACGATGGACCTGAACGTGTCGTCGCGGGCGCCGCTGTGCTCGCCGCCGCTGGCGCTGGACAAGGCGTCGGCGTCGTCGCCGCCCGTGTCCGCCCCCTCGCCCGTGTCGTCGTCGGCCCCCGGCAAGCGCAGCTTCGACGTCGCCTTCCTGGTGGGGCCCGACGAGCGGCTGGAGGCGGCGCGCAGCGGCAAGCAGGCGCGGGCCGCAGACGCCCACCCCCAGTGCCACCCCCAGCCCCACCCCCAGGCGCAGCCGCACGGCCAGCTGCGGGTGGTGACAGCGAGCGCGCTGCTGCGCCGGCCGCCAGCGCCGCCCTCGCCGCCCCCGCACCAGCCGCCGGCCCCGCAGCTCTACTACCACTCCGAGGACTACATCCGCAGCGCCTTCACCAAGGTCAGCTCCCGCCTCGTCTACGTCTATGTCGACACTTAACATTTTTTTTTTTTTTTTTTTTTTGCTCATCAGTCTACTGACTGGTTTGATGCGGCCCGCCACAAATTCCTTTCCTGTGCTAACCTCTTCATCTCAGTGTAGCACTTGCAACCTACGTCCTCAATTATTTGCTTGACGTATTCCAATCTCTTTCTTCATCTACAGTTTTTGCCCTTTACAGCTCCCTCTAGTACCATGGAAGTCATTCCCTCATGTCTTAGCAGATGCCCTATCATCCTGTCCTTTCTCCTTATCAGTGTTTTCCACATATTCCTTTCCTCTCCGATTCTGCGTAGAACCTCCTCATTCCTTACCTTATCAGTCCACCTAATTTTCCATCAGTACATCAGGTCTGAGTGGCCTTGGTTTAGCTGTGACAGTTCCTTCACAGTCACACCGCCATCTGTCGACTAGCACCACATCTCAAATGCTTCGATTCTCTTCTGTTCCAGTTTTCCCACAGTCCATGTTTCACTACCATACAATGCTGTACTCCAGACGTACATCCTCAGAAATTTCTTCCTCAAATTAAGGCCGGTATTTGATATTAGTAGACTTCTCTTGGCCAGAAATGCCTTTTTTGCCATAGCGAGTCTGCTTTTGATGTCCTCCTTGCTCCGTCCGTCATTGGTTATTTTACTGCCTAGGTAGCAGAATTCCTTAACTTCATTGACTTCGTGACCATCAATCCTGTTCTCATTTCTACTACTTCTCATTACCTTCGTCTTTCTCCGTTTTACTCTCAAACCATACTGTGTACTTATTAGACTGTTCATTTCGTTCAGAAAATCACTTAATTCTTCTTCACTTTCACTCAGGATAGCAGTGTCATCAGCGAATCGTATCATTGATATCCTTTCACCTTGTATTTTAATTCCGCTCCTGAAACTTTCTTTTATTTACATCATTGCTTCCTCGATGTACAGATTGAAGAGTAGGGGCAAAAGGCTACTACAGCCTTGTCTTACACCCTTCTTAATACGAGCACTTCGTTCTTGATCGTCCACTCTTATTATTCCCTCTTGGTTGTTGTACATATTGTACAGGGCTATTACAAATGATTGAAACGATTTCATAAATTCATTGTAGCTACATTCATTGACATATGGTCACGACACACTACAGATACGTAGAAAAACTCATAAAGTTCAGGTTTCTGCCGCCAGAGCGCTCGAGAGTGCAGTGAGACAAAATGGCGACAGGAGCCGAGAAAGCGTATGTCGTGCTTGAAATGCACTCGCATCAGTCAGTCATAACAGTGCAACGACACTTCAGGACGAAGCTCAACAAAGATCCACCAACTGCTAACTCCATTCGGCGATGGTATGCGCAGTTTAAAGCTTCTGGATGCCTCTGTAAGGGGAAATCAACGGGTCGGCCTGCAATGAGCGAAGAAACGGTTGAACGCGTGCGGGCAAGTTTCACGCGTAGCCCGCAGAAGTCGACGAATAAAGCAAGCAGGGAGCTAAACGTACCACAGCCGATGGTTTGGAAAATCTTACGGAAAAGGCTAAATCAGAAGCCTTACCGTTTACAATTGCTACAAGCCCTGACACCTGATGACAAAGTCAAACGCTTTGAATTTTCGGCGCGGTTGCAACAGCTCATGGAAGAGGATGCGTTCAGTGCGTAACTTGTTTTCAGTGATGAAGCAACATTTTTTCTTAATGGTAAAGTGAACAGACACAATGTGCGAATCTGGGCGGTAGAGAATCCTCACGCATTCGTGCAGCAAATTCCCAATTCACCAAAAGTTAACGCGTTTTGTGCAGTCTCACGGTTTAAAGTTTACGGCCTCTTTTTCTTCTGCGAAAAAAACGTTACAGGACACGTGTATCTGGACATGCTGGAAATTTGGCTCATGCCACAACTGGAGACCGACTGCGCCGACTTCATCGTTCAACAGGATGGTGCTCCACCTCACTTCCATCATGATATACGGCATTTCTTAAACAGGAGATTGGAAAACCGATGGATCGGTCGTGGTGGAGATCATGATCAGCAATTCATGTCATGGCCTCCACGCTCTCCCGACTTAACCCCATGCGATTTCTTTCTGTGGGGTTATGTGAAAGATTCAGTGTTTAAACCTCCTCTACCAAGAAACGTGCCAGAACTGCGAGCTCGCATCAACGATGCTTTCGAACTCATTGATGGGGACATGCTGCGCCGAGTGTGGGAGGAACTTGATTATCGACTTGATGTCCGCCGAATCACTAAAGGGGCACATATCGAACATTCGTGAATGCCTAAAAAAACTTTTTGAGTTTTTGTATGTGTGTGCAAAGCATTGTGAAAATATCTCAAATAATAAAGTTATTGTACAGCTGTGAAATCGCTTCAATCATTTGTAATAACCCTGTATATGACCCGTCTCTCCCTATAGCTTACCCCTAATTTTTTCAGAATCTCTAACAGCTTACACCACTTTATATTGTCGAACGCTTTTTCCAGGTCGACAAATCCTATGAAAGTGTCTTGATTTTTCTTTAGCCTTTCTTCCATTATTAGCCGTAACGTCAGAATTGCCTCTCTCGTCCCTTTACTTTTCCTAAAGCCAAACTGATCGTCACCTAGCGCATTCTCAATTTTCTTTTCCATTCTTCTGTATATTATTCTTGTAAGCAGCTTCGATGCATGAGCTGTTAAGCTGATTGTGCAATAATTCTCGCACTTGTCAGCTCTTGCCGTCTTCGGAATTGTGAGTATGAAGCTTTTCCGAAAGTCAGATGGTATATCGCCAGACTCATATATTCTACACACCAACGTGAATAGTCGTTTTGTTGCCACTTCCCCCAATGATTTTAGAAATTCTGATGGAATGTTATCTACTCCTTCTGCCTTATTTGACCGTAAGTCCTCCAAAGCTCTTTTAAATTCCGATTCTAAAACTGGATCCCCTATCTCTTCTACATCGACTCCTGTTTCTTCTTCTATCACATCAGACAAATCTTCACCCTCATAGAGGCTTTCAGTGTATTCTTTCCACCTATCTGTTCTCTCCTCTGCATTTAACACTTTCACTTCAGTGAAGTGTCAACGTCTGTCAAGAAATGGCAGCCCAATTTTTCCCGAGAGCCGAAACCAGTAAAAGTGGTCATGTTGGACACTAGCATCAGGAGCAAAGGCGACTTTCTAACCCATCCCAAAGGTGTTCCATTGGGCAGGCCAGTTCACTTCAGGAATGTTATTTCCCACAAACGTAAGCCTCACAGACGCTCCTTTACGACAGGTCACATTGTCATGCTGACACAGTTACGTTCTCCGACCTTTTCTTCTGCTGTATGTACTACACAATGCTGCAGTATGTGCTCTTATCCTTCTGCGTTGACCGTTTTTCTAAACGTAATAACGGGACCACACCCTAAACACCACAATAACGCCCACGCCCTAATGCCACCTCCTCCGTACTTCTCTTTAGGCGCAACAACAGGGCGTCAGGGAATGTTCTCTAGGAATTCGCCAAATCCAAACCCTTCCATCGTGTTTTCAGAGAGTATAGCGTGACTCATGGCTCCAAGACATTCGTTTCCAGTTATCCAGTGTCCAGTTGCCTCCCTCTTTACACACCTCAAGCGAAGCCTAGTACTGACTACAAATGTATAGGTTACACAGAGCTGTTTGACCGTCGTAGTCCATTATTTCTAAGTCCATACGCACAGTCATTGTGCTTGGTGGACTGTTCATAGCACTTCTGAACTCGCAAGAGATTCCTTCCGCTGATTTCATGAGAGATTTTACCACCACCGTCCGCAGCACTCGACGGTAGCTACCGGTCAGTACATGAGGTCAGCCTGGTCTTTTTTATGTATGGTTGTTCCTCGCGTTTCCATTTCCCAATCACATAACCAACAGTAGGCTTCGGTAACTTTAGAACGGTTGAAATGTCCCTGAAGGATTGTAACTCGGATGACATCCAATGTATAGTCCACGTTCGAAGTCACTAATCTCTTCTAACCGAGCCATTCTGCTGATACTTTTTGCCTACTTACAAGACTATAGTCTCCACCACTGTGGATGGTTCGCCGTCCGTGACATCTACTTTGCTACTGTCTGCGGAACCGTAATTGTAGCCACGTTTGCACCTCTTCGTCGGAAGCAAATCAACGGTCATAGTCTCTCTTCAGGGCGCAAAAGTGTCTCCGTGAATGCCAACAACAAATAATAACATGAATAGATAACAAGATTATTCCATAACCAGGAGAAGAAGAAAACGGAATACTACAATACTACAATGACTGCGTTAGAGCAGCCACTGACACTGTTATGGGCACACTCCGTGGATGAGACTGATGTTGGAATGCCGTGAAGCAGAATCCCTGAGAAGGACCTTTCCAGAGCGCGGTTGATGATGGTGAATCGAATAGCGTGGCGTCGTGGTATCAGCGATAGTGAAGTCCAAGACGAGACTGCCTGGACCTTATTTTAGCGGTCTTACTGTCTTGTTATAGTGGTATGTCTTACAATGACGTAATGGCAAGGACATCATTGTACTGCACATTGAAGGTGTGGCGGTGGGACTTGAAGTCCCGTACCAAATTCCGACGGTGGAAGTTCTCCTGAAGCGAGATGGTGCACTCGCTTATAGAGCCCAGAGCAGCGTAGGAATATGCCCGTCGTCGATGAGTCTACTGCGGCGTGGCGTAGCGTGATCGACGCAATGCCGTGGTGCAGCTACACTCCTGGAAATTGAAATAAGAACACCGTGAATTCATTGTCCCAGGAAGGGGAAT
This sequence comes from Schistocerca cancellata, assembly GCF_023864275.1. Lineage (NCBI taxonomy): Eukaryota > Metazoa > Arthropoda > Insecta > Orthoptera > Acrididae > Schistocerca > Schistocerca cancellata. Next base: position 320,141,341 of record NC_064634.1, on the reverse strand, counting down.
GCACAATGTCGGCACTAGTACAGTGTATATCCACCTTTCGCAGCAATGCAGGCTGCTATTCTCCCATGGAGACGATCGTAGAGATGCTGGATGTAGTCCTGTGGAACGGCTTGCCATGCCATTTCCACCTGGCGCCTCAGTTGGACCAGCGTTCGTGCTGGACGTGCAGACCGCGTGAGACGACGCTTCATCCAGTCCCAAACATGCTCAATGGGGGACATATCCGGAGATCTTGCTGGCCAGGATAGTTGACTTACACCTTCTAGAGCACGTTGGGTGGCACGGGATACATGCGGACGTGCATTGTCCTGTTGGAACAGCAAGTTCCCTTGCCGGTCTAGGAATGGTAGAACGATGGGTTCGATGACGGTTTGGATGTACCGTGCACTATTCAGTGTCTCCTCGACGATCACCAGTGGTGTACGGCCAGTGTAGGAGATCGCTCCCCACACCATGATGCCGGGTGTTGGCCCTGTGTGCCTCGGTCGTATGCAGTCCTGATTGTGGCGCTCACCTGCACGGCGCCAAACACGCATACGACCATCATTGGCACCAAGGCAGAAGCGACTCTCATCGCTGAAGACGACACGTCTCCATTCGTCCCTCCATTCACGCCTGTCGCGACACCACTGGAGGCGGGCTGCACGATGTTGGGGCGTGAACGGAAGACGGCCTAACGGTGTGCGGGACCGTAGCCCAGCTTCATGGAGACGGTTGCGAATGGTCCTCGCCGATACCCCAGGAGCAACAGTGTCCCTAAGTTGCTGGGAAGTGGCGGTGCGGTCCCCTACGGCACTGCGTAGGATCCTACGGTCTTGGCGTGCATCCGTGCGTCGCTGCGGTCCGGTCCCAGGTCGACGGGCACGTGCACCTTCCGCCGACCACTGGCGACAACATCGATGTACTGTGGAGACCTCACGCCCCACGTGTTGAGCAATTCGGCGGTACGTCCACCCGGCCTCCCGCATGCCCACTATACGCCCTCGCTCAAAGTCCGTCAACTGCACATACGGTTCACGTCCACGCTGTCGCGGCATGCTACCAGTGTTACAGACTGCGATGGAGCTCCGTATGCCACGGCAAACTGGCTGACACTGACGGCGGCGGTGCACAAATGCTGCGCAGCTAGCGCCATTCGACGGCCAACACCGCGGTTCCTGGTGTGTCCGCTGTGCCGTGCGTGTGATCATTGCTTGTACAGCCCTCTCGCAGTTTCCGGAGCAAGTATGGTGGGTCTGACACACCGGTGTCAATGTGTTCTTTTTTCCATTTCCAGGAGTGTATTTAACGTGAATACGCCGGCCGGGCGGAGCTATGTTACCGCGGAGGTAGCTGTGTGCGTGGGCCGAGCCCGCGCTGTCCAACTCGCCAGTACTGCACTAAGAAATGCTGCCGTGGGGTGTCTAACATATGACCTGGCACTGTAGTACGGCAGAAATCATATGAGTAGAGATTGGTACTGTGTGGACGATGTGTGAGGGCAGCCTAGTTGAAACAGCCTTGGCATTTCGTGCGGCCACTCACAATGATGGTTCTGTAGGCAACTGCGAATATTTTTCCATGAAGACATTGACCGACTTGCTTCACAATTCGATAGCTGTGTTAACAGTTATGCCGATTACTTTTGAAATAATACAGAGTTTATTTATTTTCTACTCTCTTTTTCGCTGGACTGCTCTCTGTAGAGATAAATACACGCTGTCACACGAGCCGTGTTCCCCGGCCCCCCGCAGGTGGTGACGAGCAGCGGCGGCGGCCGAGACCCGCTCCCCCTGCCGCTGTCGCTGCCGCTGTCGCTGTCGCCCGCCTCCTCGCTCTCGCTGTCTCCGGACCCGCCGCCGGTGGCCGCCCCCGCCGCCGCGGCGCCCTACCACAGCCCCGGGCCCGGCCACGCCACCTCCGCCTCCGCCGCGCCCGAGTCACCGCCCCCGCCGCCCAAGCTGGGCCCGCTCCCGTTGTCGCTGCCGTTGCCGCCGCTGCTGCCGCCCTCGGTGGCCGTCTCCTCCGCCTCCGCCGCCCTCAAACCGCCGCCCCCGTCTGCAGCTGGCGCCTCCTTCCTGCAGCCACCGCACTCCAGGCACCACGACGTCACCAACGGCGGTGCTGGCGTCACCGTACACGCCAAGGTAAGCAACCTCTAACAGATTCTTTCCATTTCACACAAGACCGTCCTCGCGTGCGGGATTCAGATTGGTAAAAGACAGAAACGGCGTTCACTGATAACTACCATCTACATCACTTCCCCATTTCACTTTTCATGAGACCGATAGATACCTTTTCCCAACGGCAACCACCCACGGGGGAGACGTTTCTAGCAAGCGGCTGTTTGTTCTTCGTGCTGATGATACAATGGGGATCGCGATGGCTGTAATTTCTGTGCCAGTCGCCCACCAGTTCGTCAAGGCAACCGTGATGATCCTTCTGTCCAGGCGCTCGTCAGCGCGACGAGATGGCAGTGGAGGGGTGCGCCTGCAGTGGGGGCCCTCTGCCTCCCATCGTCTCCACCGCCGATGGATCACCGGCACAACATGACCCACGTGAGTTCCAACCCACGCCCAGCCTCCCGCAGTCTCAGTGTTCGTCCACGCTAAAAAGTCACTTCATTTCACAACAGGTTTTTTTGTTGTCACCTTACTAGCGGTGGAGACATGTTCTGTGGCATATACCTTAGAGACGTTGATGTCCATGGACGCTCAGCATAAATTGAAAGGTTAATTAATGGGCTTGATAAGATATTGGCACGCCACTAGTATAACTGCTCGATGTTTTGCGACGGTCAAAAGAAATCCACTGTGTCCCCTATACACCGCATATACTACGGTGCGAATGCTGTTCAAATTGGATGTTCGCTTTGCATTCTTCGGGAGATTTCCTTCAGTGTATCACACAGATTAACGAAAAATAACGAGATAAAAAGGTAGGAGCAGAGCACGGGACGTCAAATCGACAAAATTTTACGAATAACCATTAGTCGCTTAAGACACCGTTGTTTAGCTACGGGCCCTACCTTTTCGAATTTTGTTTCCAGGCTGTTTTTTTTCACTTTGGGTACATGCCCTGAAAATGGCACGAGATGGCTTAAACACGGAGCGTGAAAAGGGTAGTTAACTCACAAAGAAGCCGCAAGTTCGAAACACGCGTGGAAAAAAGTTTGTTGAAACTTTCAGAAAGCTTCCTGTAATTGGAGGACAGCGATCGGTATAGAATGCTAAAAATGAATAAAAACGTTATCGATCGCGTTTTCAAATTTGTCATTTGTTAGCCGCCGCTTTCGGCCCTTTCCTCAGATCATATTCAGGTTTTCCAGCGCCATTATGGTTGCTGGTGGCGGCGGACGGAGCGAGAACCGTAATAATAAGGTTGTGACAACCTTACTACTACGGATCTCGCTTCGTCTGCCACCGCCAGCAGCCATAATGGCGGGGAAAAGCCTGAAGATGGTCTGAGGAAAGGGGTGAAACCAGTTACCAGCGAATAAAAAATATCTGAAAACGCGATCGAGACTAAACAATTTTGACTTTTACAAAAAAGTGAGTAAATTTATCATGATAGACTGTGGTATTTTTCACAAAGGAATTTACTGGTTACGAAGACAATGACAAGGGTCTATTTCGATAGGATAATCGCTGTTCAATTTTTGGATCAATTTGGTTGAAATATCAAGCCTAACCCGATAACGGGCACTGCCGAGAGCCGGTTTTATTACCGGAGCGAGCAAAAAAGCCTGCTTCCTGAAGTCTCAACAGAGATACCCGTAATATAAAAAAATGTAGCGACAAGTGATAAACTTGAAATAAAAAGTACGAGGGAATAGTCATGAAGTTTTATCACTTCGAAAAAGAAAAATAGCCTAATTATTTTCTGTTTGTTTGCAGACATTTGTCTGTATTACTCGTATACAGTACAGTACCGGTATAAGATCCTAATCAGTCCACTGATAAGCTTGAGAGGCGTGCAGACATTCCTTCTTCTGTTTCTGAACGGAACCCGCCTACGTGGATGACGTGGCACACGCACGTCAGTTCGGTGGCACTCGACTAGGAGGTAAGCCGCTTTGAATACTGGCGGAGGAAAACTTCGACTGCCAACACTGCAACAGCAAGGCGAGGAGAGATGGTGACGTAAAGTTCCTGATCACCAGTCTTTGCGCCAAGGAGATCCAACGACACTTTAAGCAATACATTTTTACCGTACATATTTACGAAAAATTGTACCATCGTTTCACGATCACTTGAAAAGATAAAAATACCGAAACGAGCTCGTCGTTGAGAGACACATAATTGATAAAGTGTCAATAAGAAAATCAGCAAAAACTTGGGAGAATTTAACAGCAAATACACTACTGGCCATTAAAATTGCTACACCACGAAGATGACGTGCTACAGACGCGAAATTTAACCGACAGGAAGAAGATGCTGTGATATGCAAATAATTAGCTTTTTAGAACATTCACACAAGGTTGGCGCCGGTGGCAACACCTACAACGTGCTGACATGAGGAAAGTTTCCAACCGATTTGTCATACACAACAGCAGTTGACCGGCGTTGCCTGGTGAAACGTTGTTGTGATGCCTCGTGTAAGGAGGAGAAATGCGTGCCATCACATTTCCAACATTGATAAAGGTCGGATTGTAGCCTATCGCGATTGCGGTTTATCGTATCGCGACATTGCTGTTCGCGTTGGTCGAGATCCAATGACGGTTAGCAGAATATGGGACCGGTTGGTTCAGGAGGGTAATACGGAACGCCGTGCTGGATCCCGACGGCCTCGTATCGCTAGCAGTCGAGACGACAGGCATCTTATCCGCATGGCTGTAACGATCCGTGCAGCCACGTCTCGATCTCTGAGTCAACAGATGGGGACGTTTGCAAGACAACAACCATCTGCACGAACAGTTCGACGACGTTTGCAGCAGCACGGACTATCAGCTCGGAGACCGTGGCGGCGGTTACCCTTGACGCTGCATCACAGACAGGAGCGCCTGCGATGGTGTACTCAACGACGAACCTAGGTGCACGAATGGCAAAACGTCATTTTTTCGGATGAATCCAGGTTCTGTTTACAGCATCATGATGGTCGCATCCGTGTTTGGCGACAACGCGGTAAATGCACATTGGAAGCGTGTATTCGTCATCGCCATACTGGCGTACCACCCGGCGTGACGGTATGGGATGCCACTGGTTACATGTCTCGGTCACCTCTTGTTCGCATTGACGGCACTTTGAACAGTGGACGTTACATTTCAGATGTGTTACGACCCGTGGCTCTACCCTTCATTCGATCCCTGCGAAACCCTACATTTTAGCAGGATAATGCACATGTTGCAGGTCCTGTACGGGCCTTTCTGGATACAGAAAATGTTCGACTGCTGCCCTTGCGAGCACGTTCTCCAGATCTCCACAAATTGAAAGCGCCTGGTCAATAGTGGCCGAACAACTGGCTCGTCACAATACGCCAGTCACTACTCTTGATGAACTGTGGTATCGTGTTGAAGCTGCATGGGCAGCCGTACCTGTACACGCCATTCGAGCTCTGTTTGACTCAATGCAGGCGTATCAAGGCCGTTATTACGGCCAGAGGTGGTTGTTCTGGGTACTGATTTCTCAGGATCTATGCACCCAAATTGCGTGAAAATGTAATCACATGTCAGTTCTAGTATAATATATTTGTCCAATGAATACCCGTTTATCATCTGCATTTCTTCTCGGTGTAGCAATTTTAATGGCCAGTGGTGTATTATGTAAGTCTGCAGGCTTTCGTGGCCGTTGTCACTGAAGTTCATATCTTCTGGGTTGTTAGGCCGCGTCATGTTTCTTCTAAAATGTTCGACGTTTCGACCCCTCTGCTGGGATCTTCCTCAGGATCTTTTGGTGTCCACTACTGCTAGAACACTGCTAGAACTGTGTTCTAGCAGTAGTGGACACCAAAAGATCTTGAGGAAGATCCCAGCAGAGGGGTCGAAACGTCGAACATTTTAGAAGAAACATGACGCGGCCTAACAACCCAGAAGATTTTAACTTCAACATCAAATATTGCTTCAACCTCTGTATTCTTCTGTTACCGCACCTAATGGATTAGATGAAAAAGCTGTTACGTAGCAGGTACTTCCACAATGATGGTAACGTATTTTCGTGGTGGAACGTCCCTGAATAGCCAGATTGCGGACTTGTGCAGTCTAGGTCTCTGCCAAGTCATCCATCGTTGAGGAAACGTGTCGCATTGAAGAGAAACTATGTAGAGGAGGGCTAGCATCATCTCCACCTTTTGTGGCCGTAGCTTGATCTTTTACAGGCGATAATTACAACTTTATGACTACTGCTCGTATAGTGCCGCGACGTTGATTAGAGTTGGAAATGTCCTACGGTCCGAATTTGAGCTCCGCCTGTAGTGAACTCGTGGTGGACGGCACGTGCAGCGAGGTGTTGCGGTTGTGCCGCAGGGCTCCGGGGGCAGCGAGCTGCTGCTGAAGGCGGCGGTGCCCTCTCTGGGGGCGGGCATGGGCCCGCGGCTCTACCCCGGCGGCGTGTCGGGCCACGAGGCGTACCTGCCGGCGCTGTGCTACCCGCCGTTCGCCGACCTGCTGGTGCCGCGCGCCGCCTCCGCCGCCGCCGCCCCCGCCGCCCCCGGCGCCTGCGCGCCCCCGGTGCCCTCCGCCCCCGGCTCCGGCGCCACGGCGGCGCCCCTGCCGCCGGCCACCGCCGCCGCCGCCGCAGCCGCCTCCCTGCTCGGGGTTAGTCGCTTGGTACTGACTTCTCCAGTTATCACTTGGTCTGACTGGAACACTTCTTATTTCCTTTACTTTTCCATCTTCTCTATCTAAATGATGTCTCAGATACTTAAGGTCAGTATTATTCGGGTGGTAGAGGATCCTGAATCGTGAGGAACGAACGGAAGAAAGCAAATAACGTAGAGCATGAACTATGTGGGCCAGCGTAAAACCAAAGGGTCCCACTCAGCAAAATGGAGTTCTATTTTCTAACATATTAGTTTACTTGCATATAATATTTGCGTGTAACGTCTAGAGAAATTTCATTTCATTAATTTAAGGAGGAATAGATCTATGTAGGCTGGTTTTTCAACGATTATCTCATCAGCGTAACGAACATCACTGAAGATATTAAAATTACAAGTCACATTTGACACTTATTAGTTTTATTCACGTAATAAGGAAAACTATTGTTTCTACGTAAGAATCTACTCCACCACTAAACAATAATAAACATAGTAAAAGGGGTAATAAACTTATGGCTTAAAGGTTATGAACATTACTTCATCTTACATACTTTCAAACACATCTCTCCACCGCAAGCTCTTCGGTTTCCACATTTTTGGAGGCGGTCTGTGAACTAAAACAAAAAAAGCTATACATTGTTGGTACTTTTGTTGCGTACTGCCATCTCTGGAAGTTGCCTGCCCTACAGTCTTCCAACAACAGTAATGGTACATGTATTCTACTGTCTGATGTATCAGAACGGTTTTAGCTTATATCTTCAGACTTTCCGGACCAGGATCTCTTACCTGATACATTTATTCTTCTCCATCACCCCTAAATGTCTCCAACATCATACCAGAATCACCGTCTGTACTATAACGCCCGCATTTCATTTGTGACTTTACACTTGCTTGTCTTTTACCACTGGAATGTTACTGTACAGTAGTATTTTTATCTTATGTAAATGGCGATCACAATGTTTCCATTCGAATGCCACAGCAACCGTTTGCCTATATGTCGGTGCTTATATACCCGCATCGGAGTCGCGCTTAGTAGACAAAGATTTTATTACTTCTGTTTTACTAATTGGGAATTTTTGCCATCGATCGAATTGCTAATAGGCAAAACTGACAGTTGCACGTCGTTGTAGCTGCTGACTTGAGCAGTCTCAAAATTGATAATAAAATGTATAAGATGAGGTTAAGAAGGAAAATGCGTCGTTTTATGAATTTAAAAAAAATAGATCTTTGCACGCAACAAAATTTCGTTACGCACTCGACAAGATTATGCAAACGTCATGAGGCATCGGTTGGAAAAGCCTTAGCAAAAACGTGCTGTGGAGGCTGTAAACCAAATACTACGACGTTCGGCGGCAGGGAACAACTGCACTGACGTGTCTGAGTGAGAGAAACATTGAAGCATGCGTGGATCTTTACAGGAGCGAGTTTAGACACGTTGGATAAACATCCTGTAAAGATTCACATTAGCTCATGAAACATATGTAAAACAGGACGGCCGAAACTTCACTAACAAGGGGAGGCCGCCAATTGTGAAATTCAGATTCGATTCATACTGCGCATAATAAAAACTCATGGCCAGAGGTGTAATGTGGCAAAGCACCAAGATGCACTTCTCAGCCGTTGTCGAGAAAATCGACAGTTAAAAGAAACCGTTACGGTGAAATGCTCTCTACGATTAATAATTTTTGTACAGCGTCGTGGTGCAGCGGTAAGCGCTCGGATTCGTAATCCGAAAGGTCGCCGGATCGAATCTCGCGCCATGCAACCTTTTTTTTAGTATTTGTTTTTTGTAATTCAAATATATATATATATATATAGATATAGATATATATATATTTAAAAATTCCCGGCAATCAGTTGCAACAATTATGCATATAATACGTTGTTGAAAGTCGTTTGTCGTGGAAAAACTGGCGACTTCGAACATCATTATGTTTTCCGCAAACAAAGTTGTATTTCACAAATTTTATTAATTGTCTTCATAATGTTAACCACGTATAGTTAACGGAAGACGTAGAAACGATATTCCGAAACGAATACGTATAGCGTAAGTCAAACGTTCGAATTAGAATAGAGACCCCACGAACACAAATTTGCTGTGGCAGGTATGAAATATATAAATTCCGTTACTCGCTCGTTACACTTGAAGGACAAATGTTGAATGGGCCGAAACGAGCCGCCGCATAACAGCGTAGTTGCCTTCTAACTTCGAAAGAAGGTAGATGCGGTCCCTAGCGCAACTTATAACGTCGTCGAAAATCAGTGCAGACGGGAGAGCTTTGGTACACCCTGTTAAACAAACGGAAAAATGGAGGCGGTACAATTGGAGAGCGATCCACCTTTACCAACATGCATAAGCAATTCATTAATAGTATATATATATATATATATATATATATATATATATATATATATATATATATATATATATATTTGAATTACAAAAAACTAATAATTTAAAAAAAATTGCATGGCGTGATTTTCGATCCCGCGACCTTCGGATTACGAACCCGAGCGCTTACCGCTACGCCACGACGCTGCAGAAAATTCTAAATCGTAGAGAGTATTTCACTGCAACGGTTTCTTTTAAATGTCGATTTTGTCGACAACGGCTGAGAAGTGCATCTTGGTGCTTTGCCACATTACACCTCTGGCCAGGAGCTTTTATTATGCGCAGTATGAATCGAATCTGAATTTCACAATTCGCGGCCTCCCCTTGTAAGAGAGCCAGATTATCACTAACTATACCTCAAATCAACCCCGTCAGATTTTTACGAAGGGACTTCAAAAACCATATTACACATTATTATGACTTTTACTGAATACTGCACTACACTTCAAAGCGGCACAGATACATGACACTATTTTCCAACATAGTCGCCGCGCGGAGTGGCGGCGCGGTTAGAGGCGCCATGTCACTAATCGTGCAGTCCCACACGCCGGAGGTTCGAGTCCTCCCTAGGGCATGGGTGTGAGTGTTGCCCGTATCGTTAAGTTAATTTAAGTAGTGTCTAAGTCTAGGGACTGATGACCTCAGTAGTTTGGTCCCTTAGGAATTCACACACATTTGAACAACATCAACATAGTCATCAAGTTACTGTAAACAACGGTCCGGATGTTTTCCTTTGAGCGGCTTGCAGAAGGTCCCGACCGTCGTAACTTCTGAAATTTGCCCGGCGTATTTCTTCTTTTAAGAATTTTCGGGTGTGCAGCCGGATATCGTCGATGTTCTGCCACGGTATTTCAGCCCAGAGAGGTACTGCCATCTTCAGGTGAATAGACAACTACTGAAATTGCTGTTTTAATGGCCCACGGTTTTCTGGCGTTACGTAGATCATACTTCCGCTGTATGGCCTCATGGCAGACACCAACTGGAAAAATTCCTTTGTCACTTAAACTCATGACAAGAAGACACCAAGTTTACGATGAAGACTGCGAAAGATGGGACTCTAGACGTGCTAATACGCCGTAAGAATGATGGATCACTAGAACATTCTGTGTAAGGAATACCCACGCACACAGATTTATACCTCCAGGCGTCTATCTGGCATCCTCTCGCACAAACCACCGGTGTTCTTAGTATCTTAATGTATCGAACACACGTAATATTGGACGATGAAAACCACCATGCAGAATTAGAACACTTGGAGAAGGTTTTTAAAGAGAATGGCTACACTTCACGCCAAATAAGGAAGGCCATGCACAGCTATAACAACAACGCAGTGAGGATAGCGATGACGAGTACGGAGGGAATATGCCTTACAGAATAGGCAGATTGCTTAGGAAAAATAAGTTCAAGATTATCTTCCGTCCACCAGCAAAGAGCCGGGTCCTGGTTGGATCTGTTAAGGCCGACTTGCAACTGAAAAAAGCGGGCGTTTCCAAAATTCTCTCTGAGTGTGGTGCTGCATATGTAGGCTAGACGACCCAAACTAAAAAGTGGTCATCAGTCCCCTAGAACTTAGAACTACTTAAACCTAACTAACCTAAGGACATCACACAACACCCAGCCATCACGAGGCAGAGAAAATCCCTGACCCCGCCGGGAATCGAACCCGGGAACCTGGGCGTGGGAAGCGAGAACGCTACCGCACGACCACGAGTTGCGGGCTGCCGACCCGAACTGTTCAGGAGCGTTGTACAGAACACGAGAGGTGCACCTGTCTTCCGTAACCGTTGATATGAGCAGTAGCAGAACACTGCATTTCCGAGGGATACTCAGTGGAGTACAACAGAACAAAAATTTGAGCTCCACTGTCCAGTTTTTGGGATTCAGTAATCAAAGAATTGGTTTAAATACGTCTTGCCGATAATCTTGTAAATCGTGGCAACAACTTTCAACTGGATAAAAATTGGTATCCTGTAATTAAAATTATCCGGTCACAGCGCGGAACTGAGCACCATCGAGGGCAGCAGACACAACTCTGCTGTCCCGCGCATGTCACCACCTGACGCATGCGCCAGCACATTTCGCATGCGCGAGATTCGGCATAAATACCGTGAAGGCACCAGGACTCTTCGCCTCCCGTCCCCCACGCGGATCCTCTATGATCTCATTCCTTTCCCCCATCTGCTCCTATTCCTTGAACATATCCACATCCTCTACACCTCCCGCCGTCTTGAACCCCCTCACCCCCTGGTTGCTCCTCTCCTCTCCCATCCCCGCCCCCTGCCACGTCTTCACTGTTGTGTCCCCCCTACTCTCCATCTCTACACCCTACATCTCCTTTCCCAAGGTGGCTTCCATCAACTCCCCCTCCCAGATGATGCTCTCTCTCCCTCCATTTATCCTTCCTATCAACTCTGATTCTCACCCCCTCCTTTCCTCCATCCTTTCCCTGGGCTCCCTCTTCCTCCCCCCCTTCCATCCTGTGTTTTCTCCCCACCTACCCTCTTCCTATCTCCTTTCTCCCCCCCCCCCCGCGTCCTTTTGTACTCCCCTCCTCTGCCTTCCCCACTCCCTGGCACGTCCGCTCAGCACCCCCCCCCCTCTTATGTATCCTCATCTTCCATTGGCTCCTTTCCCCCCTCCCCCTTCACTTTTCCTCTCCTCCGCCCCCCTTTTTCCCGTCATCTGACCAGTTTCCCCCCACCTGCTCTCGGGTGTGGTATGTCATATTTGTGCCAATTTTTTAGTGCAGTGCTTAAGTGAGTGTTCAGTGTTGTGCGTCTTTCCACAGTGTTGCGAACAGAAATCATGCTGTCGCTGGGTGTGCTTTTTATATCTCTTGCGAACAGAAACCAGACTGTCGCCGTGTTTTTTAATTGTCTGTCTATTATTTTTCTGCTTCCTGTGTATTTTATTAGCATCATCCACCCTGTGTTTTATGTTTTAAGCTCCAGTATTTTCTGCCATTTTACCTTTAAGTCACCGATTTTTTCACCAGCTGTTATTATTTTTTTATTATCTTCATCTTTTTAAAACAAATTCTGTAGGCCGAAGAGCGGCGTAATAAGCTGCTGCCAGCCCGCCCCCTTTAGGGGGAATTGAAACTCAATAAAGGAAAAAAAACAGGACTCTTCAGTACTTGCCTACTCACCTCAAGATGGCCGGATGCCTCTGGGCCGAAGATCGTGGCAGGATGTCGATGGGATCCGGCTGCACTTCCGAAAATTATTAGAAGAAGAAATACGCCGGGAAAATTTCAGAAGTTACAACGGTCGGGATGTTCTACCAGTCGCTCAAATACTCTACGATGGAAATCGTCTCCTTGGTCACAGAGCAATTCAAGAAGCGTTTTCTGAACTTCTGATTCCTTGGAAAATCTCTTTCCTACAGATGTTCTTTCAGCTTGCACATTACGTGGACACTGTCGTCCGTGGCCGATGTCGGTGGCCTTCCTTCCAAATAAGCACGCGCACGGCTGCGCAGTCTCGCTCAAACTGTTGGCGGCATGTCACTACAGCTGGACACGACATTGCATTTGATCCATACACCGCCAAAATCTGTGTGCAATTGAGACATTTTGGGCACAAAAACAGCGCTGATCGGCATACTTCAACTTTGGAAGCACATTTCCAATTGCGGTGCCGTTTCGCTCCTGCACTACGATGCAACTGTTCTTCGTACCGCAGCAGAATTGAGAATTGTGTCTGCACGAAACACGGAACGTGCGGCGCTGATGAGAATGCGCCATTCGTGTTGTGCATGTGTAAATTACTTTCTGAAGTCCATACGTGGGAGTTTTCTGGTTGTCTGTACCTTTCGCTTAGCCGTCTACATAGGTTGGTGCTGGGATGTACGAATAAACGATTTTCTGGTGAAGTTTGTTGACAGTGTTACAAACAATCACTGTCGACAATATTGTGGTGTAAGTTCGCAATAGTTCACAGCTGACCACAGTGGAGTAGAAAATGTAGATAAAACTAGTTTGTCAATTTGTTACATGTAAAAATGTCGTTCAATGGTGTACAGTTACGTCGACTGTATCCTTCAAATATTCAGAAATATAATTTTATGTCAATGATGCGTTATTTCTAGTGCTCTAAATTAATGAACAATAATGCGCACATAAAATTAAACAGTTTTATAATTTTTAATTCAAAACTGCTAACGGTTAATTTTCCCATGAAAAAAAAGTGGTCCAAATGGCTCTGAGCACTATGGGACATAACATATGAGGTCATCAGACTAACCTAAAGACATCACACCCATCTATGACCGACGCAGGATTCGAAACTGCGACCGTGGCGGTCGCGCCGTTCCAGACTGAAGCGCCTAGAACCGCTCGGCGACTACGGCCGGCTAGGAACAAATACAGAGCTTCTGTGGGACGTCTGTCAGAGCGGGGCCCGTAGCACGTGCTATATGTGTGAATGGCATCTTTGTCGATTATCCGAAGTTATTGCTAGGAAGAGGGGGAGGGACACAGGGTATTCGGACAACTGTTTTTTCTGATTTCGATCACTCACCAAAACATATTGTACCAGTGTCCATAGGTACTCCTGCAGCGGGTTCCGACTATGCGACCGCAGGTTACTTTCTTCCCCCGTCACCTTGCTGTGCCATTAGACCCTCTTATGCAACATGCTTTTGAATCCCGCCTGGAAGGCGGCGCGTGGGTCTGCTCCTGTAAACTGAAGGGTAGGCCGAATGTAGAAAGTGAGTAGGATCAGGAAAAGGTGAAAATCTCTCGGTACTGCCCTTACAAATGATTTTACTATATCACAATATTAACTGAATACATAACTTTGCACAGAGGTGCGAAGCCTTAGACCCGTCGTAAGTAGTACATAGTCTCAATAGCAAGCGAAGTGTCCCGCCCGTCTGCTCTTGATGAAATGGGTTGAATCTGGAGCGGAGCTCGTAGACCTCTACAGCACCGGCTAGAGGGCGCTGTCGTCGGTGTCTGCCGTAGTGCCAACTTCAGAACTTTCACCTTCGTAGCTATCGAGACCGCACATGCTGCCAAGGTTATCTCTATTTTCTGTTTCCTGTCGTACTACAACCACTGTCACATCCTTTCTGAAATTGTTCGACTTCCTTATGTAATTGGAACAACCAAGTCCCCACTTTTCCGCTTTTATCTATTTAAATGTTTTTCTCACGAGATGGAGGGAGTGATGACCCAGTAGCTTAGGCCTTTAAACACATAATCATCATCATCATCATCACTAGTGTTCATAGGAATTTGAAACAAAGGAACGCTGAATTAAATACACATCTTATATGGTACATCTTACAAATAACAGAGAGATCCGAGTCCGTAGTCTAGTTTGTATAGTTAAAAATGGTCATTAAAATAGGCCTTCAAATTGGGAAAAGAAGTCCAAAATTTTTGTGTGCCCCGGAGAACAGAATCATTTTTTGCCGCTAAACCTCGTAAGTGTTTTAGGGGCAGCAGCTGGACAACACGAAATTGTTGTTGTTCCAACTGCCTCATAGCTGTCTCACGACAATGGGAAGCTTCCTCAATCGGTGGTCCTTTTCCTGCACAGTCCTTGTCGCTGGGCTCTTGCTCGCAGTCGCAAGAGTCTCGGTCGTAGATGATAATGGCGGTTATTTCGCAGTCCGCCAGTGCTTGAAAGACAATATCATCATCGCCTTGTCCGCCCCTGGTAGCTGCGTGGTCAGCGCGACGGAATGTCATACCTAATGGCCTGGGTCCGATTCCCGGCTGGGTCGGATGTTTTCTCCGCTCAGGGACTGGCTGTTGTGTTGTCCTTATCATCATCATTTCATCCCCATCGACATGCAAGTCGCCGAAGTGGCGTCAACTCTAAAGACTTGCACCAGGCGAACCGTCTACCCGACGGTATGCCCTAGCCACAAGGCATTTCCATTTATCATCACATTGATATTTTGTTTATCACATGCTTCTGGTCCTGATGATTCTTTAGTCAGTTCAGTCGGTTTCTACACAAACTGGCTGTTTATTGGCTCTCCAAGTCTGTGACCGCCTCATCCAACGGAAGTTATGCCAAGGTTATGCCAAGGTTTTGCTTGTGGAATGTCTAAATCCTTCTTCCATATTCCATCTTCGATCTAAACAACCGTCGAAAATTCTTCCCCAGGTCTGTCGTTGTAAGTTAATCAGAAACACTAAGAACTGGGATTTATGTGTTGCCGCCATTGCGATGACGCAACTACGGTGAGGCGAAAAAGGTCATGGGATGCCTCCTAGTAACATGTAGGCCTCCCTTTGCCCGGCGAAGTGCAGCGACTCGGCGTGAAATGGGCTCAACAAGTCGTTAGAAGTAGTCTCGAATGAAAAATAGCCCACAGTTGCACTAAACTATGTTTATCTTCACCATTGTTTCTGCTATAGTAATATAGCCTTCTTCAGAAGTCACACTAATAAATGAACAATGGAGTTAACTTACGGAAATACTGAGCCATGCTGCCTCTACAGCCGTCCATAATTGCGAAGGTGTTGTCGGTGCAGGATTTTGTGCACGAACTGACCTCTTCATTACGTCCCATAAATGTTCGATAGGATCCATGCCGAGCGATGTGTCGAATTGTCCAGAATGTTCTTCAAACCAATCGCGAAAGTGTTCCCAAACAGCTATGCGCCATATCAGCGGACCACAAGTCCGCATCGTTGTTGGCCAAAGTAGCTGGACATAACCACTTCCAGTCAATGATCGGTTCTGTTGCACCAGAGGACCCAGTCCATTCTTTGTAAACACAGCACCCACCACTAAGGAGCCACCACCAGCTTGGACAGTGCCTTGTTGCGAACTTTACTCCGCGGCTTCGTGGAATCTGCGCCACACTCGAACCCTGCCATCATCTCTTACAACCGAAATTGATTTCTGCGGTTATTTCACGCAGTGTTGCTGGTATGTTAGCACTGACAACTTTACACAAACGCCGCTGCTCTCGGTCGTTAAGGGAAGGCCCTGATCAGAAATTATGTCTAAAATTTGGTATTCTCGGCACACACTTGACACTATGGGTCACGGAATATTGAATTCCCTAACAATTTCCGAAACGGAATGTCCTATGCATCTACACTCCTGGAAATGGAAAAAAGAACACATTGACACCGTTGTGTCAGACCCACCATATTTGCTCCGGACACTGCGAGAGGGCTGTACAAGCAATGATCACACGCACGGCACAGCGGACACACCAGGAACCGCGGTGTTGGCCGTCGAATGGCGCTAGCTGCGCAGCATTTGTGCACCGCCGCCGTCAGTGTCAGCCAGTTTGCCGTGGCATACGGAGCTCCATCGCAGTCTTTAACACTGGTAGCATGCCGCGACAGCGTGGACGTGAACCGTATGTGCAGTTGACGGACTTTGAGCGAGGGCGTATAGTGGGTATGCGGGAGGCCGGGTGGACGTACCGCCGAATTGCTCAACACGTGGGGCGTGAGGTCTCCACAGTACATCGATGTTGTCGCCAGTGGTCGGCGGAAGGTGCACGTGCCCGTCGACCTGGGACCGGACCGCAGCGACGCACGGATGCACGCCAAGACCGTAGGATCCTACGCAGTGCCGTAGGGGACCGCACCGCCACTTCCCAGCAAATTAGGGACACTGTTGCTCCTGGGGTATCGGCGAGGACCATTCGCAACCGTCTCCATGAAGCTGGGCTACGGTCCCGCACACCGTTAGGCCGTCTTCCGCTCACGCCCCAACATCGTGCAGCCCGCCTCCAGTGGTGTCGCGACATGCGTGAATGGAGGGACGAATGGAGACGTGTCGTCTTCAGCGATGAGAGTCGCTTCTGCCTTGGTGCCAATGATGGTCGTATGCGTGTTTGGCGCCGTGCAGGTGAGCGCCACAATCAGGACTGCATACGACCGAGGTACACAGGGCCAACACCCGCATCATGGTGTGGGGAGCGATCTCCTACACTGGCCGTACACCACTGGTGATCGTCGAAGGGACACTGAATAGTGCACGGTACATCCAAACCGTCATCGAACCCATCGTTGTACCATTCCTAGACCGGCAAGGGAACTTGCTGTTCCAACAGGACAATGCACGTCCGCATGTATCCCGTGCCACCCAACGTGCTCTAGGTGTAAGTCAACTACCCTGGCCAGCAAGATCTCCGGATCTGTCCCCCATTGAGCATGTTTGGGACTGGATGAAGCGTCGTTTCACGCGGTCTGCACGTCCAGCACGAACGCTGGTCCAACTGAGGCGCCAGGTGGAAATGGCATGGCAAGCCTTTCCACAGGACTACATCCAGCATCTCTACGATCGTCTCCATGGGAGAATAGCAGCCTGCATTGCTGCGAAAGGTGGATATACACTGTACTAGTGCCGACATTGTGCATGCTCTGTTGCCTGTGTCTATGTGCCTGTGGTTCTGTCAGTGTGATCATGTGATGTATCTGACCCCAGGAATGTGTCAATAAAGTTTCCCCTTCCTGGGACAATGAATTCACGGTGTTCTTATTTCAATTTCCAGGAGTGTAGCTCCAACTAACATTCCACGATCAAAGCCTGTTAATTCCCGTCGTTCGGCCATAATTACGCTGGAAACCTTTTCACACGAATCACCTCAGTACAGATGACATCCACCAGCGCAATACTGCGTGTACGCGGTACCACCTATACCTGTGTATAAGCAAATCGCCATCCCATGACTTTTGTCACCTCAGGTTGTAGCAACACACCAGGTACAAACAGCAGTACGATCTACCGCACCCTAAGGTTCACATCGAGTTTCTATCTACCTAGGTTCAGACGTCAACACAGAACAGCAACGATGACGCCTGGAATGCTCTGGTTAAGCGACGCACCCTGTCGATCGGTATTCGAGCAATCGATGATCTGCCTTCGTTTTAGTGTTTCGATTAAAATAGTGTTGTGACTGATGTTACAGTGGTAGGTGCCAGCCACCAGCCAATCACAGCTCTTTCTCGAGCGACAAGTACTCGCTGTGTTGTCTTGACTGATATGTGGGTAGGCCACAAGCTGCAGAACCTTGCTAACGTGGCTGCTCGAAGGACATCGGAAACTCTCACTTCTGCCCCCCCCCCCCCCCCCTCCCCGCAATATCTGAACCACAAATGCATTCTGTTCGATCTATGGACAACATAAACATCTTAAAACAAATCAGTCAAGCGAAGTGACGACCTCCATTCACAAAGTTAGCATTACAACAGCTCTTACAATTTTGGTACACGTCCTCAAATATTCCTATTACTTGTCATAGAAAGAGACACGTAAGGTCTTGCCGACTGTTTCGTCCTGTTTCTATTTCATATCATTTCATATTCAGTTCTGGCTATCACGCAGGCCATGTGACGAGCATCCCCTCTGAGGAAAGCTATGAGAGCGTCTGCTGTTCAGGTTCTCGCGAGGATTAGTATACGAGTGGGATGGTGCACAGTTGTTGCAGCCACAGCTTCTCATTGATACTTGAAGTACGGTCTCCAACACCAGGAGCAGCATATCACGAATGAAAATCATGTACCGCCGGTCATTCAAACTCGGTAGCAACAAATAATGCTCTATTATTTGAAATTCCACAATTCCAGCCGACATGTTAATAAAGAATCTTTGCTGGTGTGCCCAGGGACGTGTGCAGTATGGATTTTCATCGCTCCAACCACCACAGCAGAAAGTATCCTCACCCATTAACAGCACAGTAGCATGTGCAGTACTTCACTACTAAGCTGTTTAATGCACTGACAGACCTTAATTTCATGCTCAGGATCAACTAGCCCCACTGCTAGAACACGTCGTTTATGATGGTAGTGTAATTGTTGCACCACTAGTACTCTCCACCCTCTGTTCTTTCAGGTGTGGATGTCGTGGGTGGGTTAACGGGTACTAATAAATTCATAATCAGTCTTCCACGCCACCATCTACGCAAGTTCTAATGTACGGGCAGATTTTTGTTAAGAAACATCGTTGTCTTTGTTAGATTCCAATCTATTCTGAGATTATGTTTATGGTGACAAATTTATTCTACACTATGTGATCAAAAGTATCCGGACGCCTGGCTAAAAATGACTTACAAGTTCGTGGTGCCCTCCATCGGTAATGCTGGAATTCAATATGGTGTTTACCCACCCTTAGCGTTGATGACAGCTTCCACTCTCCCAGGGACACGTTCAATCAGGTGCTGGAAGGTTTCTTGGGGAATGGAAGCCAATTATTCACGGAGTCCTGCACTGAGGTATCGATGTCGATCGATGAGGTCTGGCACGAAGTCGGCGTTCCAAAGCATCCCAAAGGTATTCTGTAGGATTCAGGTCAGGACTCTGTGCAGGCCAGTCCACTACAGGGATGTTGTTGTCGTTTACCACTCCACCACAGGCCGTTAATTATGCTCGATCATGTTGAAAGATGCAATCGCCTTCCCCGAATTGCTCTTCAATTGTGGGAAGCAAGAATAAGGCCTAAGCTGCTATAGTGCCACGCAAAACAAGGGGCGCAAGCCCCCTCCATGAAAAACAATACCACACCACAACACCACCGCCTCTGAATTTTGGTGTTGGCACTACACACGCTGGCAGATGACGTTCACTGGGCATTCGCAATACCCACACCCTGCCATCGGATCGATACATTGTGTACTGTGATTCGTCACTCCACACAACGTATTTCCACTGATCAATCGTCCAATGTTTACGCTCCTTACACCAAGCGAGGCGTCGTTTGGGATATACCGGCGTGATGAATGGCTTATGAGCAGCCGCTCGTTCATGAATTCCAAGTTCTCTCACCTTCCGCGTAACTGTTATAGTACTTGCAGTCGATCCTGATGCAGTGTGGAATTCCTGTATAATGGTCTGGATAAATATCTGCCTATTACACATTACGACCCTCTTCAACAGTCGGCGGTCTCTGTCAGTCAACAGACGAGGTCGGCCTGTACGCTTTTGTGCTGTACGTGTCCCTTCTCGTTTCCACTTCACTATTACATCGGAAACAGTGGACATAGGGATGTTTAGGAGTGTGGAAATCTCGCGTACAGACGTGTGACACAAGTGACACCCAATCACGTGATCACTTTCGAAGTCAGTGAGTTCCGCGGAGTGCCCCACCCAGCTCTCTCACGATGTCCGACGACTACTGAGGTCGCTGATATGGAGTACCTGGCAGAAGATGGCAGCACAGAGCACATAATATGAAAAAAGTATGTTTTTGGGGCTGTCCGGATACTTTTGATCACACAGTGTATGCCGATGTCACCTATTGCAAAACTTGTCTCTGAATGTTCACTCGATTTTCAGAACGCTATATGCAGCTACAGTATATATTAAATGCATGCCTGCATGTAGCCTTAACTGTAAATGGCAGTCCTTCGTCTTCGACAACCGGTCATAAAATTTAAATTGTTGACAAAACCCTGGTCACTTCACAGACTGTTGTGTACTGTTTATCAAGCGTCACCTAGATTGTTGCGAAAGGCACTTGTTATGAAACGTCGATAATTTATAAATAACTGAGTTGGCGTCTAACGCTGGAAGCTCCATTAGCCTTTTCGAGGACGATGCTGCTGTATATGCACTGTCTGATCGAAAGTGCCGAGCTGAACCTATCGGAACCCCTTCGGGTTATGTTAGAACGTCGACCTCACTTCAGACCCCAGCGTCCAACATCACTACCTTCTCTGGTTTAGGCTCTTGACGAATAAAGGCCTGTCATTCCTTCAGATATTCAGACATATAATCGAAACGGTCCCCAGCACAGTTCAAGCCGTCATAAAGGCGAAGGGTGCGCACACCTCATATTAGTCTCCAATAATAGGTGACTGTACGTTGCAACGCTAGAAAATTGTAGCGAACTGTAGATAGACATGCAGACGATCGACACTCTGTTTCAGGAATTATCAGTCGACCCTTAACATAGACAAATGTTATTGTATGATTACAAGCTTGCCGAAGGGCAGTTTGAGTTTCATAGGAAGAATATCCAGGAAGAGTTGTGTATCCACGGATGTGCCTCATTCGACCAGTGCTCGAATATTGTTCGTGACTCTGGGATCCATACCAGACTACACTTATAGAAGATGCTAAGGAGAGCAGAGTGTTTCGTCACAGGATCGTTCAATGACTGCTAAAGCGTCACAGAAGGACTCATGCAACTCCGGTAGTAGGCGCTACAAGAGATGCGATTAACTGTTAAAATCTCGTAAGAGTACTTTCCTTGAAGAGTCAGCCAACAGCTTGCTTCCTCCTACACATATCCCGGGAAAAGGGCGTGACGATAAGACAACAGACATTTGAGATCACACAGAGGCTTACCAAAATTCTCCCCGCTCACCCTTCGCGACCGGAACAGCAAATGGGGAAATTACGATGGTGCGCAAAGTACCCTCCGCACACATTACGGAACTTGCGGAGTATAGATGTAGAAATCTGCCGCGACCTCATACGGCCTCATGCCGCTCGAGACCATTGTTTTCTTATCTCATAATACTCGTTTTAAGAAATTATATCGTTGCAGATTTTGACCCTAAACGTTTGGAACACCTGATATTTATCAAAGGATACGGGGCATGAACATCGTAAACTGTTAAGAAATTGTATTGAAAATGGTGGTTCTTTATATGGCAAAGAGTGACCTGGTCTCGTACCATTTTCAACAACGTATCCGGAACATCATCTGAAATAACCTATTTTTTTCACATTTTTGATGTCTAATTTAGTTTCCGAAGTATGGTTGCTAAAGAGAAAGATTGTACTATATCCTTAGTGACTTGTGCAATGTATTATTTGTGGCAGCAATTGCCCAACGCACATGTTTAACATTGACGTAGTAATTAAAATCTTTGGAACAAGGTTAGATGCTGATGTTGAATGTTTGAGAGCAGCTTATACATGTTTCTCCCAATTCTATAGCGGGCGTAAACCAATTGAAGATGATAGTCGACCAGGAAGACTTTCGACATCAGCTACGGACGTGGCTCAGAAAGCAATATCATACGCACCAAACATCTTCTGTTAGAAGTCGTGTGGAAGAAACTGAAAGTTCAGTTCATTTTTGGCATGAGAATGTAGTAGAAAAATTGAATATGCATTTATTTGTAATAGTCGAAACGTAGAAGTTAAATGGAGTGAAACTTCGCAGAGGATCGCCGCAATAGATGAATGAAATGTAAAAAGCTACCTCATGAGATGAAGATTCAGTCATCACAGTTGGATGGAAAATGGTCTACAAGCTCAAAAATGGCACAACTGTGATTAACCGTTCTTGAAATGATACTCAGAGCTTTTTCAAATTTGACTCGAAATGTAGGTTCGATAATCTGCCTCAAAGTCGTTCGTCATTACTATGAAAAAAATCTGGAAAGGATTCAAGAGAAAATTCTTAAAAAGACACCAGAGTTGTGGTACGAAATCTTGTGATTCCTCCACCATAACAACGCACCTACCAACTCAGCTTCGTCAATTCGCATCTCATGTCAAAATTGAGATGAACGTTCACATTCAGTGGCTCAAGTCCTACGGCCTCGTTCCATGCAGCTTTTTCTTGTTTTCCGTATCTCAACCCTAAACGGATGTACTTGTTCGATTAGGTAAATTCTTCAGTGATTTGAATTCAATACGTGCAAATCCTTATATGTCCTAGGAAAATTCGCATGTGGCCTCTGCTGGTCGTTTTTACGCAACAAGCTCTGCATTCTCAACTGTTTAGCTTGCTCAAGTAACTCGGTTGTAACTGATTAGATAGTTCACCATCGTTTCACCCTTCAAGCCAGCATATTCAAAAAACGGTCGCTGTTTCTCAACATCGTAGTTTCTTCTAAGCGTGCAGTAACAGTAGCGCCCATTTGGTAAACTGCTCACAGTAAATTCTATATTTCTGGCCAAATCATGTTCTCTTGGTTACTCTAACTGCAAGATTACTGTGTTCACAATCTTAGACTACCATTCCTACCAGTTGAAAACGTCAGTAATCGGTAACGAATAGATGTAATTTTTTTTTGTCAGCTTACAACCTTGCAACCTTGTGAGACTGTTAACGAAACAAGTATCTGATACAAATGGTTCAGTTATTAAATTAAACAAATATCATACGGCTCGCAACATCATACGCCACTGAAAACCAGGACTAGTTAGAGGTAAATGAATATGCATGCGTCTGGAAATATATGGGTGTGTATAGCGTGAGGAAGAAGGAAATCTACTAAACTGGAACAAGGTTGTTAATGTAAAACGTATACGTACTTGACACGTACTACTAATTAAGTATCGTTGTAATTCGCAACTAAGGGATCTTTCTCGATTACTAGAAAAGGAATTTTGAAGAACACAATTATTGATGAGTTAATCACGCAGCAAGTGCAACAGAGACTACCAACTTCTCTCAATTTTTATCTTGTTGTGAGCAAACGCACTATCTTGAGTGCAGCTTACAAATTATTTAGCGGATACAAAATCAGCAGCAAATTAATTTGGTGACAGCTATTATTCAATTAAGGCTCTAATTTGGCTCGGTCGTTTTGGTTTTGTTGCTCGCCTAGGATAGAAAACAGTGTTGTTTGTCTTTAGTCAAATATATGGCACAAAAATTTTGCAATCGTCGTTAGAGTTTTGCCTCTGAAACTATGGAAATTAGGAACACGATCAGTGACAAAACAGTGATTCGTGATACCTTGCATAGTTAATACATGTATACAGAGAAATATATTATATTTCTCCCATCCTGTTGTCACAAATGAAATCGTAATTTATATTTTTTTGTTTGCTAGTACAACGTACCATCTGTGGTAAGAGCGATTATTAATGTTGTGAGATGTACTAATGTACGTTGACTAGCTTTAACTGTACTACAAATTGTAATAATAATACGAGTTACATACAGCAGTTTCCAGCAGATGACAAAATCTTCCCCGCCCATTGAATTTCTGCCCTTATGATGAAATTTCATCGTCTGATTGCAATACCTTTCGTCGTGCTCGATTTTGTCGTGGCGCCTTCTCACTCCAACGAGAGCATGTCCGAAAGAGTTTCCGTTACTATAGTTACCTAGTCTATTTTCGGCAACTCCTGGCAAATTACAAGTGATACATGTAATATCCTTATATCATTTTGTAGCCTAAGATCTTGGTTCAATGCCCTAACTGTACGCTGCACCGAATTTCATTGCACCAGGCAAACGTTGTGCGTGGCAAGTGTCATAAGAATGGATGTTAATGACGCAAAAGAAATGAACGCATTAAACGATTTGTGACATTTTAGTAATGTATCATTTAAAAAAAGTTATAAAAATTAATACACACATCAAAAAACTTTTGCATCACCCCGGTTCAAAGACCTCCTGAACATAGACGTTGACAGTGGATATTGTATCTTTTGTGGCGGCGTTCGTAGCGACAAACACTTCGCTGTTGAAACGGCTTACGAAGTCACCGCCACACTTTTAATAGCGGGCCGACCGGTCCGCTGGAACAGTGAACAGAAAGATGAAAACCCAAACACTCTGATTAAATAAAAGTCGGTACTTATCTTTATTAACGAAGATACAGAAACACAGTAGTGAACTCCGTGTCTACAGAAATCTGTCTAGTTCGAGTCGGAGCGGCTAGGTCAGCGTCGGCTGACGACAAACAACAACTCTGCTTCGATGAACACACAACTGACTAGCAAGTACACAAATCGGTGGCGAGTATACCACTGAGCGGCGAATACAGAACTGTCTTAGCGCTCGTGACTCCAGCGCTTAAGAAGCCAGAAGCCAGCGGTGGCGCGCGCAGACTTGCGGCGATTTCCTGTATCGCTGGCGCTGCTTATGCGGACGGCGTCCGGACTTCGATGCTGCCAACCTTTTGGCAGCGGGCTCGGTTGGCATTACTGGCTAGGATATAACAGTATCACAGACACAGTCCCTCTGACTGTTCAGAGATATCACTAAACCCGCCCAAAGATGTAAACAACAATGCATGAGCACCGACTATTAGACGGAGGGGTCCAACAGCCGATCAATTCCATTCATTCTACCAGGAAGTAGGTACACGGCTCGTGTTGTCTGTAGTTCAACCATGCCTAGACGGTCAATACCGGGATTCGATCGCATCCGCATTGTTACTGTGTGCCGAGAAGGGCTCTCAACAAGGGAAGTGTCCAGGCGCCTCGGAATTCACCAAAGCGATGTTGTTCGGACATGGAGGAGATTCAGAGAGACAGGAACTGTCGATGGCATGCTTCGCTCAGGCCGCCCAGGCGCTACTACTGCAGTGGATGACCGCTGCCTACTGAGTATGGCTCGGAGGAGCCCTGACAGCAACGCCACCATGTCGAATAATGCTTTTCGTGCAGCCATAGGACGTCATGTTACAACTCAAACTGTGCGCAATAGGCTGCATGATACGCAACTTCACTCCAGACGTCCATGGGGAGGTCGAGCTTTGCAGCCACGACACCTTGCAGTGCAATACAGATGGGCCCAACAACATGGCGAATGGACCGTTCAGGATTGGCGTCACGTTCTCAAGGAATGTCGCATAGCCTTCAACCAGACGAAGGTCTGAAACGTGTTTGGAGGCAACCAGGTCAGGCTGAAAGCCTTTGACACATTGTCCAGCGAGTGCAGCAAGGTGGAGGTTCCCTGATGTTTTGGGGTGGCATTGTGTTGGGCCGACGCACGCCGCTGGTGGTCATGAAAGGCGCCGTAACGGCTGTATGATACGTGAATGCCATAATGCAATCATATCGGCAACATATTGGCGAGGCATTCATCTTCAGAGACGATAATTCGTGCCCCCATCGTGCAAATCTTGCGAATGACTTCCTTCAGGATAACGACATCACTCGACTAGAGTCGCCACCATGTTCTCCAGACATGAAGCCTATCAAAAATGCCTGGGATAGATTGAAAAGTGCTGTTTGTGGACGACGTTGAGGAGTGAGTCATTCTGGACCAACAGCGTATTAGAGGTACCGGTGTGTTCAGCAACCTGGATGATCACCTCTGAAGGTCTCACTGTATGGTGGTACAAGGGCAATGTGTGGTTTTCATGAGCAATGTAAAGGGTGGAAATGATGTTTGTGTTGATCTCTATTCTAGTTTGCACATCCTCCATGCTGTCCCGATCTCTTTCCACAGTACTGCTGTACTTTTGGAGCCCTGAAAAAAGGTATTCGTTGCTGTCGATCTGCTTCGGACTAAGAGGTGCACACCAAAGTTTCCGTAGGCAGCGTAAATAGTTTTCTATGAAGCCACTGACTCATGTTCCACAGTGGGATAAATATGTTAACTATTATGGCGATTAATTTTGAAATATAGAGCAATTTCCTTACTTTATTTCATCTGTCTTTTTCTCATTTGACTGCATCTTGTATTTAATTCTACTCTTTGAAGAGTACTGAGCTGTCGTGACCACAAACACGTCAAGGAAGAGAAGGAAGCCATTCTTTTCGCCTCCTTAGGGAAGCGAATACTCGCTTAGATTGAACAGAGACGTGCTAAAAAGCTTTGCTAATTCTCACTGCCGAAAGCCTAAATAACAGAAGCGTCGTCTGCAAAATTAAAAAAAGGTAGGTTTTAAATTCTCCGTCTTCCTTGAAATCTTTCATGAACATCATGGCAATGAAAAGTGACAAAGGGCTCCCCGTCGAAACTCCATCTGTTCGTTCCTAGAACTGGTAACAGAGTAATAATTTAGTGGAAATCAGTGATGTCGAAATATGTTCGTTAAGTCAACACCAAACCTAACCTCAATAAACCGTATCGAATCAGACGGAGGAAAGGTTAATGAAGAGTGTCTACATCAATAAAGTATTAGCCTTTCAAACGCAGTCCTTTTAGCCGACATAAGAAATATGCTCAGCTTTTAGGGTGACGTACACGCCGAAATACTAGTGGCCCCGACACTGTGGCAAGTTTTCTGCTACGCTTTGTGTTGGAGGACGAATGTTAATTACAATACGCCTGAGAGGAACCTCTTCCTTGTGGATCTTCGGAAGGCCTTGCAATCTAGGATAGCACAATAAGAGTTACGACTCTTGCTAGTCTGTTGCGACAAGGAACTTTTGTTCAGGAGGTTGTTAGTTTTCCTCTAACACTTTTTGTTGCGTTAGTACTGAGTATGCCATGCCTTACATCTTCTTTCGAACATAATACTGCGTATCCAACTCAACTGTAGCGTTGTCCTTGTCTGCGGGTAATATAACAGTGTCAGGATCCGCTCTAAGTGAACACAAATGGCCCTCAGTTGGTGCAAAGTTCCAAAGTTTCTATAGCACGGATAATGCTGCGCCGTTCAGATATTTCTCGCTGACGTTGATGACATATCATCAAGATATGATATCACACATTGAACCACGTGGCATGGCATATATCGGTTACACGATTGGCAACTTTGAGGGTCAGTGTATTGAACATAAGCAACAGCCGGAAAAAAATCTGTGATTGCGGACTACTCCGTTTAAACCAGTCATCTAATGGGGGTACAACAATGCAAAAATTCTAGCGTGCAGGTCCAATTTTTGGGACAGTGTTATTAACGTGCTTATTGAGATAAATTTCCAAGTTATCTTATAAATAGGTGGATGTTTTACTTTAAATTCTGCTTGGATTCCTCCCCTCTCAATCAACAGAGACGCAGAGTTAACCCAACTAGTTCATACGTTGTTGGTTAATATTTCACCACCGATAATGTCCGGCTTGTCATCTTTGGTTGTTTGGTGGCACTAGAGTTGTTGACGGTGTTCATTGTCTTTCTGCAAGCGCCGTGATTTGGTTTACTGGCTACCATAGCCTCCTCCCGCCCCACCCCCCCCTTCCCCACTCCCTGGACAGCGCTCTCTTGTTTCATTTGAGGCTTGAAACTGGCGGTGCGCTCACCTGTCGTATTATTGCTGGTTCTCGAGTGCTTTACTTGCCTACATTCCCTTAAGTTACTGAATTTTAACATCTGACACGCCGGGCGAAGTTCATATGTCATGTAGGGCCTACTTTATTTGGCGAAAGGTGTAGGGTTCTGGGCCAATGTAATTTCCCTTTCCCCCTTCCTATCTGCGGGTGGTTGACGGGCAGAACGACTGTTTCTAAGTTTTCATGTAGGCAAAGAGTTTTCCAGTTTTATCAGCAGTGTCGTTACTAGGGGAAGGAAGTAATATTTCCTGATGCATGTGATTTATAAGCGGCGAAGAACATCTTTCTGTTGCGTCTCCCAGTATAGGCTGAAGAGCATTTCTATGACGCTTTCATCTAATCAAACGATTCTGTGACATAATTAACATTCTGCCTTTCTTTGAATATTCTCCACTTCTTCCGTTAAACCATATTACAAGGAGATCTTAGTACAGAGGGTTTTTTCCTCGATTTCCTTCAAACTTACGAGCTTTCAAAGCTAATTTTCCAAAGCAATAATACGCAGTTCTCAAAAGAACTCGAAGTATCATCTTTGGAAATTAGATTTCCAAAGACAAAACTTTTAGAGACCATTAACACAATCGCTAACAAGTGGCCATATGATTTACCGTTCCCAAGCACAAAACAGAATGCTGTGAACTGGATTATATAATAGCTAACATTCTATTCATTGACACAAGAAAATAAAAAAAGGAAGATTTTTGGCTGTATATCAATACACACCATCAAACTACTTAAAACGTACGATTACGTAACAGACAAGTGACTAACTGAAAACGACTAGATGAAAGGAACCTTGAATAAAAGTCAATTTCAAAAAGTTCAAAGAGATATCCACGAAAACAGAGAAGAATTATTTATAATCATTTTATATTTTAACAGTTAATCCCCAATGGATATTGTTCAAAGTTATCGACAGTTTAAAAGCAGCCGATGGAAAACAAACAGTGTATTCCCACAAATTTCCATACAAGCACATGAGGATGGACAGATTCCACAGCTTTTCATACTGAAGACTGAAATGATTATTGGTTACAATGTTTACAATGTGCTAGAAATACTCTGAGTTCTTAATTTGATGTACATGCCGACCTACTAGTGACAGTAGAGTAATTCATAAACCGATTTTATTTTTACCTTACTGTGATGTGTTTATATAAAGTTAATTTTGCTAAACAAAATTTTGAACGAAAAAGTGTGTAACACTAAAGTTTCGTAGTCCTTATGTCACTGGTTCTAATCTCGCTTCGAACACCATTTCTTTATTGTCGTTTGAATTCTATATTCAGTTACGAATGGAAGAAGCGTACGGTCGCATTGTTAATAAGGACCCCAAGTGGCAAAAATTGGTCGGAGAACTGAAATGTAACCCATGGATTATTCTTTCTCAGTATCCTCCAAGCGAATGTCAGCTGACATCTTGTTTTCCTACAGTTAGATACATGAAAGATGCAGTCTAAACTCCGGCTGGCTACAGTTGTGGACTGACTTCAGTGATTGTACGTCACTCATACAATAAAAAAAGTCGAGTATCTTTGTCTGTTTTGGCGGATTTAAGTTGAAGGTGTGGCGGTAAAAGAAAACAGTTTGGAATGTACTGGGTATTATCTTGGCCATGTACCTGAAACGGTCCTCTCGTGATTCAGTCCTCTCTCACTACCCCACCTCTTCACGCATTTGTGTGCTGGTCAAGCGTAGGGGAGGATGGCGATAGTCGTAAGAGTTTTTAATTTTACAAACGAATTTTGTACAAATATAGGTGCAAAATAGCTATGTTAAGAATATTCGAGGGACGATCCCTTCTTTACATCTTAAATTTAATGTGTATTTGTCGAGTATGCATACTGCTCGGTAAACAGTGTTAAAGTGATGTGTTTCGTAACAACGAGCTCTTCCGGCGTGTCACGTGCTACAGCAGGATGATAGGCTATTCCGTGAGGTTTCGGGATTGCAGCCGGATCATGTCGACTTCTTGCCACCAGATTTCGGCTGGCAACTGTTCAGTCATCTTCAGCTGAGAATCAGCGGCGGACACTCACATGATGATGGCTGAATGGTTGCCAGCCGAAATATTGTGGCAAGAAGTCGACATGATCCGGTCGCACTCTCGAAAAGTCGTAGAATATTTAGTAAGCCGGGAAAATTTCAAGAATCACAGGAGGGTATGTGTTTAGAAATTATTTTCTAAGTCACAATGAGGTAATGTGTTTGTTTATGTAGAACTTCAGTAGAAATGATGATATGAACATTACCCTGAAGTTTATGTCTTAAGTAGGAATAAATATAACAACAACAACTAACCATTATTAGTACATAATTGCTTAACTCTTAAATTTTGTTATCCGATTTACGGTTATGGCAAAAATAGTGGGCTGATTCTTGGTACATTTTGATTGAGTCCATCTCTCTACTGCATACACTCCTCTCATTGTTGACTACTTGTTGACTGTTACCAAGGTCTGAAGCATTTAACGCACTCAGAGTTTTCATCTTAACCTGAAGGTGAAGGATCTCGACTCGTACGTTGTTCGTTACATATAGGCATACACGCATGATTTTTTTTAAAGTGTTATTGTTTCACGTGTCTTACAAGGGAACCTCCCCATCGCACCCCCCTTAGATTTAGTTATAAGTTGGCACAGTGGATAGGCCTTGACAAACTGAACACAGATCAATCGAGAAAACAGGAAGAAGTTGTGTGGAACTATGAAAAAATAAGCAAAATATACAAACTGAGTAGTCCATGCGAAGATAGGCAACGTCAAGGATAGTCTGGACTCAGGAGCGCCGTGGTCCCGTGGTTAGCGTGAGCAGCTGCGGAATGAGAGGTCCTTGGTTCAAGTCTCCCCTCAAGTGAAAAAGTTTACTTTCTTTATTTTTGCAAAGTTATGATCTGTCCGTTCGTTCATTGACGTCTCTGTTCACTGTAATGAGTTTAGTGTCTGTGTTTTGCGACCGCACCGCAAAACCGTGCGATTAGTAGGAACCGAAAACATTTGATCGAAAACACGTCTGATATATTCTATACGGCACTGGTGACGGCATGTGCGTCACATGACAGGAATATTTTGTCGACCCACCTAACTTGTACACTTGGCGAATCGGTAAAAAGATTCTTCTACCTTTCCCAATACTACGGCGCAGTTACCTCGCATCGGACGGACGGACGGACAGATAATAATTGTCTGAAAATAAAAAATTAAACTTTTCACTCGAGGAAGACTTGAACCAAGGATCTCTCGTTTCACAGCTGCTCGTGCTAACCACGAGACCACGGCGCTCTTGGGATCCTATTGTACTTCATGTTGCTTATCTTGCGCATGGACTACTCAGTTTGTATATTTTGCTTATTTTTTTTCATAGTTCCACCCAACTTCTTCCTGTTTTCTCGATTGATCTGTGTTCAGTTTTTCAAGGCCTATCCACTGTGCCAACTTATAACTAAATCTGAGGGGAGTGCGATGGGGAGGTTCCCTTGTTAGTAATTTTTTCTTTAGCTTCTCATTTTAAATGTTCTCTACTTTTCCAACTACCTTTACCGCAAAACTGGTCAAAAATGCAGATTTAATGTTTGTGATTATTTCGCTTTCCGCCACTCTTTGAGTGATCATAGACCTTACGGACTTTGTTAGAGCATATCAACGTGCCCCCAGGCTCCTGTAACAGCAGGCCTCAATTCGCTTTTTGACGGCTAAGAGCTTCTTGAAGCGTCTTCGACCACCATTTTGTAGCATTACCGTTGATACAGGAACACTCCAAAACTATATAACAGTAAACAGTTTAAATATTCGATAATTACTTATAACGATTTCAGAGCTGTAAGATTCACAATAAGACAAAATATCCAGTTGCAACAACACAATTTTTTAATTTTCTGTATAGACGTACCACACACACAGTCACAGCATAACGGTATTCGGGCGGGATGCAAGATATACGGTAACATCTTACCGCTGTAACGTCTAGTTGCACCCTTCCCTGCAAAAGCTACTACGGGTACTATAAACAGCAAGCACCATTTTCCCACAAAATTGAGAAACTGAGACGAGTTGCTCCTGGACGTGTCCCCTAGAATAAAGAAGCCGAATTCAATGAGTTAGTGAAATATTTAGTGATAAAATGCAAAGATAGTTACATTTCGTTAACATTAGAAGAAAACGAAGTCATATTCGAGGACTGGATGTAATCTTACTAAGCAAAACTTTTTTCTCGGAAAAAGCAAAGTGAATCACCTCTACCAGACCGCAAAAAACTTTGGAAATTTGCAACAAACACGATAAAGGAGTAGTATTAAACGAAACGCTTTATGCAGCGCTGCACAAACGTATTCACCCTCATTTATGAATCAATCACAGCAAACGTCATTTGCACACCCCGGCTCTGCGAGTTCCGAAATACGTGACTCCCAACATGAAGGTAGTGTCGGTTTCTCAATAGTTCCCACAACGAGTTCTGTGACGTCTAATAGGAAGAGGTCTTCCAGCCATGCTCTTCCGCCTTATGTAATTTCATCGATTCTACACTCCTGGAAATGGAAAAAAGAACACATTGACACCGGTGTGTCAGACCCACCATACTTGCCCCGGACACTGCGAGAGGGCTGTACAAGCAATGATCACACGCACGGCACAGCGGACACACCAGGAACCGCGGTGTTGGCCGTCGAATGGCGCTAGCTGCGCAGCATTTGTGCACCGCCGCCGTCAGTGTCAGCCAGTTTGCCGTGGCATACGGAGCTCCATCGCAGTCTTTAACACTGGTAGCATGCCGCGACAGCGTGGACGTGAACCGTATGTGCAGTTGACGGACTTTGAACGGGGGCGTATAGTGGGCATGCGGGAGGCCGGGTGGACGTACCGCCGAATTGCTCAACACGTGGGGCGTGAGGTCTCCACAGTACATCGATGTTGTCGCCAGTGGTCGGCGGAAGGTGCACGTGCCCGTCGACCTGGGACCGGACCGCAGCGACGCACGGATGCACGCCAAGACCGTAGGATCCTACGCAGTGCCGTAGGGGACCGCACCGCCACTTCCCAGCAAATTAGGGACACTGTTGCTCCTGGGGTATCGGCGAGGACCATTAGCAACCGTCTCCATGAAGCTGGGCTACGGTCCCGCACACCGTTAGGCCGTCTTCCGCTCACGCCCCAACATCGTGCAGCCCGCCTCCAGTGGTGTCGCGACAGGCGTGAATGGAGGGACGAATGGCGACGTGTCGTCTTGAGCGATGAGAGTCGCTTCTGCCTTGGTGCCAATGATGGTCGTATGCGTGTTTGGCGCCGTGCAGGTGAGCGCCACAATCAGGAATGCATACGACCGAGGCACACAGGGCCAACACCCGGCATCGTGGTGTGGGGAGCGATCTCCTACACTGGCCGTACACCACTGGTGATCGTCCAGGGGACACTGAATAGTGCACGGTACATCCAAACCGTCATCGAACCCATCGTTCTACCATTCCTAGACCGGCAGGGGAACTTGCTGTTCCAACAGGACAATGCACGTCCGCATGTATCCCGTGCCACCCAACGTGCTCTAGAAGGTGTAAGTCAACTACCCTGGCCAGCAAGATCTCCGGATCTGTCCCCCATTGAGCATGTTTGGAACTGGATGAAGCGTCGTCTCACGCGGTCTGCACGTCCAGCACGAACGCTGGTCCAACTGAGGCGCCAGGTGGAAATGGCATGGCAAGCCGTTCCACAGGACTACATCCAGCATCTCTACGATCGTCTCCATGGGAGAATAGCAGCCTGCATTGCTGCGAAAGGTGGATATACACTGTACTAGTGCCGACATTGTGCATGCTCTGTTGCCTGTGTCTATGTGCCTGTGGTTCTGTCAGTGTGATCATGTGATGTATCTGAACCCAGGAATGTGTCAATAAAGTTTCCCCTTCCTGGGACGATGAATTCACGGTGTTCTTATTTCAATTTCCAGGAGTGTATTTTTAAAGATGAACGCTTCACGAGGTGATACATAAGGAAGTTGGCTGTCTCCAACTAGCTGCTCCGAACGAAATGAAATCGCATTATAGATGTACGCCAGAAACAAGAAAAAACGAGGTTTGTCACTCGCTGCTAAATTTTTTGGCTTATGCACCGTGTGGATGCCCATATCTCCACGCTGGTGTTGAGCCATTTCCTTAGCCTCCCGCCCATCCGGAATCTACTAGGCCGCTCGTGATCGGGCTGTCGCTGGCCAAGAGATTTCTACACCATTACTCAACTCTGCTAAAAAAATTCTTGATCTGATCCTTAAATCTGCGCTGAGGCTTTCATTACTTTCGTAGAAATTTTTAACATGGATATGGAATGTGAGCGGGTCTTTCCCATTCAAGACTACCTCGCTTGGGTGTGTGTTTTTCAGTGCTTCCGAATTTGATCCATTTGTGCTCCTCGTCTTCATTCCCAGAGATGAATGTTCGATTGTGACTGCTCAAGTAATTTGTAGATAATCTGAACAGTCCGCATTGCAATTGGCTATTAATATTGCAGTTCCTTCACAAGAGCCAGAAGTCATCAAGTCTTGACAAACTGAAGGACGTTTTGCTTTTCAGTACACTGTTCTACGAATATATAATGACCTTCCCATGGTTCCTTGCTGTCCTTCGTCTTCTTGCAATACCTTCCCGCTGAGGAACGATCCGGGATCCTATTTCATGCATGTTAAATTTCTGTTATATGATATTCTCAAAGACAGTTGAAGACGGAGATATGAATTTCCTACCGTATGTTAAGGACAGTCTCTTTACTCCAGCAACCTACAATGAAGGGTTTTGCACTAACACGAAATGTTCTATCTTTTTTTAACTCCTACTTTTATTAAAATCGTTACAACATATAAATGTACATAAAACACACCCAGATGAATGACATATATTCATGAGTGTTGTTACATGGCTTTGCGGATGACAGTGAAGGAACCTGTTAAAATTTTAAACCATTAATATTGCATTAATGGAAAACATATAAATTGAAGAAAAGACGTTTATAATTTTCATGTGAAACTTCTTGCCTTTATTGTTTTTTAGAAGGTCCTGCTCCGTATTGTTGCTTATCTCCATCGCTACTGCCAACAAATAACAGCTCTCTTCTCCTTTTCATCGCCTCTTTCATTTACTACAGCTTCGACAATTGAATGTAATTACAGTAGCATAGGGACCAAATTTTTGTGTTCTCACATCAACAAATACAAAAACAACACGAAACCGTACTTGGGACACAACTCCTTTGGTTTCTGGTTGATCTTCAGACAGTGCGCCACTGCGTAGGAAACAACCCAACTGTTAGCTTTATTTGCACTTTTCGTAAGGATTCTTCTCAAACAAAGACACCAAAACAATGATGTTTTTATGGAAGACACTGCAAAAATCGAAAAAGAACTTTGAGACCACAACTGTGCCGAAAAGGCAGAAAACCATTGTGTTCTAGAGTAAATAGTTTCGCATGTACCTGGCGAGATGTGTCAACATAATTCTTGAGGAGCGAAACTGTGAATTAAAATGTATAATATATACGATGGAAGTTACGAGAAACTTTTTCCTCCCAATAATTAATACATCAAGCTTGCAGATACTCGTGTTGATGTGGTCTCGAGACTGTATAGATAACTGAAAAACCTGGATAATCCAAAACACATGTTTTAATGAAAATAGCTCTTCACTGACAAAATTAAAAAAATTGCAAAATATTACGTAAAACATACATTTTGTATCACTAGTTTTCAGTTCACATTTGGGAAATAATCGTCCAGTTCTTTTGGTTTTTGTGTTCAATTCACTTTTTTCCTGATGATAGTTCTCATTTTTTCGGACTCTCAAAATACTGGTATAGTCAAACGAATTTTGTCCAGCGTACTATAATAACAAATGAATGCATTTCATTGCCTCAGTGTTCATGGTAAAGGACTCCTACTCACATCATCTCCGTTCTCTTCCTAACCGAACACACTTTTTAGGCTATATTGCGTTACTTAGCTGCTCATAGGAATCACTATTTAGCCACCCACATTCACAGATACTTTTGATTAGCTACTAAAAATCTAAAAATCACTTTCAGCAGCGTATGTTGCAGTTTTCTTGAACAGGAAAACTCTTATCTATACGTTGCCCCAAGCCTTACAAATAGTGTGGATTCCAGAAACTGGAATGTCTGAAATGTGTTCACATTAAAGGGGCGGAATTTATGTATTTTTCAGAAGATACAATGGCAAATAATGCAAAATACACTCTGTCATCAGTTTGCAGATCCTCCGTGCATTGTTCGGTGATATTTGAAAAAGTAAAGTGAAACCTGTAGCGTTCTGTTACAATTAGGACCTATTTTTCATTGAGAATACAGTATTATACATCTGACAAATGTTTTACAGTCGGAAGACAATCCACCAACGGCTCTCCCTGAAATACACTCTCAGAAAATAAAATAAAATTTTAAAAAACCGACGCACTACGGAGGGATCATCAAATGCGTGCTGTGGATGAGAAACAAAGGTGTCCTTCTATGAAAAGGAAATGGCACCCTAGACCATCACTCCTTGTTGTATGACGGGCCACACTCAGGTTGGTATCCCACCAGCGTTCGGGGCGTCTCCAGATTTGTCTTCTGCATGGAATCCTATGGACTGAAGCAGAATTGTCCTCACTGATGATTCCCGCATCCAATTGAGTCCGGATGACCAGCGACAACGTGTCTGGAGACGCCCAGGAGAGCGGTATCTTCCCAACTTGACCGTCGCTCACCGTACTGCCCGACAACCAGGAGTGATGGTCTGGATTGTCATTTCATTTCATGGCAAGAACCCTTTGGTTGTCATCCGATGTACCTTCACAGTACAGCGGTACGTCGATCATATTCTACGCCTCGTTTTGTTGACCTTCATGACAAGCCATCCTGGGCTTACATTTTAGCAAGATAATGCCTGCCCGCACACGGTGGGTGTTTCTGCTGCTTGTTTACATGGTTGCCAAACCATACCTTGGCCACCAGGAAGACCGGATCTCTGCCCAGCTGGGAACGTTTGGAGCATCATGTGCAGGGCCCTCCAATCAGCTCGGGTCTTTAACGATCTAACGCGCAAATTAGTCATAATTTGCCATTTTATCTCTCAGGAGGACATTCAACAACCCTGTCAATCAATGCCAAGCCGAATAACTGCTTTTTTAAGGACCAGAGGTTCACCAATGCGTCATTGATTCGCTTAGTGTGTGAAGCCCTTTTTCTCAAATGAATCATCGAATTTTTCTGAAACTGTAATCATTTGTTTGTACATATACATCACATCTACCGATTTCCGTCTGTGATAAACCTTTTGCATTTCTTTTATGTTTTCGTCTTCTTTAAAGGCAAAGAGAAAAGATGAAACGGTAGCCCATCATAGAACCTATGCCTACCGTCAGGTATTTTTGATTTTCAGTTGTTAAAAAAGAGAGGAGTTTTTCTTGTACCAGTATGAGGAAGGGAGGATTCGCGCTCAGCTAGTGAACGACTGAGATGCACGCCATTTTTAGCGAGTAATTGTAGACCGCCATTTTGGGGTCGCTATGAATAAGTGAGGAGTATGTATTTCATATGGGCACCGTTTAGAAAAATAAAGTATTTTTTTATTAACAGAAAGGTCATGTGAGTTGTTATTTCAAATAGTACGATAATTACAAGAACTGAAGTCCACCTGTGTACTTTGGAAAATTACGAAGATCTGATAAGCTTAATGGGAACACGGTCAAGACTTTAAAGGTTTATTTATTTATTTCGAGTCAAAAACATTACAACAATATTTACAATATATACAATATAACAAATCAGGTCAAATCATAAAAGAACAAACTAAACGGTATTAGCCCAAAATTGTGCAACGGCAGCAGCATTGTCTGAAACATCAACAAGCTCTTGTGTGGAACATGATACAGGACATCTAGGACAGTTAATTAAATGTTTGGTTGTCTGTTCTTCTCCGCAGTCACACAAGGTGGAAGATTCCTTCATGAAGCCCCATTTAAACAGATTGTCCTTAGTTCGTCCGACGCCACTCCTGAGCCGATTTAGAGACTTCCACACTGTCCAGACTTGATTTCCACCAGGAGGAAGGGTCTCAGAAGGAGTCATCCAATCATTACTGTCAGATTTTGCTGTCCACTGAGATAGTCTGGCTGCTCCAGTCCGACCGGTGAGGGGTGTAGTAGTTCTCATGAAGCTCCTCCTAGATTTGAGTCTACTAATTGGTGGCTGGTATCCATGTAGCAGGTGATCGGTGTTATGATCTGCTTTATGTCTCTCAAGTTTGGCTGCGACTTCACGCCTTATGTCTGGAGGAGCAATACCTGCTAGTTTATGGAGTTTATCAATAGGTGTAGCTTTGAGGCATCCCGTTACTGTCCTGTCACTTTAAAGGTGAACGCGGCGACCAAACGTAGCATTATAAAGAATTTTTTCTATTAAAAACAGTCTTGATCACGATTTATTTATTAAGGTGACCGGTTTCAAATGGTTCAAATGGCTCTGAGCACTATGGAACTCAACTGCTGTGGTCATCAGTCCCCTAGAACTTGGAACTACTTAAACCTAACTAACCTAAGGACATCACACACACCCATGCCCGAGGCAGGATTCGAACCGGCGACCGTAGCAGCAGCGCGGCTCCGGACTGGAGCGCCTAGAACCGCACGGCCACCGCGGCCGGCTGACCGGTTTCGACCACTACTGTGGTCATCTTCAGACCACTGAGTAGGAACCTCTTTCTGTTGGATAGTAGTGGTCGAAACCGGTCACCTTAATAAATAAATCGTGATCAAGACTGTTTTTAATAGTAAATATTTGTAAGACTTTGATCACTGCCTCTCCCATAATGTATTCAAAAGTAATTATAAAGAATGGTAAGCACAAATCTACAGCGGAGAAAGAAACTACTTCGCCCTGCAAAATAATATGAACTAATATGAACTTTTTCCCAGGCATAGCCCAGCTTATTGTGCTTGTCATTCGTGCCGAAAAATGAATGTCATTAATCCAATACATTTTAAAAAGCCACGCATTTCAACATTTTATTATCATCTATTTCATTATTTTATTATATTATACGTCCCATTCGGACGACGAATGGTGGGTTGTGGCCCAAGTCGTCTTCCGCTACTAAAAATTGTAATAGTGTATTCTAATTGATAGAACACTACCGGCTTCGTGTTTACTTTTTCAAAAATCACTGAAAAAGCATGGGTGATTTGGAACTGGATGATTCACACTCTGATATTCGGGAGTGTGCCAAAATGCTGAGCAGACTCTATAGGTTTTAATGAAAGAATCAACGATACATATTTATTTCACGTACTGGCCAAGATGTCGCCACTAAGAATAGTCTCACGAGTCCTGTTTGCTAACAAGGGAACCTCCCCATCGCACCCCCCTCAGATTTAGTTATAAGTTGGCACAGTGGATAGGCCTTGAAAAACTGAACACAGATCAATCGAGAAAACAGGAACTATGAAATAATAAGCAAAATATACAAACTGAGTAGTCCATGCGAAGATAGGCAACATCAAGGATAGTCTGAACTCAGGAGCGCCGTGGTCCCGTGGTTAGCGTGAGCAGCTGCGGAATGAGAGGTCCTTGGTTCAAGTCTCCCCTCAAGTGAAAAGTTTTTCTTTATTTTCGCAATGTGATGATCTGTCCGTTCGTTCATTGACGTCTCTGTTCACTGTAATAAGTTTAGTGTCTGTGTTTTGCGACCGCAGCACATAACCGTGCGATTAGTAGACGGAAGGACGTGCCTCTCCAATGGGAACCGAAAACATTTGATCGCAAGGTCACAGGTCAACCGATTCCTCCAGAGGAAAACACGTCTGATATATTCTATACGACACTGGTGAGGGCATGTGCGTCACATGACAGGAATATGTTGTCGACCCACCTAACTTGTACACTTGGCGAATGGGTAAAAAGATTCTTCTACATTGCCCGATTTAGGTTTTCTTGTGGATGTGAGAATTACTCCCAAAAAAGTGATGAAAACGTAAGAGTTTGTCACATAAACTGCAACAACTGAATCCAACAGTTTCACAGTCGCACACTTTTCCCTGTGCTCTGTCAAAACGTATGTTTTTAACGTTTTCAAATTTTTCCGTGTGTAGATCGTCAAATCCTGCATATGTCCAAGCAAATCAGAACATGTCCTAGAATTTTGGAGAGGAGAGTTGATTATGTGTGAGTTCCTGAACTTTGATAATTGTCTGAAAATAAAAATAAAATTTTACGCTCCAAGGAAGACTTGAACCTAGGACCTCTCGATCCGCAGCTGCTTACGCTAACCACATTTTTTTTTTTCGATATAGTTCGTTGCGTTTGGTCGGGGCGGACGCCACAAGAAATCCGTTCAAATTGATCGTTGGTTCCTTGACTCAGTTTTTTTATTACAGAGAGCACGCAGCCCTCTGACCGAACACGCTTTTTTTACCTTTTTTTCCTTTATTAAAACAACCATATATGTACATAAGCACAAAAAACAAAATATTGAAGTGCTGGAACTGATTCAACACGAATTGTATCCTACAATAGACTGAAGAACACAGTCCGCCGCTCGTGGTCTCGCGGTAGCGTTCTCGCTTCCCGAGCACGGGGTCCCGGGTTCGATTCCCGGCGGGGTCAGGGATTTTCACCTGCCTCGAGATGACTGGGTGTTTGTGTTGTCCTCATCATTTCATCATCATCCAGGACAGTGGCGAAATTGGACTGAGCAAAGATTGGATAATTGTACGGGCGCTGATAACCACGCAGTTGAGCGCCCCACAAACCAAACATCATCATCATCATCTGAAGAACACATTTTAATATAGTGCCATTTGTATGCTTACAAAATAGAACATAAACAGTAGCCTCTTCAGTCCAGACAGAGACATTGATCCGAAACGCAAACATATATATAATTGATTGTCTTAACTGGAATGACAGTTCTGTCATTTGATTCATAACCGTCCAAACTCAAAGTCATTTGGAGCACACAAACGGATAACAAGAGATGCACAGGTACATAAATTAATGAAAACGTCATAATGAAGTTAATTACACCATTGAGAAGTCGGGAGTAGTCCTAGGAACTGGTATAACCCCTTACTCGTTGTGTATTTTGTTCGCTATTACACGCTGAGCTACCGTGCCGGCTATTGGTTCAAACGGCTATGAGCACTATGGGACTTAACATCTATGGTCATCAGTCCCCTAGATCTTAGAAAACCACAGGACCACGGCGCTCATGAGCTCATATCATCCTTGACGTTGCCTATCTTCGCATGGACTACTCAGTTTGTATATTTTGCTTTTTTTTTTTTTTCATAGTTCCACACAACTTCTTCCTGTTTTCTCGATTGATCTGTGTTCAGTTTTTCAAGGCCTATCCACTGTGCCAACTTATAACTAAATCTGAGGGGGGTGCGATGGGGAGGTTCCCTTGTAAGTGTCGCCCATCCCATACTTGCCAGCCATAGTCCCCAGACAGGTGGGATAGCTGTTGTTGATTGTGCGCGCGTGTTTCGGCAGGTGGCCGCCGCGGCGCTGCTGCCGCCGTCGCTGGCGGCGCTGTCGCTGCCGGCGCAGAACGTGTGCGCCAAGTGCAACGTGAGCTTCCGCATGACGTCGGACCTGGTGTACCACATGCGGTCGCACCACAAGGGCGAGTCGCAGGCCGAGGCGCTGCGGCGGCGGCGCGACCAGGACAAGCTGCGCTGCCCCGTCTGCGCAGAGACGTTCCGCGAGCGCCACCACCTCACGCGCCACATGACGGCGCACCAGGACAAGGAGGGCGACCTCGTCGACGACAAGTGACCCGCGCCCAGGCCCGGCCGCCGCCGTCGACACGACGACCACGCCGACCCCTACCTGCGCTTCGACTGAGGCGAGGCCGTCCCTGCACGAGACAGCACCGACTAACGGACAGAGCCAAGGGCGTATCCAAGACTCTCACCGAAGAGGGGGGGGGGGGGGGACTTGACGAAACATAGGGTAGCATAGTCTTCCCCTGACTACAAAAAGTTGTTTTTGAGGAACCGTGCTCGAAGCATCTATAAGATTTGTTGCAAATGGTAGCTTAATGCTAGCGTAACTGTGGTGTGCGTACTGTAAGACCTTCGGTACACGCACCATCAGATTATTTGACTTGTCGCTCTAACGAAGTAGGCGCGTGTCAGCAATATGTCTCGTGGTTTTATCGTGGCGTGTTTATGTTCTGCTGTTAAGCTAGACGATAGAAATGCCAGTTGCACGCTTTGAGTGGCAGATTGACGGTGACCAACTTTAAACAGAACTTGATTAATTTTCACACACATTTATTAAAATAATAACAAGCATAAAATTACTTAACTTGATTCTGGATGCTATTTACAACTGACAGTCTGAAGTTCCTTTGGTCTTGGTACGTTAATCTTATTCTCACATATCTCTGATACTTGACAAAGTGTCTATACATTTATCTTCATGGCTATGTACAGGAATATGATAATCTTATTAGGTGCAGACTGAAACTTTACTATAGACTGGTGCAGACTGGTACAGACTGGTGCAGACAAATGCAGACTGACTAATCGGAGGTCTGTACACTCGTTATAATACCTCACGCGTTCAGGTATCACTGCGCGACTGTGATCCGCGAGGAGAAAAGGTTCTACGTTAGTAGCAATCTCATTTGCTGCGTTACATATCGGCGGAAGCAGAATTTGGTCCGTATCTAAGACAGCGCCATCTCGTAGTGCGGAAACGGACGAGCGCTGCGCCTGCGCTGTTGTGCTTAGCGGGGCGCGCTCTAGTGGGGAAAGTTGTGTATGCACTGACTGCGCGGAACTATGTACACAACAGTAACTCATAGAGTCCTTATGGGTACTTCTCCCTTTGTTGCACCTTATAACATATATATATATATATATATATATATATATATATATATATATATATATGTGTGTGTGTGTGTGTGTGTGTGTGTGTGTGTGTGACGGTAGTATCTGTTCCCGAAAGAACAGTTACCATAGATGACCATGCAGCTTTGCTAGAAATGAAATGATAATTAAATGGACGCCCTAGCTGCAAACAGGCGTTGATGTACTTCATGTAAGCAGGAGATCCTGGGTTCGATTTCCGGTCGGGGCACACATTTTCAATATGTCCCCAATGAAGTACATCAACGCCTGTTTGCAGCTAGGGTGTCCATTTAACTATCATTTCATTTCTAGCAAAGCTGCATTGACATCTACGGTAACTGTTCTTTCGCGAACAGATACTACCGTCACATATAGTTAAAATATGGCTTCCCGGCCATTGACCTTATTGTGCGAATGCACACGCTATGCCGGAACTCGTACGGGACTCAGTAGATTAATCTGCCACGAGTAATGAGTATGATGGGCAAACATCTATTAGGCGCACTACGAGTGTAGTGGTGTGGACATGCTGGGAATGTGCGTCTCACGGGGAGCGTGCAAGGGATAAGTCCCTGCAGGCGCACTATCCTCTGTGCCCTCGGTGGCTCAGATGGATAGAGCATCTACCAAGTAAGCAGGAGATCCCGGGTCCAATTCCCGGTCGGGGCACACATTTTCAATATGTCCCCAATGAAGTACATCAACGCCTGTTTGCAACTGGGGTGTCCATTTAATTTTCATTTCGTTTATATCGTATACACCATACTCAGTTTCTCTCCATATGTTTATCAACATCTCCTCAGTAAACGCCTCTACAGCGTGTCGTATTCGTGCCGGTTTCTCTGCACAACAGGAACTTGAAAACTGAACTATTTCCGCAACTAGCGATCCGCTCCACTTTCACACGGGTGGCTGTAAGTACCTACGTCTCACTACATGTCTGTCGTAGCGGTAATTTCATTTACGAGCCACTGCGCAGAACTACGATTAATAATCCGAGAACAACGTTAGGTAACTGATTATGATCATTTTCGTATAAATTAAATGGTTTAAGCAGCACGCGTCACTTGCCGGCGTACTGCAACACCAATAGGCGTGAGCGGACTGTCTGACTCAACGCACTAACAATGCATTCCGTGCACCAAAGGCGCCGCGCCTTACGATCTCTCATACGTCGTAGGAGCGGTCGCGCGAATCCGCCGCCAGTATCAAAATCTGCAGTAGTTCTTGAAAATAGGCTTCATATATATCCAGATAAAGGCGGCGATTGACATTAATTTACAACCTATATAGAAGAAGAATCTATGTATGCCTGTAAAGAGCGTGACGATAATAATTGCGTGTGGCTGAATGTCCTGGTGCAATTTTTTGAATTCCGCTCCACTTCAGCGGAAAGGGGACCCACAGTTTAAAAATCCACATAATTGGGAAGTGGTTACTAGGTAGGTCTTTTTTTTTGTTAAATAAAAGAAAAGAGACAGAGAGAGAGAGAGAGAGAGAGAGAGAGAGAGAGAGAGAGAGGGAGAGAGGGACAGAGAGATAAATGTCATGTTCCGACCGGGAATCGACGCGACCTCGTAGTTGTGTAGTCCGCACTTTACCACTACCGACTTCAATTCCGCTCAATGTCCACATCAGTGAGAGGTGATCATGATTTGATCATGTGTCCCTTCGGTTTTCAAGGGCTCGTTTGACCACCGGGCCCATCACGTATTCCGCTCAAGCTTCGCTGCTATCGGGAGTTGCAGCGGATGTACCACTAGATGGCAATTTCATCGCTTTCGAAGCGTCGGTGGACCCCAGTTCATCATAGTTCAGCCAATTTCCACGAAATATTTATCAATTATATACGCTAACCTTCCTCGTGAATCAGTCCGTTAGTCAAAAACGGACCATAGCCCCTATAGCAGTTTCTGAGATTAGCCCAAACATACAAATAGAAGCGACCTGGGAATTTCAGTTTATGTAATTATAAGAGAAGAGAGGAGACGTAGTTGTACAGAAAAATCGAGCGAGCTATGAATGGTGAAAGTGATGGCCATGATTATGGACCGTCTGTACCTATT
Organism: Schistocerca cancellata; assembly: GCF_023864275.1. Classification (NCBI taxonomy): domain Eukaryota; kingdom Metazoa; phylum Arthropoda; class Insecta; order Orthoptera; family Acrididae; genus Schistocerca; species Schistocerca cancellata. The sequence goes on along the minus strand of NC_064634.1, from coordinate 320,096,416 downwards.
TGTCTGTCCATAACGGCTTCGTCCAAGATCTGGAGATCAGATAGCCCCACGGGTGGCAGCATTTGTTGAAACACTGAACTAACTTTACTGTAGCTCAGGTGCAACAATAAGTTCCAAAACGTCCAGGTAAACTGCTGTCGTAATGGTAAGTTCACTACAAAAGAACAGTCCAAAACTTGTGTTGCGCACTAAACCAAACCAAACCCCACGTTCACTTTCTGGCGTTGCCTTATCTGCTGTACCTTGCTATGTGGGCTCTCCGACCTCCATATTCAGACATTATGTCTGTTTACTGTCCCAGAAGTGAGAAAAATCGCTCCATCGGAAAAACAAACTTAATTAAAGTAGTTATTATCTGCATTGATTCGTTCCAGCATGATCCTAGCAAACTCAGCACTTCTGGGCCCAACATTGTGGCTGAATAACTTGCATGAACTGCACTCTGTGTGTACGGAAATGCAACCGTTAGTGTGAAAATCTTCACCAAAGTGCTGTGAGGTACTTCTGTCGCTCTGTAAACACGACGCAACTATTTCTGCCGACTGCACTGAAATGCTGCATGCACGGTACCAACATTGTTGTCACTTCAGATTTATCTCTTCTTGCCTTGTCACCAATACTACCAGTCTCTTTCCGTGCCACACACCGACGCTATTCTAATCTCTCTTCTCTCAACCATATGTACTTCAGAATCGCCGCTGGACAGTAATAGGTGACCATGTCTCATAGAACCACAGAACATACTGCACTTTCTCCTGCGTAGATGATACTGTCACAGCAGCACTCTAAATTACACTATCTGTGCCAGAGCACATCTAGAACCGTGTTCGTAGAAACTTCATGAGTTCAATATGAAAAAGGACCGGAAATATATGGAAGTGTATCCATAAAAATCTTGCAGTCAGGCTACCATTTACAACAAAGTGCATAGTTCATTAGAAATAAACTGTTATTATCTGGGAAAGACTTTGTTGCTCACCTGCTAGTTTTGAGATTTCACACGTGGTTTTGTGTACATTTACTAGTGGTCGGTATCCATTACATGTTCCGCCTTTCTTCAAACTGCTAATGATTTCATACATCATTTCATACTTTCGTTGGTATGGTGGGGCAGGGTGCAAGTTCGGGTTTTGAAGATCTTTTTTTAGGAGGGGGCAACCACTTCCTACCCCCACTTTTCTGCCCCACTGTTTTGCTCGAATATTCAACAGAGACCCATATATGGTGTAATACGAACCGAAAGGTGGATAGCTTGGGTACATGTTTATTAATGGCTAACTGTAACACAACAAACAATTTAAGTCGACCACTTTCGAATTAGATTTCGAATTGTAGCGTTTGGTGTGAAATAATAAATTGGCAAAAATACTTTATCAAGAGAAGAATGGGTGAAAGGGGAAATCCACGGACTTAAAATGTCACAATTGTATCGCTGTGTTGACGAGATTAAATACCAAAGACTTTGTTGTAACACCAAGTACAAAACTTCTGATCTTCTAGTCACGGGCTGTTAAACTTAATGACTTTCTCATTATACTAATAACATCGATTTTCTGTCTGAGTCACTGTTTATTTGCAAATAAGACTGTGATGACAAACATGTGTGGTGCACATAAGGTTACTACCGGTTAAGCCTGCAAGACAACAAACTTCTAGTCACCGCCATGTGCCAAAAACATAATGCAATATGTAAACAAAATGAAATTCACGTTATGAAACGAAGTAACCAACAGCTGAAGCAGAAAATCGGTGATATTTGTGTTTCATTCGTAAAACATTTTATTATGCACGAAGACTGTCACTTGATCTCTTCAGTTAAAAACTTACTCCAAACAAAAGTTACCAACTCCAAGACCTTTACAAGGAAAAAAATTTACTCCTTCAGCAATATATGCACTACCTGTGGATAAGTTGTGAGTGTTACTTAACATTTCTGCTGTCGAATGGAATTATACAGTAAGTTTGTGAGACTCACTGAACATATACAGAGGAAAACAGCTTAACAGTGTTGCATAATTCCTCGTCACAAGACCTTCCACACAAAAATGTTTCGCTACTTTGGAATTAAAAAGTGAGATACAACCTTTTCAGTTGTGTCGTAGTTTTCAACATACAGTGATTACCGTGCATGTGTTGAAAAATGATGTATAGAACATTATTATCACGATGAACAATTTGATCCACTATAGTTTAGTAGCAAGTAGGAAGTGCTAAACGGTGATAAAAATATACTCATAATAAGTGCAATATAAATATTATGTCTAGTCAGACGCTGTAAATATTTGTGAATGTTGTTAGTTTACTAAATGATACGTAGTTACGTATCGCTTTATTATCTTCTTCTGTTCATTATAGAAGCTGCACTGTATCCCGTGTCTGTAAACAAAGCAGCAGAAAAACAAATTTATCAAATGTTATGTACATGTAAGTAAAATAATAGAAATGTTTATTATTGATTGTTCCAGTTATTCGTGTTATTGTACCCAATTGCAGTTTAACAGCCTGTGCCACCAGTATGCAGCAACTTACGAAAATCCATATTCTTAGACATTTAAATGGGAAAGAGTTCTACAGTAAAAGGGACGATGACTACGGTGTCTTGAAGCGTTATATATTTAACTGTGGTTATCTGAAAGAAATTTAACACATTAGTTTATTGCCTGATACAAATATAATGAGTTTTCACTTAATGTTCAGCTCCTAAGCTTTCATTTTACTTCGACAGAGATATTAGTACAGAAGGAGCAGCAGCTCAGTTTGAAAACCCTTTCATCAGAAACCATCCTCTTTGGAGCTATCAGTCGACCATATGCATGGAGTGAACGAGACAAATAATGAGAATTAAGAGATATTTGAACAGCCCCCGTCTTGATGCTGTTTCATTGTTAAGGGCTGTGAGATTTCAGATCTTTTGTAAACCATTTCAATTTTGCCTCTATAGTTACATCTACACACGTACTCCACAACTCACCGTACGGTGCATGACGGAAGGTATCAGCTTCTCGACTAGTAAGCATATCCCTTCTCAAGTATGCGATTGGCTGGATGAATATTTGACCGATAAAATTAGATATGTTATACTGGACTGCAAACGATCAGTAGAAACGAAAGTAAGATAGAATGTGCTGCAAGGAAGCGCAATACAGACGGCTAATGTTTGTAGTGTACGAGAGGTGTTCAACAGAGAATAATCATAATTTTTTGACAACACACCTTTACTCATCCTCATAATTTTTAATTATCCTACTCAAAATAGTATTCTTTGGATCGATGCGCGTTTATCAGCGTTTCTGCCGGGCAACAAAGGCAAGTCGAAAAGGTCCTTCAGAATCGTCTCCTGAGGCCTTACTATTGCTTCTGATGACGGAAAGTACGTCACTCGAAGGTGTTTTTAGAGGTTATGGAAAAGAAAAAAGTCACACGGTGCTAGATCTGGACTATAGGAGGGGTGAGGGATGCACTTCACACTGATGTTCAAATGTGTGTGAATTCCTAAGAGACTAAACTGCTGAGGTCATCGGTCCCTAGACTTACACACTACTTAAAATAACTTACGCTAAGGATAACACACACACACACACACGCACACCCATGCCCGCCGGAGGACTCGAACCTCCGGCGTGAGAGGCCGTGCGAATCGTGACATGGCGTCTCTAACCGCGCGGCCACTCCGCGCGGCTTCACACTGATTATTGCCAGACTTTCAGTAACAACATCTGCAGTATGCGACCGTGTATTATTGTGGTGCGGCATGCATGTTTCACGGATATGTGGTCTTGCAGAGTTTTCAGAACATCCCTGCATTATTGTCCAGTTAATGATGTGTGTGCGAGTAAAAGGAGCTGATAAACCATTCCATAAATTAAAAAAATGAGACGATCATCACTTTCTCAGCAGAAGCAACCACTTCTGCAGCTATTGGGGGTTGGCAATGAAGGAAGTTTCCACACTGGTTCTTGATGCTTGCTCTCAGGATCAAAATAGTATAGTCAAGTTTCACCCGCAGTTACCGTCTTTGAAAGAAAGTCCGGATCTCCCTCTAACATCGCGCGGTACCTCAACTGTTACGATAGGTGGTACTGAACGTGTCTTAACTTTCTCGACTCTCACAGGCGGCAAACAGGAGTGCCCACAATGAAACAAGCACGGTATGTTTCTTACACTTTAAGCTAACATAGTATCATAAGATTAAATTGTAGCGTGAGAAATTATGACCATAAAAGAGTATGATGATTCTTTATCGACCAACCTTGTAAATAAACGATTAACCAGACAGGGTCAAAGGCAATGGAAGAATACTTTTTTTTATTTATCATATGGCTGCTTAAGAACAATATTAAATATACACTGAAGAGCCAAAGAAACTGGTACACCTGCCTAATATCGTGCAGGCCATCGCGAGCACGCAAAAGTGCCGCAACACGACGTGGCATGGACTAATGTCTGAAGTGGTGGTGGAGGAGGCAACTGACACCGTGAATCCTGCAGGGCTGTTCATAAGTCCGTAAGAGTACGAGGGAGTGGAGACCTCTTCTGAACAGCACGTTGCAAGGCGTCCGAGATATGCTCAATAATGATCATGACTGGGGAGTCTCGTGGCCAGTGGAAGTGTTTAAACTCGGAAGAGAGTTCCTGGAGCCATTCTGTAGCAATTCTGGACGTGTGGGGTGTCGCATTGTCCTGATGGAATTGTCCAAGTCCGTCGGAATACACAATGGACATGGATGGATGCAGGTGATCAGACATTATGCTTACATACGTGTCACCTGTCAGAGCCGTATCTGGACATATCATAGAAATATCAGGAGTCCCACATCACTCCAACTGCACACGCCCTACACCATTACAGAGCCTCCACAAACTTGAACACCCCCCTGCAGTCATGCAGGGCCCAAGGTGCATGAGTTGTCTCCATACTCCATACACGACTGATACAATATGAAACGAGACTCGTCCGACCAGGCAACATGCTTACACTCATTAACAGTCCAATGTCGGTGTTGATGGGCCCAGGCGAGGCCTGAGGATTTTGTGTTGTGCAATAGTCAAATGTCTGTTAATTCCTAAGGAACCACACTGCTGAGGTCAATCGGTCCCTAGACTAACTTTTGCTAAGAACAACACACACACCTACGCCCGAGGGAGAACTCGAGCTTCCGGCGCAAGAGGCCGCGCAATCCGTGACATGGCTCCCTAAACCGCACGGCCAATAATAGTTCCCCAGGTTCCAGAAGGTAAGTTTTCTTTGAGATTTCCACAGCAGCACATATGATCCCAGTTTCCATGAAGAGTTTTGAGAATATTCAATATCTTCAGATTCTTTGAAGAAGTTATTCGCGTAATGAAATGAGATCGAGATACAATAGTATTTTTATTATAGAGACGAAAAAGGTATCTTCATTGGGTCATTTTCTGTAGGCATTTCAATGATCAGCCAATTTAATTTAAAGCACAGGCACCTTACAAATTGTGCAAGCAATGGAAAGTGGATCAGTGGTGCCGTGTTCTCTTTGCTGACGACTTCAGCGTTTTCCCGACGCCTGATGATCGGCGCAGATGTGTTTGGAGGCGCCCAGGCACCAATGCGCGGCTCAAGCATGCCCGATGTGCTCAGCATAGTGAAGAGTCAGTCATATTTTGAGCCGGTATCATGTACCGACGTACGGCACCTCATTGCTATCACGAGTTAGCTAAATGCTTTGGATGATCCAGTCCACCACCCATTCCTAGAGTCAACGTCAGGATGGTATCGTCTTTCAAGACGATGATGCACCAGCACAAAATGCACTCTTCTGGTGAACGCTTTCCTCAGGGAGGCGGGAATGAACAGAATGAACTGCGGCATTTCCTGACAAGACCCCGAGCCGGCCGCTGTGACCGAGCGGTTCTAGGCGCTTGTCCGGTACCGCACTGCTGCTGCGGTCGCAGGTTCGAAACCTGCCTCGGGCATGGAAGCGTGTGGTGTCCTTAGGTTAGGTTTAAGTAGTTCTAAGTGTAGGGGACTGATGACCTCAGATGTTAAGTCCCATAGTGCTTAGAGCCTTTTGAATCACGATCCCGATGAGCATGCTTAGGACCAGTTCAGTCTTAATGTGAAATATCGTACGTACCTTCATCACTGGTTGCCCTGAGGAGTGTCGCTGTCGACGAATGGAACACGGCTGGGCACTTTGGATAGATAGGGAAAACAGTGCCCTTCCGAAAAGATCGCCTTAATTTAATTAGCGACTTTTTTATTTCACATGAAAGCTATTTTATTTTTAGTATAATGAGGATTAGGCTGTCCTCACATGGAACATATTTCTCATCGCGGGGCACATGGGATGTGATATCAAATGTTGAAATGTGTGTGAAATCTTATGGGACTTAAGTGCTAAGAGCCGGCCGCGGGTGGCCGAGCGGTTCTAGGCGCTTCAGTCTGGAACCGCGCGACCGCTACGGTCGCAGGTTCGAATCCTGCCTCGGGCATGGATGTGTGTGATGTCCTTAGGTTAGTTAGGTTTAAGTAGTTCTAAGTTCTAGGGGACTGATGACCTGAGATGTTAAGTCCCATAGTGCCCAGAGCCATTTGAACCATTTTGAACTGCTAAGATCATCATTCCTAAGCTTACACACTACTTACCCTAAATTATCCTAAGGACAAACACACACACACATGCCCGAGGGAGGACTCGAACCTCGGAACCAGCCGGGACCAGCCGCACAGTCCATGACTGCAGCGCCAAGACCGCTCGGCTAATCCCTCGTGACGGTTTCTGCGCGCTCTGAAACGACCTGGTACATCTCACGGAATGAGTTCCTCGCCTTGCGAATCTGCTTCTTTTCGCTTCAGAGCCGACTACTCCATGAGCTACGCTACAGCTCTAACATGTCAGCACGTTGTAAGTTACATTCTACACAAATATCTAAAGCTGCAACCACAGATGTCATTATCAGATATTTAACTATAACAGACTACACCAAAAACAACGAGCTTTAGATAAGTTGTCAACGCGCCGTAGTACTGAAACACCACACTTCCGTAGCACACAAGTTAAAATACGAAAAGCATGAAATATGAAAAGCCTTTAACTGTTTATGTGTAGTTTACCGTCGTTTTCTTGTAAAGAACAATATCAAGCTCGGGGCGTTTTCGAGAGGTCTTCAGTGCGCCCATGGTCTGAAACAGCTTTTTTCATAGCATGTACATAGTAATAAAAACCACCTAGTGTTGAGTTCAGCTCCATATGACTTAATCCAGTATGGTGTTTACTGCCTGTGACGTAAAACTAATGTTGCATCTCATTGGCCAGGTTTTTCTCCATGTACCAAAAATTTCACTTCCAATTCCTTTCGCACTTCACGAAGTGGTGGAACATGAAATTCCGCGCTGTGACGTCTCTAAACTCGACCAGCTCTTCGTCCACGAATGTTTTCACCCTCCGTGTGAGGACGGCTTCGGTCTCTCATTCCCTGCTCCTCTTCAATCTGTGCCTACACTTGCTACAGATACGCAGGTTTGTAGTGGACGCTGTAAAAAATACATGGAAGTCACAGACTGTGTCGTAACTACTTTTTCTAATGACGCGTTTAGATTTGCACATTATCATCAGGTTAATGTGTAAAAAGCCGTAAAGAAAGCCGTAAAGAACCACAAATAATCCTTAGTGCATAACAGTGGTCAACTGATCAATAAGAACAAACAGGAAATGAATAAAAGCACAATGAGAAAAAATACCAAGGTTAAGATGAGCACATCATACAGTTATTGAGACATGTACCTTATTGGTAACACAATGCGAAACAGTTATCGCTACGGCGGTTGCCGCCATCCAGGAAGACATCTAGGCCACCAGTTGGCATTAGTGTTGAGCATTAATGTTTAAGAATTAAATACATTTATTACAATCCCATGAAAAATGACGAAGATACGACCTAGAGGTTTTGTGTTGTAGTGGAGTTTGTGAGACTTGAAGGATTGACACTTGTACAGAGAAGGAACATATTGACATCTGTACGAAGCCCAGGACTCTGTAGGTAGTGGACAGGGTGTTCCACAAGTAGGAGACACCGGCCCATCCACCGCTACCTGCAACGTATTCTGGGAATTCCAAAGCCCATTTCCTGGCCAAAGTTCCCTGTCCCCGCACAAGTTAGCTGTGTGTGTGGCTTTCTTCCAGAGTTCAGTATTGCAGTTGACCTCTGACTGGCAAGTAGTTCCGTGTTTTAGGGCATAATGGCGTTCACCGAGATCACCAACGGGAAGCCTTAACTGATTTGCAACGGGCATAAGTGTATAGTGTACAAACAAGAAATGACTTACTGGCTTTGTATAAACTTTACAAAGAATAACTGCAAATTAAGGCTATGCATAAAGAATAACACAGGGAAGGTAGCCATATTTGTATTCCAGATGGAGCAGCAAATGAAGCGCGAAAAAATTTTGTCAGCGCAAAGAAGCGGGCAAAAGAAAAAGACGCTATAGTTTTATCAGTTTACGTCGAAGAAGTAGGGCAGCTCTTCAGTCGAGGCTACGACTTAGTAATATCGTTACCATCACACAGCAGTGCGAAAAAATTGTTACATTTCATTAAGCGAAAATATGTGGGAGCTACACAAGTTCCCATCGATTCTGGAAGAATATTCTTCCAAGAAAGTAATTTATTGATGAACGATGATAGCAGATATGGGTGGACCAAGGTCCACCAACTCGCTCTCATCTAGACACTCATTGAGACACTGGTACCTAGGACGACGCCCGTGATAAGACTTCACCTCCGGTGCTGGAGTAGCAGTCCCAAAATTTTATTTTCTTCTGAAGTGGTCAAGTGCGTGTGCAGTCATTTTTTGAAATACGTCAGCTGTCAGCTGTATGTTGTGGTCACTTTTTGAGTGAAGTCAACTGCACGTGGAGGAAACACAAGTTGAGCCGACAGTACAGCGTTTTGCATCCCATTTTCAGACACTTAGGACATTCTATGGCTGCTAAGCTTGATCACAGCTACGGTTAGAAATGATTGATGAAATACTCATGCCTGTAACGGGCCACGCAGAGTTAGTGTTACAATGTGGATCCACCATGCATTATATCCTGAGTGATGTTCGAATGCGGATCCACAATATGCCACATCCAGGGTAGGGTATGAAGGTGGATCCACCGCATGTGATATCTGGAGTGATGTTCAACGATGGATACGCAATACGGTTCGAAAGGTTCGAAAGTGGATCCACTAAGTGTTACGTTCAGAGATGTGTACTATGTCTAAAGGTGGACCCACCAGTGGGAAGAGAGGGACGTGGGAGCGATCTTCAGCGTGCACACAAACACAGACATACAGAAAATAGAGCAAATGCACTGCAGCTGTAGAATATGTGGTTGGAGGTGACTGGATGCATTCGAGTACAGTGCTATACTGTGCTATCCGACCAGAAAAAGCTTGTATTTGTGCGAGGTGCTGACAAATGTGCTACATTTACAAGCAGTTTTAGAGTACGTAGTGAGAAGTGATTTCATGGTTGAATGGGCAAAAAATCGATGAAATTACAAAAATTGACCGAAAGTGTGTATAAATTAAGGGAAAATACTGCAAAGTGCGGGGAAATTGCGGGAGAATGACAGAGTACTTGCATGTATTCTTCTTGGCGCAGAAATATTCTTGTACAAGCGAACGAGTATGAGACAGCAAGAAGAATACGAGAAAAAGTTGACATACCTGTACCAAGTACTAGGGACACAGTCACTTTTCGTCGACAGCGATAAGACGGCTGGAATAGAATGTTTAACGTGAATGACCACAAAATGCAGTGTTAAATTCATACACAAATCAAAAAGAGTTTTGCATCACCTCGTTTCCGAGAGTTCCGGAACCTGTACAGAAAACTGGAATAGATATCAACATTATTTCCGCCATTTTTATTGCTCATAAAACCACACATTACATGTTGAAGCACCATACAGCGAGATTTTCAGAGGTGGTGGTCCAGATTGCTGTACACACCGGTACCTCTAATACACAGTAGCACGTCCTTTTGCGTTGATGCATGCCTGTATTCGTCCTGGCATACTAACCACGAGTTCATCAAGGTAGCCGGCCGTGGTGGCCGAGCGGTTCTACGCGCTTCAGTCTGGAACCGCGCGACCGCTACGGTGGCAGGTTCGAATCCTGCCTCGTGCATGGATTCGTGTGATGTTCTTAGGTTTGTTTGGTTTAAGTAGTTCTAAGTTCTAGGGAACTGATGACAAAAAATGGTTCAAATGGCTCTGAGCACTATGGGACTCAACTGCTGTGGTCATCAGTCCCCTAGAACTTAGAACTACTTAAACCTAACTGACCTAAGGACATCACACACATCCATGCCCGAGGCAGGATTCGAACCTGCGACCGTAGCAGTCCCGCGGGTCCGGACTGCGCGCCTAGAACCACTAGACCACCGCGGCCGGCGGAACTGATGACCTCAGATGTTAAGTCCCATAGTGCTCAGAGCCATTTGTTTTTTCATCAAGGCACTATTGGTCCACATTGTCCCACACCTCAACGGGGATACGGCGTAGATTCCTGGTGGGTCACGTCGTCCATAAACAGCTCTTTTCAATCTATCCTAGACATGTTCGATAGGGTTCATGCCTGGAGAACACGCTGGCCACTCTAGTCGAGCGATGTCGTTATCTTGAAGGAGTAATTCATAAGATGTGCATGATGGGAGCGCGAAGTTTCAGCCACGAAGATGATTGTCTCGCCAATATGCTGCCGATATGGTTGCACTATCGGTCGGAGGATGGCATTCACGTATCGTACAGCCATTTCAGAGCCTTCCATGACCACCAGCGGCGTACGTCGACCCCACATAATGCCATTCCAAAACAACAGCGTACCTCCACCTTGCTGCACTCGTTGGACAGTTTGTCTAAGGCGTTCAGCTTGAGCGGGTTGCCTCCAAACACGTCTCCGACGATTGTCTGATTGAAGGCATATGCGACACTCGTCGGTGAAGAGAACGTAATGCCTATCGCGAGCGGTCCACTCGGCATGTTTTTGGGCCAATCTGTATCGCGCTGCATGGTGTCGTGGTTGCAAAGATGGACTTCGTCGTGGACGTCGGGAGTGAAGTTGCGCATCATGCAGCCTATTGCGCACAGTTTGAGCCGTAACACGACTGGCTGCACAGAAAGCATTATTCAAGATGGTGGCGTTGCTGTTAGGGTTCCTCCGAGCCATAATCTGTAGGTAGCAGTCATCCACTGCAGTAGTAGCCCTTGGGTGGCCTCAGCAAGGCATGTTACCGACCGTTCTCTCTGCATCTCCTCCATGTTCGAACAACATCGCTTTGGTTCACTGCATGGAGCACTTCATGGCACAAAGTAACAATGCCGATGCGATCGAACCGCGGTATTGTCCAACTAGGCATGGCTGAACTACAGACAACACGAGCCGTGTACCTACTTCCTGGTGGAGTGACTGGAACAGATCGGCACTCAGACTCCCTCCGTCTAATGGGCGCTGCTCATGCGTGATTGTTTACATCTTTGGGCGGGTTTACTGTCATCTCTGAACAGACAAAGGAGCTGTGTCTGAGACACATTATACACAGTCAATGTCTATCTTCAGGAGTTCTGGGAACCGGGGTGATGAAAACCTTTTTTTGGTATGTGTATATGTCGCGTCACGAGGCCAGGTGTGACCCCAAAATTACCAGCAACCATCTTATAGATTTTTATAAAGTGTCCTTAGCTGATGAGATTGTATTTTATACTGAAATATATAACTACAGAATGGTTCGTGTGTTTAACACTGTGCAGGACTGTTTAGGTGTTTAAATACTAACAAATAATATTTACAATGTGCTTCTCTGTACTGTCCATCAATCACAACCATGCGGTGTCAGCTGACAAATACCTTACAGAACAGTCGGTGTATGGTTTTTTAGCAACATTCTACTGTATGTCTATTGAGGTAATAGTGATAAATAGAAGTTGACCGCTGACTTTGATTCTTTTCTGGAAAAGAGGACCATCTGCCTTTAAGTTGTCGTGGATCTCCATTAAAGTATGATACAAAGTAAATGGAGTGGTCTGTTGAGAGGGGTTGTAACGAGGTATAATTTAATGGTAGGTTGATGACGGATTCTAGAGAAAGCGAGATGTTGCTGCAAGTCTTTTATCACGCATTTAACCATTTTTTTTCGTTGTTCCCTCAGTGTGCATCAGTTGTGCGGTACAATTTGCGATCGATTCGAGTACAATTGCGTGTTCTGTGCGTGACTTAAAGGGCTGTCTACGTGCGATCGTTAACAGAAAACCTCTCCACACCACCGTCAACTGAGGGTTCCTTCGCACATATGTCCACCAAACCGATGGAAAACGTATTTTGGCACCCTCCCCTAGACGAAAGAAGATGTATGCGAAGCACTTCATTCCCATGCCACATCTTCGGCATAGCTCGAGTCTTCAGCTTCTTCATAACTGAATAACTATGACAACCTATCGACGTTGGAGAAAAACATCGAAAAACCGCGAGAACTACAGGCTTGAACAAATAAGCAAATGCTAGTCAAGCCTGCAGGTTGCGCTGTTCGTTTTGACCGCGAACGGCACCTGTGCACTGTCCTCAATAAGTTGCAGCTTTTAGTTGTGGTCTGTAGTTGAGAGTATATTATGTCGGAGCTAAGTGACAAACGTCATGGATTACCCCTTTATACGATATGATTCAAGAGGCTGAAGTAAAAGACGCAATTATGCATTACTTTATGTTCAGCAAGCGCAACGCGGTTGGCCGAACCTGTTCGTGGTGCACCCCCTGGTCCGCGTCGGCGGCACGTATGACTACGACCTGGCGATGATCCGGCTGCAGTCTCCGCTGAGGGAGGGCCCCCACGTCCACACTGTGCCGCTGCCGCACAGGACAAACTGGCGTGGATAGCTGTATCAAACCATCGCTAGAGTAATTTTGATTAAGTTGATCAGGTGACTGTTTATGAATTATGGTGCATACGATCAGTTAGTCGTTAAGCATGTGAAACAATATTTTATTAGCTTTCACGTTCACGCGTTTCGCTGAGGAGCGGAAGAAACTGGTACACCTTCCTGTGTAGGGCTCTCGCGATCACGGAGAAGTGACGCAACACGACGTGGCATGGACTCGACTAATGTCTGAAGTAGTGCTGGAGGGAATTGACACCGTGAATCCTGCAGGGCTGCCCATAAATCCGTAAGATCACGAGACGGTGGAGGTCTCTTCCGGAGACGTTGCAAGGAGTCCCAGATATGCTCAATAATGTTCATGTATGGGGAATTTGGTGGCCAGTGGAAGTGTTTAAACTCAGAAGAGTGTTCCTCTAGCCACTCTGTACCAACTCTAGACATTTGTGGTGTCGCATTGTCCTGCTGAAATTGCCCAAGTCCGTCGGAACGCACAATGGACATGTTGGATGCAGGTGGTCACATGTCAGAGTCGTATCTAGACATATCAGCGGTCCCATATCACTCCAACGCACACGCCCCACACCATTACAGAACCTCCACCAGCTTGAAGAGTCCCCCGCTGCCATGCAGGATCCATCGATTCATGAGGTTTTCTCCATACTCGTACACGTCAATCCGCTCGATACAATTTGGAACATGTTTCCAGTGATCAGCAGCCTAATATCGGTGTTCCCGGGCCCAGGTGAGGCGTAAAGCTTTGTGCTGTGCGGTCATCAAGGGTACACAAGCGGGCCTTCGCCTCCAAAAGCCCATGTTGGTGATGTTTCGTTGAATATTTCGCACGCTGACACTTGTTGATGGCCCAGAACTGAAATCTGCAGTAATTTGCGGAAGGGTTGCACTTCTGTCACGTTGGACGATTGTCTTCAGTCGTCGTTGGTCCCGTTCTTGCAGGATCTTTTTGCGAACGCAGCGATGTCGCACATTTGATGTTTTACCGGATTCCCAATATTCACGGTGCACTCGTGAAATGGTCGTACGGGAAAATCCCCACTTCATCGCTACCTCGGAGATGCTGTGTCCCATCGCTCGTGCGCCGACTATGACACCAAAATCACTTAAATCTTGATAAACTGCCATTGCAGCAGCAGGAACAGAACTAACAACTGCGCCAAACACGTTTTATGGTACATAGGCGTTGCCGACCGCAGCGCCGTATTTTGCCTGTTTACATATCTCTGTATTTGAATACGCATGACAATGCTAGTTTCTTTGGCGCTTCACTGTACACTTAGTGTGCACGACTTCGTACACAATGATATGGAGGGGTGGGCCACAGAGCGTAGCGGTCAGTTTGATGGTAGCGACCTGGACAGGAGCAGAAATGATTAGCGAACAAGATAACACAGTAAACAGAAAATTTACTTAACTTATATTTTTCGAGGCATACGAAGACTCATTACAAATATTGTTGCAAGAAATAGACAGAAGCTATCAGAATGTCAACTAGGATGAGACTCTCTGAACTAAAGCACGAAGTGTGTCGTCGTAGCGATGAGGTTCCAAGTGGAAGTAGGGTGAATGGCTCCCGCTTGCTGTCCTTTACTGTGGCGGCAGATGACGCCAGGCTGTTGCAGGTGTGGCTCAGTAGACACACACCACTGGGTCCGCCAGATCCTATGGGTCAGACAGAAACTTGCTATTCCTTTACCAAAGTCTTTACTCCATGAGGTGGAATCGATACGTGATACCTCAATACGGAAGTAACATAATAGGTTTCAAAAAATGGAGCAGATTCTGTGCATAGGGGATTCACAGTCCACCACTGCAGCGGGCCGCGCGCCATCTTGTATCGGTCGAGGGCAGAGCATTTTCGTATCACAGCGAGTACAGATTATTCCACCACAGACCACCCGAAGGCAGACGCCTACGCCAGTACCAGCTAAAGTTCAGCCAAGCTGGTTCGCGCCCCATCTGCCCTGTTTCCGGCGGCTCCACAGCTGGAAGGGGACGGGGGAGGCTAAGATGCCACCCCCCCCCCCTCCCTCCGACATCCTCCATAAGAGATCGCTGGCCCCGCTTTTAACACTCGTAATAAAAGCGCCGGGAGCAAAGTGGTAATTACGAGAGCAGAGAGAGCTTGCCGAGCCAACCCCCACCCCGGGCTCACCCTTTCATAGCGCGGCGGCGCACAGCCGCTACGGGCCTCCGCCCTTATTTTAACTGTGTTCGAAAACTGTTAAATTAAATGGAGCGAAAAGGTGCGATAGCGGCGCGGCTCGGCGCTGCGCGGGGGCTGTTGTGTGCCGTGCCTCGCTCTCTATACTCCGATTGTCCCGTCCGCTGTGTATCGCGGCGGGCGCGGTATAATTTATAAGAGCCACTCCGCACTCGTTGCCTGATTAATGCGCGCTTCTCGCCTGTCCATCTGTGACGCTCGCATGTATCATCTGTCCAGTCTGTAGCCTAATTAATATCCTCCTCTCCGCCCGTCTCCTATCCTCTCTGCGACGCGAACGAAACACCATATGTTACAGTGTAGCACTAATGTACTGTTCCCGACGTGAGCCACACTTTGCCCTGTTAGGTGCACCAGTCGAACTGCTGCAGTCTCAGTTTGTTTTATTGGCGTACGGATATGCATAAAGTTACGCTGATGTGTACATAGTGAGCGGTTTCACTCCGTTTCCGGTCCGACACATCTCGTTTTTATTCTGTACAATCCATTAATCGCAATTACAGTCATTATAAAATGTAAACTTTCATTGCCGGAAATGTTACAAATAATAAAATGTTCTGGGATGTCATGACGTGGTCGAATGGATTTCACAGTGGTTCTAGGCGCTACAGTCTGAAACCGCGCGTCCGCTACGATCGCAGGTTCGACTCCTGCCTCGGGCATGGATGTGTGTGATGTCCTTGGGTTAGTTAGGTTTAAGTAGTTCTAAGTTCTAGGGGACTGATGACCTCAGATATTAAGTCCCATAGTGCTCAGAGCCATTTGAACCATTTTCGATTTCACATTTAAACCAAACGTTTCGTCCTCATCTGCGGAGCACATTTTCAGTTCTTTGAAGCTCCGGGTCACACACATTGGCTCGCTACTGACTGCAGCAAAATTCACACACAGCTGCGTGACGTCACAAGTTTTGAATCCCTGAGCGCAATTATCCGTTGCCGATTGCCGTCGTCAGTTGTTGCTGTCACTCCATGGTGGAAGACTGGTACACATCTCCTTCATCACGGGAATCCACGTCATTCATCAGCATTAAGGACTATACAGAGGGTCATAGAATTTCTAAAACACACCAGGAATGTGAAGAGGAAGGAGATGAGGGTGTGACATTGAACAATATTGGATTCTCCGGTGCTGAATAAAATCTGTCTAGTGTTCCGCGATGGGATTATAGCAACAGCGGATGGCGGCAGTCGACAATGGGTATTCAAAACATGTGACGTCACGCCAATGCGGGGAGGCATGCGTAAACGAAATTTTGCTTTTTAATATTTCATTTACTGCTAGCAGCTTCGAGCGACGGCTCCTTCCCAAACGATATCTAGATGTGCAGGTACCTGTCTACCTAATCAGGACAAAAGTCGAAGCTAAATTTTATTTGCAATGTAAATCGATTTATTAATTTAGTAACAAACCATATTTCTGAAACAAAAGTTGGTATTATAGTAGTCATCCACGAATATAAAAAAACAAGAGTATATCGTAACTGAAAAATAATATTTTGCATCTGGTAACGTTAGTAAAAATGAGCCGGAAATCCAACGACAAACTTTCAGAGGTGATATTACGGACCAAAACAAGAAAAAAAATCTAGTAAACATGGGCTCAAAAATTCAGACCTTAAGATCTATGAACATGTGTTCATCTTCAATATTATGAAACAAATCTCTTCTGATGAAAGCTCTTTGCTTTCTATATTTTTGGTGGCAGTTCAGACCAAAACAAGAAACAATGTCTGGCAAACATGGGCTTCAAAATGCATACCTTAAGAGCTACGGTCATTCGCGTCTCACAGTAGCGAAGATGAACAAGTGCGCGTAGCTTTTAAAGTACACATTTTAGAGCCCATGCTTACGTGACATTGTTTTTTTGGTTTCGTCTGTACTACCTCCTCTGAAAGTATATTAGTAGGTTCACACTGTATAAATAAATCTGACCAACTGTGTTATATGTTACAAATCCATTAATGACAGGATCATCTCTATCAAAGTGAATGGTTCTCCGTATAAACTCGACATTATTCATATCTATTCTCATACTATTGTAGTGTCGGATGAGGAGACAGAGGATTTCTATGAACAACTGGAACAACTTCTTAGTAAGATCCATGACAAGAAACAAAAGCCTTCAATACTAGAACCGGACACATGCGTATAATCTGTAGCTTGACTTTATCGTCTCGGTGAAAGAAATGAACGAGGCAGGTACTTACTGGCTTTCTGAGAGAGTAACGACATGAACGTCTGTAACACTATATTCAAGCATCACCCAAGATGACTGTACTCTTGGTTATCACCTGGTGACAGATTTAGAAACCAAACTGACTTTATCCTAGTACCAAGATTTTGGGAGACTTCAGTCTTAGACTCTAACACCTTTCCCGAAGGTGATTGTGGAAGAGAACATAATCTGCTATCCTTGAATTTGCTGATTAAGCTCAAATCTACCCAAAAGAGCGAAGAAAGACAGCTAAGACTCACAAACAAGGAAGTTCTTCGGGAATTTAGTGACCTTGTAAGACCAAAACTCCACAACATCAGTCTTGATATGGAAGCATTAGCATCACAAACATAGACTGAATGAAGAAGGTTGTCTCCTCGTCACTTCTTACATCAGAACGACCGCAAATTTCGAAACGTCCTTGGATATCACAGTCCACACAGCAATTCAAATGGTTCAAATGGCTCTGAGCACTATGGGACTCAACATCTTAGGTCATAAGTCCCCTAGAACTTAGAACTACTTAAACCTAACTAACCTAAGGACATCACACACACCCATGCCCCAGGCAGGATTCGAACCTGCGACCGTAGCAGTCCCGCGGTTCCGGACTGCAGCGCCAGAACCGCTAGACCACCGCGGCCGGCCACACACAGCAATTAATGAAAGAGAGAAGCAGTCACAAGAAAACTGGTATCCGCACTACCTAGGATCGCGACAGGTAGGAGAAAACTACATAAAGTGGCCACCCTAAGCAAAAGGTTGTTTTTCTATGACCACGTGTCACAGGTAAGCATATGAAATATGTCTGTACAAAACGAATACATTCTGTAACTATACGGCAATTGTATTGTTCTTCAGATCCTTCTTCCGTAATGGAAAAGTGAGCTAGATGAAAGTCTGCAAAATGGCCACCTAGCCAAGTAGGTAGGGCAAAGTGGCCAGAGACAGAGAAAAGGAAAAATGAGCGTCTCGGGGAAACACAAAGGTGAGCACCATTGCCATGTATTTTGAGTGGCGGTAAATGTGAGCAGCAGAGTATTATATACCTGGAAAAAGCACTAATTTCGTTCAACGGAAGTCAGGGTGGTGCTTCATGGTAAACACCAGTCTCTGCCTGCTGCGGGAACCTGATGGCAGGCTAGCGTTAGGAAGGAGACGCGTACGTTTTCCAAGTTTCTAGCCTAATTTGATGAGTTACAAGGAAAGGAAGAAGTTCTTAGTGATGCTGAAATGTCCGACCGGGGAGCTTATTATCAAATTTCTGCTGTTTAAGGCTTGGTGGTGTGTATCTGCATATTTGTTCATTAAAATTGATACTAGAAATAAGCCGGCCGGTGTGGCGGAGGGGTTCTAGGCGCTTCAGTCTTGAGCCGCGCGACAACTACGGTCGCGGGTTCGAATCCTGCCTCGGGCATGGATGTGTGTGATGTCCTTAGGTTAGTTAGGTTTAAGTAGTTCTAAGTTCTAGGGGACTGATGACCTCAGATGTTAAGTCCCATAGAGCTCAGAGCCATTTGAACAATTTTTTTGATACTAGAAACAATAATAATAACAACAATAGTGACATAAATAATAGTAATAATCCCTTCTTGCTATTCAGGTAATCTGCAAAAGATTTCGAACTGGTCTTAATATCGAGCAGTCTGTTACTGTCATGGAGGGACAGAAGAACAGACAACCTGCCAGGGTAGCAGAGCGCGCTAACGCGCTGCTTCCTGGACTCTGGTAGGCGCGCCGGCCCCGGATCGAATCCGCCAGGCGGATTAACGACGAGGGCCGGTGTGCCGGCCAGCCTGGATGTGGTTTTTAGGCGGTTTTCCACATCCCGCTAGGTGAATGCCGGGCTGGTCCCCACGTTCCACCTCAGTTAGACGCGTCGCAGACATTTGAAACACGTCCGCACTATTTCACGATTTACACTCGACGCAGACAGTTGGGGTGCACTGATTCCGTCGTGGGGGGTACGGGGTGGCGGCAGGAAGGGCATCCAGCCATCCTTCACACTAACACTGCCAAATCCGTTGTAATCACGCCGATCCTGCGATCGCTGCGGGACTGTGGCGTAAGCGAAAGAAAGAAAGGGGCAGAAGAACAGACGAACAGATCATCTTTGAAAAGGTTGAGATGCACCTCACAACAAAAGTTGAAGCACAAGAGGTGTACCATACACATAGGTTAAGCAAACTCAGAACAGACACACGCCAAGAACTGAATGCCGGTGCCTGTCGCAGGAAACAAACGCTAACCTGGCGACGACAGTACTTGACTGGGGCTAGGCAGTACTCTCACATTTCGAAATAAGTTACCAAACAATGCGATGGTGTGGAAAAAATAATTCAAGAGCACTTCCCCTTCCAGGTGCATACAGAATAACATCCAACATTTTCCCGATACCGTTCACACGACCGAATTCATAACGCGAACGCTGCAACGACAATAATTAAAATCGAATGCAGGATTTCAGTCGGATCGCGCAACTAAGATCTCGATATAGTTGTGATAGTACAAAGCATCATGAATAAGCTTTCGAGGACCAAATCTCCAAACGCTTGGCACGAATGGCAAACGTAAATATCCCATTAGGAATGGCATGTCAAACTGGAAACCTCTCCAAACGATCAAAATGATTTTACAAGACGTGGTACCAAAACTTGCTACCAACACGCACTCTGACTGGTGCAAGACATGAAACACAAACAAAATTAGAAACTATTACTACATGCGACTCGCACACCGAACAAACAACACGTATTCCTAATCACTAACAACGCGTCGTTTGCTAAACCTCTCCTAGCGGAGCTAACGCATTGCAGAACACGCAATTCATGATAGATTAGGAACACAAACACACACTACACTCACCGCAAAACACGGAGACCTACAGTTGGCAGAAAGGATGCTTCAAACATTCGACGAATGAGAAACCGCGCTCAGACGACAGGACAAAATACACTGATCAGCCAGAACATTATGACCATCGACCTGGTATGTAAACCCTCCAGGCGACAACAGCGTCACCTGCCGAGGAATGCCTGCTAGTCAGACACACGCATGTAGTATCAGTGAGCGTGCTGTCCGTGTGGGGAAGGCGCGCGATCTATATGAGTTTGACCGAGGGAAGATTGTGATGGCGCGGAACCTCGCCACCAGCATTTCGAAAGCTGCACGACTTGTGGGAGTTCGAGGAGTGTTATTGTGAGTGTCTTCAACACATAGCGAAACCAAGGTGGGTCCAGTGTAGTTATACGTCTTTTGCCTTTTATAGTACGGCAATTTCAGTGACTTATGGTTTTAGTGCCATTATCAGCCTGGATGTGGGTTTCAGGCGGTTTTCCACATCCTCCTAGGTGAATATCGGGCTGGTCCCCCCCACCCGGCCCACCTCAGCTACACGACTCGCAGACATTTGAAACACATTCATACTCTTTCACGATTTACACAAGACGCAGACATCTGGGGTACACTAATTCCGACCCAGGGAGTATGGGGTTGCGGCAGGAAGGGCATCCGGCCACCTCTTACAATTAACCCTGCCAAATCCGTACTTAACCCTGCCGACCCTGCGCACACTGCGGGATAAAGGCGGTAGCAAAACAAAGAAATGGTTTTAATGCCATTAATAGTCCGAAGTATTGTAATAAACTATTTTCCATAATAATCTCCGTTAACATTTACTGGTTTTAAGTCAGTATTACTCGGCACGCGCATGCGCGCTACCACCAGCTGCGCTCGTTGCGCCGCTACCGGCGGCGCCCAGTTACGTCTCAGCGCCCGGGCCCACCTGTCTGGCCCGTTGGTGTAGCCTATCGGCAAAACATCAGTAGAAGTGACGCAGTCTTATGACTATGTACTGTAGCACCAACATTTTTAGTTTGACAAGGCCAATATCTGGCACGTTTTAATTTTAATTTTATATTGTGACATTTCTGAAGAAGGCTACAATATTATAGTCGAAATCTAGGTAAAGTTTATTTACTTATGCAACTGGAGGCTGAAATTTAATGTAATTAAAATCTAATAATTTTTAGAACATTTTCGTATAGGAAAACAGTGGATGATAAACAATTTTGACTACAAGGCATTATTTATTTGCAGTGGTTACCGGTTCCGGTCAGAATATGACCATCTTCATACCAAAATGGTTCAAATGGCTCTGAGCACTATGGGACTTAACATCTGAGGTCATCAGTCCCCTACAACTTAGAACTACTTAAACCTAACTAACCTACGGACATCACACACATCCATGCCCGAGGCAGAATTCGAACCTGCGACCGTAGCGGTCGCGCGGTTCCAAACTGATGCGCCTAGAACCGCTCGGCCGCAGCGGCCGGCTCTTCGTACCATTTATACTATAACTGTAGGCGGTGGAGGTGAACGGAGCAGGTGTTGTGACTCCACGAATTCAACTGCTGACGTTCGTGGAGTGACAGCACTTGCTCCGTTTACCTCCACCGCCTACAGTCATGGTATAAATGATCTCAAGATGGTCATATTCTGACTGAAACCGGAAACCACTATAAATAAATATTTTGCTGCCGTCGAGACTGTTTGCACATACATCATACAAGTTCTAGAAAATGGCCAAATAGCGTATGCACTTTATTCCATGCACTGCTTGCATCTGCTATCAGCGCGGATTTTAATCCTAGCAGTGAAACCACCACCATTGTGATATCTCGCGATTCCCCTGTGATTTGGGTTCGTGTTGCTGCTCGTAGTGTCGTCGAGGCGAAGAGCAGCGAGTGGAGTGCTTGGGGAAGGCGGACTTTCCTCGACTTCTTATTACTACACTCCTGGAAATTGAAATAAGAACACCGTGAATTCATTGTCCCAGGAAGGGGAAACTTTATTGACACATTCCTGGGGTCAGATACATCACATGATCACACTGACAGAACCACAGGCACATAGACACAGGCAACAGAGCATGCACAATGTCGGCACTAGTACAGTGTATATCCACCTTTCGCAGCAATGCAGGCTGCTATTCTCCCATGGAGACGATCGTAGAGATGCTGGATGTAGTCCTGTGAAACGGCTTGCCATGCCATTTCCACCTGGCGCCTCAGTTGGACCAGCGTTCGTGCTGGACGTGCAGACCGCGTGAGACGACGCTTCATCCAGTCCCAAACATGCTCAATGGGGGACAGATCCGGAGATCTTGCTGGCCAGGATAGTTGACTTACACCTTCTAGAGCACGTTGGGTGGCACGGGATACATGCGGACGTGCATTGTCCTGTTGGAACAGCAAGTTCCCTTGCCGGTCTAGGAATGGTAGAACGATGGGTTCGATGACGGTTTGGATGTACCGTGCACTATTCAGTGTCCCCTCGACGATCACCAGTGGTGTACGGCCAGTGTAGGAGATCGCTCCCCACACCATGATGCCGGGTGTTGGCCCTGTGTGCCTCGGTCGTATGCAGTCCTGATTGTGGCGCTCACCTGCACGGCGCCAAACACGCATACGACCATCATTGGCACCAAGGCAGAAGCAACTCTCATCGCTGAAGACGACACGTCTCCATTCGTCCCTCCATTCACGCCTGTCGCGACACCACTGGAGGCGGGCTGCACGATGTTGGGGCGTGAGCGGAAGACGGCCTAACGGTGTGCGGGACCGTAGCCAAGCTTCATGGAGACGGTTGCGAATGGTCCTCGCCGATACCCCAGGAGCAACAGTGTCCCTAATTTGCTGGGAAGTGGCGGTGCGGTCCCCTACGGCACTGCGTAGGATCCTACGGTCTTGGCGTGCATCCGTGCGTCGCTGCGGTCCGGTCCCAGGTCGACGGGCACGTGCACCTTCCGCCGACCACTGGCGACAACATCGATGTACTGTGGAGACCTCACGCCCCACGTGTTGAGCAATTCGGCGGTACGTCCACCCGGCCTCCCGCATGCCCACTATACGCCCTCGCTCAAAGTCCGTCAACTGCACATACGGTTCACGTCCACGCTGTCGCGGCATGCTACCAGTGTTAAAGACTGCGATGGAGCTCCATATGCCATGGCAAACTGGCTGACACTGACGGCGGCGGTGCACAAATGCTGCGCAGCTAGCGCCATTCGACGGCCAACACCGCGGTTCCTGGTGTGTCCGCTGTGCCGTGCGTGTGATCATTGCTTGTACAGCCCTCTCGCAGTGTCCGGAGCAAGTATGGTGGGTCTGACACACCGGTGTCAATGTGTTCTTTTTTCCATTTCCAGGAGTGTATAAGAGAGCTCTCTCAGGACTGAGCTTTTATTATCAATAATTTAAAAATTAAGTCTGAAACACACAAATGCGAGTAAATACTCAAAATACCTTCGTCACCTGGTAAAACAAACTACCATTCAGAATAAAAAACATAGAAAAGACTGACACATTTACAAAAAACATTAAAAAGTGACTTAGTCTCAGATATGTATAAAGTATAACAAATTTTAAAAGCTATTTCTTTTAGCGCACTTCTTTACCAAACAATACTACGTACATCATTTTTTTTATATTAAATTAAATTGTAGCAATACTGACGCGTTTTCGGAAGATCCTTTCCTGTTCTTTTGAAACAGCATGTACTCCGTGGGTGAACCAAATATAAATCGGATTTTATTTTTTAAGAAAAATTATCTATTTGAAATCAAAAGGCGGCTGCAATTTATATTTCCCGGTTTACAAATATATTTTTACCTGCGAGGAGGAAGTTCTATTTTATTTTATTTTATTTTTTATTTTTATTTTTTTATATATTTTGGCGCAGCATCGTAGAATGATGATCGTTGAGTCAGAGGCCAAATGCATAGGAATTCCTCCACTCTCTCATTATCTTCAAATCGCTTCTTTAAGAGGTCCAAGCAAATGCAAATCGCAGAACGATAGTGCCGGTCTTTGAGGTGAATGGCCGAGTTAAGTGCAATGCATTTCCTGTAGTTTGGTGACCGTTAGTTGCAGTATGGCGCCTGGCATTGTCGAGGAGGAGGCTGCCTTGTTTAATCGGTTGGTCTAGCATTTGGCGGCGATATGCATGCCTCACCTTCTACAACAGTTCACAGTAGTAAGCAGTATTGATTATGTGTTGGTCACGCAAAAAATGAATGAGCAAAGTCCCTCGCCGGTCGAGAAAAGCTGTTGACAGAACTTCGCCAGCTGACAATCGATTGTTGGGCTTTCACTGGGGATCACTCCCATTTCCTCCGCTGCTCCTTACTGGCTTGTTTGGATTCGGGAGTGAAGTCGTGAACCCACGTCTCGTTGCAAGTGACAATCCGTCTCAAAAACGCATCGCCTTGTTTAGGAAACCTCGCCGCAAGCCTCTGACAGACCTCAGCTTCTTACTTTGTGTAAAAAAAACGAGGGAGCCATCTGCAACACACTTTGCGGAACTGTAGGTAATTTGTGGTGATAGCTTGACAGCTCCCATTACTTATTCCAACCTGTTTCGCAATTTACAATACTCCCGCCCGTCGATCGCCTTCAAGGATGTCTCGAACCGCACGAACGTTTTCGTTTGTAACGCTGGTCTGAGGACCACGATCTTGTTGCTGATTTTCCACGCGTTGTCGTCCTTCCTCGAACTCCGTATGCCGGCAAACACACGCATCCTTGACATTGTACGATCGCCGAAGTGTGCAATCAGTCTCTGGAAAATTTCCATCGTTTGAATTCCTACACGAGCAAGAAATTTTATAATTATGCATTGCGCAATGGAGGGACGCACCCGTTGCTCCGACATCGTGAGCATTGCTGTCGAAGATGGCCAAGCGGTTCTAGGCGATACAGTCTGGAACCGCGCGACCGCTACGGTCGCAGGTTCGAATCCTGCCTCGGGCATGGATGTGTGTGATGTCCTTAGGTTAGTTATGTTTAAGTAGTTCTAAGTTCTAGGGGACTGATGACCTCAGCAACTAAGTCCCATAGTGCTCAGAGCCATTTTTTGCTGTCGAAGCGGTTGGAAGTATGTAACGGCAGGCTCTCCCTACTCCTAACGTCCCCACCCACCAAAACTAGAAGCACGGATCCGGTCCATCCAACGATGTTCAAGAACAAAAATCCCGTTTATATTTTATGTAAAAAGCACTCCGTCTTCAGGCCACAAGCGGCCCATCGGGACCATCCGACCGCCGTGTCATACTCAGCTGAAGATGCGCATAAGAGGGGCGTGTGGTCAGCATACCACTCTCCCAGTCGTTATGGTGGTTTTCTTTGACTGAAGCCGCTACTATTCGGTCGAATAGCTTCTCAATTGGCAACACGAGACGGAGTTCACCCCGAAAAATGGCAACAGTGCATGGTGGCCAGGAAGATCACTCGACAGCGCTTAACGTCGTTGATCTGACGGGAACCGGTGTATCCTTTGCGGCAAGGCCTTTACCTCATTTGGTGTATCCTCTAAGTTAAATGAGCTGACGCTTCAATTCGTCTGCTAGAGTGGCTATCCACCCTAATTACAGACCAATTCCTGAACATAGTTTTCAGAGTTTCTTAAAACAATCTTACGTTGTTGAGACAACTTAACGAACAACGTGGAAAAGTACGTTAAATGGATTCAACGCCGGACTGGCTTAAGCTTGTTTGTTTACTTGTAAATCAACATCCCACACTGGGGGTTGGTGAAGACGCAACAGGAAAAACCGTTATTACAATTACATGAATACGTATTGTCTGTTATTTCTGA